>NC_090849.1:20746386-21046886 GCF_024217435.2 Syngnathus scovelli
GGAGAAAAGAAGAAGGGCAACAACTACGAGTGGACTGACGGAACACCTTCTAATGTAAGTGGATTGCTGAAGGCCTTTGGAAAAGTCATGTTGCAGGCATCCATCCGTCTTGTTTAGGGGCATCGGGCAGCCGCTTACAAAGTATTGGCGCTCAGATTTTAGAGAGGCGGTTAAGATGATATATCCTGGACGGTGGCTCGGGTTTGTCGGGTTAGTTGCTTTGTGCACGTTTTCCCCAGACATTTATTTGGGTTGCCAGGGCGGGCACAACGTTTCATTGCAATGTTCATACTACTTTGACTGCCAGGGTTAGTTGCTTTGTCCATGTTTTTCCCAGATTTTTATTTGGGTTCCCAGGACGGGCACAATGTTTTATTGCAATGTTCATACTACTTTGACTAATAAAGTGAACCCAACAACCAAAGTGAAACTTTAATGAGAGAAGGTACGAAAACGCTGCAAGTGAGGAAATGAGGCGGGAAGATGACCACATCGAATGCAACACGCTAAAGTTCTGTCCAAAATCTCGTCCGCAGGACTACAAAAGAACTCGCTACCACAGCAGTGGTGGTGCCTGTTCTGAAGTGTGGGGGGCCACCCTGTACAGAAAGGTTAATTGCCTCTGGATACGGCCACCGGTCTGCAAAACAGGTGCAAACGTCCCTCCCGAGCGCCCCTTTTGGATGCGTGAAGCATTTGGTCATACTCTCTCCCCTTTTTCTGCAGCCAAGCGCGGAGGGCCTCCACAGCTGCCACCATTAGTCGGCCAGCCGGGTAGGTGTCCCGCACTGTCGCCGTCTTACGCTGTCTTGCGCTGTCTTACGCCGTCTGGCTCGCAGACTGGACTCAGAAATGCGGCTGGTGGCTGGACGACCCCACCAACGACTTCTGCTACCTGATGATCCGCCAGCCCACCAAGACCTGGCAGGAGGCGCAAGCCGACTGCAAACGCCTCCAAGGGAACCTGCTCAGCATCACCGACGACCATGAGCAGACCTTTGTACATGGTAGGCGGCCATGAATTGAAATATTGGTGTTGTTGTTGTTGTATGTTGATTTCGAACCTATTTAAAACATGACAGACAATAGCAAAATAAAACACCACTTTAAAGTGCCATATCTAAGTCACTGAAACAAACAACCCAAAAACCCCAACAACAAGGAATGCTCGAGTAGGAGGAAGCAGAGCTGTTCAGATTCCCACCCTAATCCGTTCAACCAATAATTCAACACATGAATCAATAAAACACAAGGAGATGGACTTTCAGATTCCTTTTTGCCTGTGTGTAGTCAGTTTTGTCTTGTTTTTCCTCATACGTGTTGAGAAACCATTTTTTCCACACTTTTTGGAACTTTTATGTTTGCGCTATTTGCGTGCTCATTTTCCAGACCATTCCACAATTTCACCCCACAGACATCCTCCATCCCCACATTTACTTGAGCTCTTTTCATGACATTGACCAGATGAAACGCTTCTGCAATTTCGCCACTCACTTTTCTTATTCATTGTAATCAGTTGAGGTTTTGCTTTCACTTCTCTTTACAAGCGCTACTACTACTTTTTGTGCCAACTGCACCAAGAAATATTTCAGCCTTTCGCTCCGATTGAGCAGCCGCCATTCGCCCGTGTCTGTCTGGATCCTGTATTTTTCCTGCCGGCTGGTCCCACATTTACGAAAAAAAAGATTGAATCCATTCCCCACTGCTTTCATCGTATATTGATGGGTCACTTTCAATGTCATATCGAAATAACAATATATATATATAATTTTGTTTTTAGCTCCGTTGCACTGTAATATTGCCCCCTTTGTATTATTTTTACTACAATCTAACATTTTATGATGACGTTCCTTCTTGCGTGTCCTCATACTGCTGGTTAATTTATTCTTGCATTTTTATGAGTTGTTTACACAGCGTGTTCTTCTCCTTGCAGGCCTTTTTTAATCCTTTAGTGACCCATGGACTCTTTGCCTCTTTTTGGTAGTATTTTATGGTATAATGTTTGAAAGAAAGTTAGAAATCCACGCTCCATCCTCGTCAAGCACATTCTAGTCCTGTTTCAACACTTGACTCAACGTATGTATGTATGTATGTATGTATGTATGTATGTATGTATATACATACACATACACACACACACACACACACACACATATAAATTTGGAGCTGAGAAGTCGATCGCCCGGCGCTCAACGTATGACGCGTCCTCCTCGCTCGGCTCCTCTTGATGATGTCGTTTATTCCGGTGCAGGTTCGATCAAGGTTCTGACGAAAGCATCCCCTCTGTGGTTGGGCGCCAATGTCCACGTCAGTGCCAAAGGCAGCAAGTGGGCTGACGAATCCCCGATCGAATACGTCCACTCGATTATAGGTTTGTTGGAGACAGTTGTCTGCTGCATTTTGGAGGAATGTAAGAGCACTGAGATCTTCTCTCCCGCCCTCCAGGTACCTTCGATGGCAATTGTCTTTCCTTCCTCACTGGCACCGGCGACTGGAAGTACGACTCGTGCCAAAACAAGAGAGGTTACGTCTGCAAGAAAATAGGAAATGGTGAGAGGCAACGCCCCACCGACTGTTTGTCATCGCCCCTTGACGTCTGTCTGTGCCTTGATGTCTCTCTTCCTTTCCTCTTGCAGTAAAGGCTACGCCGGCTCCTGACTGTAAGTCGCCTTTGACTGTGTCGAAAACAATGATCCTGGAGTCACACCATGCCAACCAACAAATTGTGTGCTTTTTCATTTTTATGAAGCAATCAGACACGTGTTGAATGTTTGTTTTGCATCGTCTTAACTTGTACAGCGGCACTTTGTACGCAGCCGTGGTTGTTTCTGAATTTTCCGAAATCCTTTAAAAATGTAAACGTTTCTGATGCCATTGGGCTAAGCTAACCAAGTCGAGTCCCGGATCTTCCAATTTGCCTGAGAAAATGTAGATTTGGCCAACCGTGACCCGCAAATTGCCCTTTGCTCAAAATGGTGGACTGAAGGGCAAAAACAGGAGTGTGCTCTGACCTGTCCGCCTAATCCCCAAATTGTGCCTTCAGCCAACAAGTGTCTTCCCGGGTGGCTCGCGCACGACTCCAGCTGCTACAAGAAGGAGATGATTCCCAACGGTTGGCTGGGGGCCTGGCACCACTGCGTCTGGGTGGGCGGCAACCTGCTCTCCATCACCTCCTCGGCCGAGGAGGACTTTGTGAAGCGCACCATGGGCGAGGACACCCGCTTCTGGCTGGGACTTTCCAACCAGGTGAGACGGAAGCGGCAGTGGACTCTGCAGCGACAACTGGGACTGTTGTTCTTTTCCCCCCACAGAAATGCGGCAAGGTCTGGTGTCGCTTTGAAGGCGGGAGCCAGAATCTGACCTGGTCCGATGGCGAGACAACGACACACACCAACTGGGCCTCAAATCAACTCAAAAGGTAAGACGTAACAACTTTGCATGCTGTTGTCAGGCGGAGGTTCTGGAGCCAATTTTGAAAAACGGCCACTTGGGGAAAGGAAAAAAAACACGGGAAAATAATTCCTTTTTTTTTTAAATAGTTTTATTATTTTTGATATTTTTATTTTATTTTTTGTCCTCGACAGTGCCGACGTTGCGTCCTGCGCCTACGTCAACCAAGGGGGAAGCGGTGAGCCCGGGAAGTGGAGGTCTGGCTCCTGTCGTTCCTCGTTGGCCTACATGTGCAAACGGCCGCTGAGTAAGCCTGCACGTCAGCGGTCACGTTGCCGTTGAAAGGTGCAAACGGTCCTTTTTTTTTTTTTTTTTTTGCAGGCTGCCCGAAGGGACAGACGTGTTCCCTCAAAAGGGGTCCTGCTGTAGTGAAGAGTGAGTTGCAGCACACTTATTTGCACTTGTCGTCCATCTTGTCATGGTCATGTTTTTCTTTGTGGCCTCAGCCTCCGACTGCCAGGGCAACACCTTCCACTATGGCGATTATTGTTATCGTTACGAGAAGACGGAAAAAACCTTTGACGATGCCGAGAAGTTCTGTCGTTCCCGGGAAGGCCACCTGGCTAGCGTCCACTCCAAGGAGGAGGCCCAATTTGTGTCTGGTGAGCACCAATGGGAACCGCCGCAGTCGTCATTTGACTGAAGCTCTTCTTGCCCTGAAGCTCGTGTTCTCCTTCTTTTCCTCAAGATCACTCGCAGACCTCACAATCTGTTTTCGTGGGACTCAAGAAGGAGGACGACGACTACGAGTGGAGTGACGGAACAACTTATGTAAGTGAAATGTCTTTGAGAAAGTCATTTTTCAACAGCTGAGCTGGCAAAGCTCGGGAGCTTAAGATCAGGGGATGCTTTGAAAATAATTGTCAATTTTTGTCTATGTGAAGCCCTTTGAGGCTGTTTGTGATTTAGCGCTATACAAATAAACTTGACAAAGTCCAAATTTGTGTAGGATAAAAATCAAAGTGGGCATAGGAGAAATGCTGCTCGAGGCTTCAAATTTTGGATTGTTTTAGAAGGGAAATTAGCAAAACTTGGGCGCGAGTGAGCGATTGCCGATGAAGGGCGTTGGGAAGCCGAGTAGAGTCCAACATCCTCATGTCGTCTGCAGGACTACGACGACTGGAAAAATGACACCAAGGGGGACTGCGCATTCCCAAGTTCTGATGGGGAGTTGAGTGCCAGCTCCTGCACAACGAAGCGGCCATTTGTCTGCAAAAGAGGTGCGAACGCCCCTTCCGAGCGCTCCTTCTGCACATATCAAGCATTTGCTCATATTTGTAACACCCCCCCCCCCTCTTCCCCTACAGCCCAGCACGGAGGGCTTCCACAGCTGCCAGCACTAGTCGGCCAACCGGGTAGGTGTCCGGCACTGCCGCCGGCTTACACTGTCTTGCGCCATCTGATGCCGTCTGGCTCGCAGAATGGACTGACACATGCGGCTGGTGGCTGAACGACCCAACCAACGACTTCTGCTACCTGATGATCCGCCAGCCCACCAAGACCTGGAAGGAGGCGCAAGCCGACTGCCAACGCCTCCACGGGAACCTGCTCAGCATCACCGACGACCATGAGCAGACCTTTGTACATGGTAGGCGGCCATTTGTTGGTGTCACGAATGAATGGATGGATGGATGGATGGATGGACGGACGGACGGACGGACGGACGGATGAATGTACGAATGGATGACTGAATGAATCAATCGAACAAACGAATGAATGGTGTCGTTCCAAAATGCGCCTCATGGGCTCAATGAGCGGGTCAGTAAAGCGTATGTCTGGACGATCCACCTAAGAGCACCCCAATCCACTGATTTTCAAAACCGGACTTAAAACTCACGTCTTTACTCAAGCATTTCCGTAATTCCTGTTCTCATATCCTAGTTGTCGTCCAGTTGTTTTATACTTGCCCTTGCTTTGTTTTCTTGTTTTTACTTGCAATGTAGCACTTTGAGATTCCTCCGAATGTAACGTGCGTTAGAAATATAATTTATTATTATTAGATCCTGTTTCACCTTTGCCTTGGGTCCACAGGTTACGTCATGTCTCTGCCCTCTCTGTGGTTGGGCGCCGATGTCTCCACCAAGGAAAATGACGCCCAATGGACTGACGGATCCCCGTTCACTTACATCCACTCGAGTGCAGGTCGGTCTGAAAGCATGTCTGATGCTTATCGGCTGCACTTTGGATGAACGGCGGAGCGCTGAGCTCTTGTCTCCCTCCCTCCCTCCAGGTGACCCCGGAGAGGACAAGTGTCTTTCCTTATTCACTGCCAACGGCGTCTGGAAGCACGACACGTGCGACAAGAAGAGAAGCTACGTCTGCAAGAAGATGAAAAAAGGTAAGTTGTATGCTCTGCTGGCCGTCATCGCGCATTGACGTCCGTTTGTGCCTTGACGTCCGTCTGTGCCCTGACGGCCGTCTTTGCCCCGTCTGTGCCCTGACGTCAGTCTTTGCCCTGACGTCCGTCTTTGCCTTTCCTCTTGCAGGAGTGGCAGAACTTTCGCTGTCTTCTGACGGTAAGCAGCCTGACAAAATTAGTCACAACTTATGTGCAATTTTTCTTATTTTATTAAGTCCGCAAATGTACTTGAATGTTTTTCGCGTTGACTCGCATGTGGCGATGTTTGTTTCACAAGCGTGCTTTATAAAGGTGATTTTTTTTTTTTTTTTTTGTAGGGAACATTTCAAATTGTAAACGTCTCTGATGCCATAGGGCTAACCCAGTGCTTCTCAATTATTTTCTGTGATGCCCCCCCCCCCCCCCCGGGAGAAGAAAACATTTTGCGCCCCCTCCATGTTAGTAACATTAAAGCAAACGAAATATAAATAAAAAAGATCAACTTACAATAAAGAATAACTTTATTATTAACATTGTTTTTAGTCTGTAACAGATCAAAACAATCTCGATCGGGAAGTCGAGTCCCGGATCTTCCAATTTGCCTGAAAACATGTGCGAGACAAGTTTTGGCCAACCGCGACCTGCAAATTGCCCTTAGCTCAAAATGGTGGACTGAAGAGCAAAAACAGGAGTGCGCTCTGATCTGTTGCCCAAATTGTGCCCTCAGCCAGCAAGTGTGCTCCCGGGTGGCTCGCGCACGGCACCGACTGCTACAAGAAGGTGGAGGAGCCCAACGGTTGGCTGGGGGCCTGGCACCACTGCGTCTGGGAGGGCGGCGACCTGCTCTCCATCACCACCTCGGCCGAGGAGGACTTTGTGAAGGACACCATGGGCAAGGACACCCGCTTCTGGCTGGGACTCTCCAACCAGGTGAGACGGAAGCGGCAGTGGACTCTGCGGCAACAACTGGAACCGTTTTCTTTTTTCCCACCCAGAAATGCGACGACGTCTGGTGTCGCTTTGAAGGCGGGAGCCAGAATCTGACCTGGTCAGATGGCGAGAATACGACACACACCAACTGGGCCCCAAATCAAGACGAAAGGTAAGATGTAACAACTTGTTCTGGTCAGGCGGACACGCGTAAAGGTTCTGGAACCAATTTTGAGAATGAGCACTCAAGGAAAATTCCTTTTTGTTTTTTAATCTACCGACAGCGCCGACGTTGCGTCCTGCGCCTACGTCAACCAGGGGGGAAGGGGTCAGCCCGGCGAGTGGATGTCTGGCTCCTGTGATTCCTCGTTGGCCTACATGTGCAAACGGCCGCTGAGTAAGCCTGCACGTCTGCGGTCACGTTGCCGTTGAAAGGCGCAAACGGGCTTTTTCTTTTTTTTCTTTTGCAGGCTGCCCGGAGGGACGGACGTGTTCCCCCAAAAGTGGTCTTGCTGTCGTGAAGAGTGAGTTGCAGCACGCTTATTTGCACTTTAACCATCTTTCCTCCTCAATGTTCTCCATCGTGGCCTCAGCTTCCACCTGCGACAATGGCAACCTACTGTATGGCGATCATTGCTACTTTTACTCGAAGCTGCACAAAGATTGGGAGGATGCCGAGAAGTTCTGTGTTGCCCAGAGAGGCCACCTGGCTAGCGTCCACTCACAGCAAGAGGCTCAATTCGTGTTTGGTGAGCGCTAAGACGAACCGCCGCAGTCGTCGGTCCCACAAAGCTGCCGTCATTTAGCTGAAGCTCTTCTTGCCCTGAAGCTGTTGTTGTCCTTCCTTTCCTCAAGATCACTCGCAAAGCGTTTCGTATTCTTGGCTGGGACTGAAGAAGAAAAGCAACAACTATGAGTATAGTGACGGAACAACTTTTGTAAGTAAATTGCTGATGGACTTTGGAAGTCATTCTGCGTGAGCTAGGTTGGGAAAGTTGAAATTTGAGCACAACAATTGCGCGGAGGAAGGGCGTTGGGAAGCCGAGAGTCCAACACCCTCATGTCGTCCGCAGGACTACGCCGAGTGGCAAGATGACCCCACGGGGGACTGCGCATTCCCAAATTCTGTTGGGAAGATCGGCGGCAGCCCCTGCACAATGAAGCGGCCATTTGTCTGCAAAACAGGTGCAAAAATGTCCCTCCCGAGCGCTCCTTCATGCACTTGCTCATTCGTCCTCCTTTACCATGCAGCCAAGCGTGGAGGGCCTCGACAGCTGCCACCATTAGCCAGCCAACAGGGTAGGTGTCTCGCACCGCCGCCGTCTTCTACGCTCTTATGCTGTTTTGCCCTCCTGCGCCGGCTGTCCCGCAGGCTGGACTGACAAATGCGGCTGGTGGGTGGACAACCCCTCGGACGACTTCTGCTACCTGTTCAACTTTCAGCCCACCAAGACCTGGCAGGAGGCGAAAGCCGACTGCAAAGGCCGCCAAGGGAACCTGCTCAGCATCGCCGACTCGGACGAGCAGGGCTTCGTACGCGGTAGGCTGGCCATGAATTTGCTAGGTCTTTGAGAAAAAACTTTTTTTTTTCTGCTACGCCTTCCTTTCCAACTCAAAACCTGATAAACCCGAGCGAGATATGGCCAGCGTTTCTCGGTTGTTGTTGTTTGTTGTTTTCACTCTTTGTTGCAGTATTGTTAGCGCTTTGTCACAGCTGTGCCGCACCCATCAAGTTGTAGTGCAGAGTCAAGTGTGAGTCCTTTTGGAATCTTGCATGTTCTCCTTGGGATCTAAAGGTATCGCCAAGCTTCTGGCGATGAATGATGACGCCTCCCTGTGGTTGGGCGCCGACGCCTCCATCAAGCGTGACGGCGACAAGTGGACTGACGGATCCCCCTTCTCTTACCTCCACTCGAGTGCAGGTCGGGCTGAGGCGGTTGTCAGCTGCACTTTGGAGGAACGGATGAGCGCTCAGATCTTGTTTGCCTCCCTCCCTCCAGGTGTCACTGAAGGGGGTAAATGTCTTTTCTTGCTCACTGGCAGCGGCGACTGGAAACGTTGCAAGTGCGATGAGAAGAGAGGCTACGTCTGCAAGAAAAGAGGTAAGTGAGACCTGAGGTGGACCGTCATCACGTTCGACATCCACGTTCTGGTTCCCGCTTGCAGGAAAACCAGCAAAACCCCAGCTGCCACATGACGGTAAGTCACCTTGTACGTCTCTGTAAAAAAAACACATGGAGAAAAGTCAACAGTTGTGCTCTCACAGGCTACAAGAAGGAGCTTCTCTGCCAAGACGATTGGAAGTCCCTCGAATGTCCCGATGAAAGAGTCATCCGCATACGGTCGGCTTTCCATGGACGGAAGCGTAGCGACGTCTGTCCGAGTGGCGGCGGATCACGCGGTAAGAATCCTCCAGTGGCATCGTTGTTTTTGGCTCGCTGTCCTGCAGCCGTTTCTGTCACGAGGCTTTCACACGCCGTCAGCGTTGGCGGTAACTCGTTTGTAACGTATAACTCAATATCAACATGAATGGACGTGTGAGCGATGGCAATAGAAGGTGTTTACTTGACTTTTTCTTTGAATAAAAATACAAAACGATGAAAAAGAGCTAAGCCGGGCGCTTCCTCTTTTTCTAATAGTCATTAACCATTAAAATCCCCTACGTCCTGTGACAAGTTGAAGTCAGTATGCAAGTGTGCGAATAAAATGCGTGTGAAATGGTGGCGTGTTGTCACTTGCAGATGACTGCAGGGTGGAAGGGGCTCTCCGTCGCTTCAGAGGATTGTGTGACAACTATCAGACTTGCCCCATTTACCCCATTTACCTTACGGATACGGACTCCTGCCCTGGTGTCTCCAAATACCTCCACGTCGTCTACAGCTGCGAGAAGAAAGGTGGGCTTCACATCCAGACACTTGCCGATGGATGATGTGCCAAGGAAAGAATCCAACGGATCCCCAGATAGAGCGTCGGCGAGGAACGGGTGACCAGACATGAGAATGACTGAGCGAGCGTTACTTCCACATTGTCTTTTTTTTTTTTTTTTTGTCTTTCCCCAGTGTGTCTTGATAGTCTGGGCATCGCTGACGGGAGGATCCCAGACTCTTCTTTTTCAGCCTCTTCCTCTGCGATCAATGCCGAACCTCACAAAGCGCGTCTGGGGGGCAGCGGTTGCTGGAAACCGTCCAAAATCTGTATGTAGAAAAAAAAACCCACAGCTCTCCGTCCGTCGTTGTTGCTGGTAGTTTGGTATCCTGATGGAATGCCTTCCGCCCTCAGTCGACAGCTGGATCCAGGTGAACCTCGGTCAGAACTTCAAGGTGACAGGCGTCAAGACCCAGAGCTGTACATACCAATTTCAAAGTTCCAGCGTATTTGCGATGCAGTTGAGTATTGACGGAGTGACTTGGTATCGCCACCCAGTACAGGTGAGCGGTCGCTGACTCTCGACTTTGTCGTCCAGGCGGTTGTTGTCACTCATTGCAAACGCGGTGTTCTGTTTCCAGCCTTCTGTGGGGATTTATCTACTAACCAGGCCTGTGTTCGCCCAGTACGTCCGCCTCCTGCCAAAGTTTTTAGGCCTTCGCTTTGACGTCTTGGGGTGCGCGTCTGACGACACCGCTCGCAGTGAGTACGACGTTTGGAGTGCAGTGAGAAACTAGCAAGAAACGGGCTTTGATTTTCCCTTCTGACCCACAGAGATCTTATGCAACAGCACAGCCACCGACCTCAGCCTCGACGGACCAATGACGTGAGTCAGACTTGGTATGACGTTTCTTGCCAAAAAGGCCTCCTCCTCACTCAGCGAATGTCTTCCGCAGGGTCCGGTGCCCACTGGGCTGCGCCCAAGCTGAGTACGAGGTCTACGGAACACGGACCTACGACCAAGTATGTTAATTACCGCACGACCTGCAAGCGGAGTTCTTGCTGTATGGCTGAGACGTTCTCTGAGTGCAGGACTCAAACATCTGCGCGGCTGCTATTCACTCTGGCGTCATTGAGAACGAGATCGGAGGAGATGTGACTTTGCAGAAGAGACCGCCACAGAAAGCCTACAAAGGCTCCACCTGTAACGGAATCAACTCAACAGTGTGCGTGGTGCGCTTTCACTGGCGAGTCCACTTAAAGATGCCCGGCTCATTCTCACTTTACTGTCTGCAGATATGCTGACAAATATGCTCCGTCTCCGTCTTACACTTTTGCTGACACGGGTGAGTCGAATGTCCAGAATAGAAAGCATTTCTTCACGTGACGCCATCTTGCGCGCAGAGCCGAGATGCTTGGGATCTGATTGGGAGGAGTTTGCGGACTTCTGCTACAAACGTTTTGATGATACAAAGACGTGGTACGGCGCTCGACACTCCTGCTGGGGTCTCGATGCCAATCTGATGTCCATTCGCTCCGAGGCTGAGCGGGATTGGCTGCAGGACCTCTTGAAGTCTGGTGCGCGCGCGCCAAGCGTCGCTCACATTGGCTCGATATCTGCCATATCTGGAAAGCCATTGAGAACTCTGTTGCTGTTTTTTCCGCTGCAGCCCCTGGAGACACGTGGACCGGACTGAACGACCTGGTCAATCGCGGCAGATTCGTGTGGTCGGACCGCCAGAAGGTGCCGACCTTCACCAACTGGGCTCCTCCGGGAAAACCTACCGGCCTGATGGAGAATTGCGTGGCCACCTTGAGCCAGGTAGGTGCAGAAAAGATTGACCCGCTCGCCGAAGACGAGTTTAGATTTAAAATCAATCTCATTCTGACGTTCAGTCTGGCAAATGGAAGAAGATGTCCTGCATGCAACTCAACGGCTACGTGTGCAAGATGCCCACAGCGCGTTATCCGCTGGATTTGGACAGTGCCAATGCAAGTTGCGCGTAATCATATGAACCTTGCATGATCATTCTGCTTGGTTTACCATGCATTTTGATTGACTGATTTATTATGATTGATTAACCATGCATTAGTCGTCTTGTTAGAGTTAGCATGTGTTACGATTCTGTTTAAGTTACCATACATTCTTCTTCTTGACTTAACATGTGATATTATGATTTACCATGCAATATTATTATTTTGTTCAATTTACCATGCATTATTATGCTTGATTAATCATGCATTGGTCTTTTTGTTAGATTTACCATGTGTTATTAAGTTAGCATGCATTCTTCTTGACTTAACATGTGATATTATGATTGACCATGCATTATTATTATTATTTTGCTCAATTTACCATGTTATTATTCTCTTAGGTTCACCATGCATTTTCATAATTGATTCCTTATATTTCATTTACTTATTGTTTAATTTACCATGCATTATTACTCCATCTGTTGTTTTACCATGTTTATTTGACAAAAAAAATAATAAAATAATAAAGACAATTGGTGTCACCTGTTAACTCAGTTAATAGTTAACTGATTTTTGGACAGGGGAATTTTATACTCTGGTCAATTTGATCATAATTTATTACTCCCAAGGTACAAGTATTTGTCAGACCTCCTCATGACGCCATTTGGGTGCATTTTGAATTGCTCTTTGTAACAATTTTGAAAAAAATGATTGTCAAAGTCTGCTTTATTGTCAATTTCTTCACATGTCAAGACATAGAAAGAGATTGAAATTGCGTTTCCTACTATCCCACGGTGTAGACAAGACATTAGACCCAATTGGTCCACGGACACAACATTCAAGTAAACAATATAAAAAGTAAAAATAAGAAGGCACATACAATGAATAAATAAGAGTAACTTGGTTGAAATGGTCCCTGCACCACGTGGTCAGAAGGTCGACCTTCAACCTGTATTGAGTCTCGTCGTTGTATATCGCTTTGTAACAATTTTTATATTGCTATGAACGTAATCAAATACATTCATTGTCCAAAGCGCTTATCCTCACGAGGGTCGTGGGTAGCCTCTCACCATAAAAAAAAAAAAAAAAAAAAACGGAGACATCCTGTCAAATTTGACGTGAATTTTAAAGGCAGAGCTGAATTTTTGCGTGATTCGAAGGTACAGATATTCGAGGATTTGGTATACCTCCTCCCCCTAGAGGGCAGCAATAGGCCGTGATGCGTCTACACTGCTGGAAATCTGACGAAAGAAAGAAAGAAAGAAACCAATACAAGCCACCGTTTAGGTCACGTGATAGGGCCGTGCCATATCTGACCAATCAACGCGAGCTATTTTTTACCAACGCTCTTCCTCTCCTTGACCCGGGTGTACAACGGAAAAAATGGCTGAAGTCTATTTTGGAGACGCGGAGTTGTTTGAACAACTGGATGACTTAACCCCGGCCCCCACACATATTCGTTTCCCGGGAGAGAACGACGCCGACACGGCAGAAGATGAAAAGACGCAGGGGCTCCGGAGTCTCCTGAACGAGCGCGACGACTCCATTGAAAAGTTAACAGAGGAGAATATCCTTGCGGTGTTCGCGCGCATAGCAATTTCCAATGCTAACTGCTAGTTAGCCGTCAGGGAAGGTTTCTTTATGCCCACCCCACCCCACCACCCCAAATCACTCCAACTAGGGATTTAACGCCCACCCATAACAAAAGCGATCGACAAAGAGACTGCCCTCCCGTTCACAGTTGCTATGGTTGCAAGCAACAAACTTCGCCTTCGGTCGGTTCGCATTGTGAAGAGAAGTTCACATAAACGCAAACGTGGTGCTGTTTACCTTGTCTTGATAAATCGTTATCATTCAAGACTTTAAAGAACAACTTGGATTAACAAATAAACAAAAGGTTTTGCCTCTTACATGTAGCAGTGGTTGTCACAAAACAAATGGTCATAAACATGCATTAGGTAGGAATGTAATGTTAATTTGCAGTAACGCTCCATAAGGGACTTCGAATGACTACTATCACCCGACTTTTGAGTACGGATTTATATATTTACACATATATGTCGTAATTGGCGTGGTCGATATAAGTCATGCTGCACAGTAGTTACTTCAGATTGGATTGTGGGATATGTTACTTTTTTAACCTTCAAAGTATTGTCATCCTTATCTTGTTCTTCACATAAATTGTTGAGGCGAAAGCTGACGATCCTGATGCGGCCCAGGTGACAATATGACACGGCAGTGGCGGGGTTTCATTTCGAAGAGTTGAGGCTTATGTGTGTTTGCCGTTTGCCTTCAGCGGAATCACAATAGACGATGTCGACGTCGATGGCCCCATCGCGCAGATTATTTATTCCAACAATGCCATATCAAAGTAAGTTTTAAAGCAACATAACGTTTTCCAAGTGGAGTTTCGAGATGGGGCTAAATCTCTAAAGTGGGATTTAATCCAGAAAGTCCTTTTTCCAGAAAAACTGACTAAGACGTTTCTTTCCTAGGCAGTGTCGTCAAGAAATCGAGGATAGCATCTGTGGCGTCATACTGAAACACCATCAAGAGGAAAATCGCAATCGACGCTCAGCATCATCACACCTGAAGCCTCAGGTGTGTGTGTCTTGATATAATATATAATTAAATATATATATAAATAATTCTGCTTTCCATCTGACCCCCAAAAACTTGTCCTCCGTGAAGCCATCGTCATTTGCCTTGGATGAAGACCCACAAAAGGTGACCTCCACCAGCGCGAGAACAACATCCGAAGCTTTTAATGTGAGTACGCACGCAGCCACTAACTTTGATTTCATGGGGCGACAAACGGACTCGACTAGTAAGCGACTTAAAACACCGCCACTCACCTCTCCCGCCTTTTTGAGCTGCAAGCAGTCGTTGCCCATTTAACAAGCAATTTATTGAGAACACCGGACAGAATTAACTTGTTTTTGTAGCACATTAGGTTTCATTTCGCTATGTGGATTTTTCCATCATAGCAATGATGTATGTAATGTCAATGACATATCTTTGCATAAATGTTGTGTGTGAGACAGGTGGTGGGCAGCGTGTTGTACTTTGACAGCTTCAGTGTGGACAAATTGGGACAGCCGCTGTTTAACGACAACCCTCAGCAAACCGACGGATGGGAAGTTCCAACGTATCTTAAAGACACGGCTGAGCCCAGGGCCATTTGGAGCCTTAGAACGCTCACTCTGTTGTCGCTTGTGTCTCCTTTATGAATTGTCATTTCCTTAAGTGGCGCAAAGCTACCCGCAGGTCTTCAGCCAGGTTATTGGCACAGATGGACAAGAAATAGACGTGAAGGAAAAGAGGTGGTCTAGAAAAACCTGTCGTTGAGTTCACTAATTTACTAATTATTAAATTTTGATTATTTGTGTATGGCAGGTCTAAGTCTATGTGCTTTAACTGCGGCTCGAGTGCGCATCAAATGAGAGACTGCCCCAGGGTGAGTGAACGCATGTTCGGAGAACTTATTGCCTTTATAAAAAAGAAGTCGGTACAGTGGCCTCGCTTGTCTGTCGTCAGCCCAAAGACATGGCAGCCATCAACGAGAGAAGAAAAGAGTTCAACCAGAGCCAGGCCGGTCTCAGTAACCAGCGCTACCACGCAGACGAGGTGGAGGAGCGCTTCTCCAAATACAAGCCGGGCGTCTTGAGGCACGAAATGCCCGTCGCACACGCTGGCGATTTAAGTAAAGCTCCATTTTCGTAAAGTGATGTGTGTGTCGTTGTGTGCAGCGAGGAGCTTTTGTCCGCGCTGGGATTGGACGCCAACACCTTGCCGCCGCTCATCTATCGCATGAGGCAACTGGGCTACCCGCCAGGTTGGCTCAAGGAAGCCGAAATGGAGAACTCGGGTTTGACGCTCTATGATGGAAAGGGTAGGACTACTTGTTGTTTCTTCCATTCATGTAATGGGCATTTATTAAAAAAACGTTTCCGTGATATGTTCTGAAAGCAAGAATGAATTTGCATAATTTTTCGTCCAAGATGTCAATATTCAAAGTATCGTATTTTCCCACGATCTGGGGTAGGCTCCAGCAACCCACGTGACAATGAAAGCGGCGCAAATGAATGAGTTGGTCACATTTGTTTATGTGGGCATTTCTTTTTTTTTTTTTTTTTCCCCCCCCCCTTCCCCTGAATCTTTATTTTTTTTTGTGAAAAACAATCTCTCGCTGTTGTTTTGATGTCTAGTGTCAAATGACACCTGTATGACCAGCACACAAAACATCTCTTATGATGTTTCCAAACTGGTGGATTTCCCTGGATTCAATGTGCCCACACCACATAAAGTCAAAGACGTGAGTTAACGACACAGTTACCGATGTAAAGGTCAGGGGCAAAAACGAAAAGGTTTTGTCTTTTGTGCTTCCGTGCAGGAATTCATGCGCTACAGTTCAGTTCCCATGCAGAGCAACCACTTGAAGCACAACTACGCCGCTTACTTGTCCACCCACTTTGCTTCGGTAACACTAAACACTGGAAACGTTGATTGTGTTTAACTTCGCCTACCTTCTATTTGTGTCATTATTGTGTAAATGACGTGTCAACAGCCAGACAGCCCGAGCAGGAAGAGGCCCCATGAGTCGGACTCGTCCCAACAACGCAGGAAGCGGCCCCGGTCCAGCCATGAAAACAATTCCGACATGGATATTGAATCAGGTAAACCCAAAATTATATTCATGTTAAATTTGTGATAGCTGGTTAATGGGGTTACTGTAGGGAACACATATCCTGTGTTTTTTGCAAGAAATTATAATAATCTGTTCAGTGTTTTATTGATTTTTATTACCTGATCCTTCTTTCTCTTGCGTTTTCCCACATAATTATTTTTTCTTCATGGCAGAAATGGGCATCAATTATTTGCAGATTTTTGCAATATGCAGCCTCTTTTACTTTCCTCCTGCAAATGGCGCAAGTTCATCGTAATAAAAGTTTGACATTCCTGCCCTCTAGATCCCGGAACCCCTTACCACACGCCCCGCCACAGCAACTTGGGCTCCCCTTGCTTCAGCTCGCCACCGCCTCTTCCGCACGGCACACCGCCTGACACCCCGACGCCGCCGCCCTTGCCCAAAAGCACGCCGCCCCCAACGCCAACCAACGGCTCCCCAGCGGCGCAGGGGCCCCACTGGGTGGTGGTGGACCAGGCCACGGAGGGGACGGAGGATGAGCTCACCCTGGAGGAGCTGGAGGAACAGCAGAGGCTGATCTGGGCGGCGCTCCAAAATGCAGAAACGGCCACCAGTAGTGACCCAGAGACGCCGGCGATCGGAACCCCTGCGATGGGTTCCCCCAGCGCGTCCACCCCAGTAAGAGGTGACTCGGAAATGGAAAAACTTGTAAAAGTGGGTGACTCTCAGGATGAGATTCAAATATTGCCTGGAGAAGTTTGTCCTCAGAAAGGTGGCACACCTAGCCTGGCCGGAATCCAAGATGGCAGTACCCCAAGTCCTGCTGTGATCAAATTCTTAGACGATAACATCCCTCTTGCCCAATCTGTGAACAACAGCGCACAAAGTCCTTCTGCACTTAAATCACAACGAGACCATCCTCAAAAATCTCAGAATGAAAGTCCAGAAAGCCCTTCTCCACTTAAATTACAAGAGGTTAGCCCCCTGAGTCCCAGTCCCTGCAAATCCCAGAAGGACAGTCCCCAAAGTCCTGTTCCCAGAAAATCCCAAAAGGACAGTCCCCAAAGTCCTGGTCCCAGCAAATCCCAAAATGACGGTCCCCAAAGTCCTGGTCCAAGCAAATCCTTAGAAGACAGTCCCCAGAGCACCGGTCCAGATTCCCAAGATGCAAACAGGCCCCCCAAGACCCTGACTCCCAAGGTGTCAGCCGTTCCCCACCGGAGCCGCTTCGCCGAGGGAATCGTGCCTTTCGAGGACACCCCCGAATTCACAGAGGTGGCTGAAGCCACGGGGACGTACCTTCGCATCAGAGACTTGCTCAAGACTTCGCCTCGCAATTTAGCTAAGAAAAAAACAGACTGAAAAAAGAGAAGAATCTTCTTGCTTGGATCATGTTTTTACTTGTGTTGTTTTTTTTTTTTTTGTACAGCATCTCCAAGGCACATAAATGCTGCAAAATATTTTTAATGTGTTATTTTTTTATCATTAGTTTTATTTGTAAAAATGTTAATTTGTGACAAAGTGGATTTTGTCTTTTTTGGTAGCCCTATCCAACAGTTTGAAGTAAACATGTCAAACTTGCTGCACTGTCTATTCAAGCTAGAGTGTATTTATTTTTGTATTCTTTTTCTAAAATGTTCATCCATTAAATCACAGGGCAGATATTAATGACCATTTTTACTCGCATTCACACCAGGAGTAGAAATATAAAGTCTGCACCCTAGTTCAAAAGTAGACCATGATAAATTGTCTCAAAGTTTACTAAAACAACAGAAAAATCGTTTCAAGAGTGGCGGTAAATAGAAACATTTTTGCGTGTGTATTTAGAATAGAATAAAATGCCCTTTATTGTCATTTTACAACTTAATTGTACAACGAAATTAGAGAGCTTCTCCCTTTCCAGTGCACTAAGAATTAAGAAAAGAATTCCCAAAAAAACAAACATTACAAAAATTAAGAAGCATAAACGCAGTATAAAGAATAAAAGTATTAAATAAAATATATTAAAATATAAATATTGAAACTATGTTTAACAGACAAAAATAGCAAACTTTTTGTACAAATGTGTGACATACAGCCCATATACACCTATATGCATCATAATAAAATGACAAAATATAACAGATGTATTCATATATATTTTTTCTTGGTAAGAAGTTATACATAAAATGATTGATGAATAGAGCAAATCGGGGAACTACACTCATGCGCGATCCACCTTATACACTTGGTTCAAATACCCAATCCGCTGCATTGACCAAATCTGAGCCCTACTACGGGAACTCTAGTTGGACAAAATTTATTTGGTCGGAAACCTCGCGCTTCCGCCGGCACAGGATTTGTTGCCAGAGTGAGAAGTCGAAGCAGCAGTAACCGATAAACTCTTCTCTTTCAACGGGGAAGACGTGGGTTCTATCCACGGCACGCCTAAACAGGTCAGTTCACGCACTGTCAAGTCATTTCAGTCGCCTTTTCAAGTAAAAAATGGGGCAGGGGTTCAAGCAATGCCGCTAAACGAGTGGACGTTGGTTGAAGTTGCCCAGGTAAGTGACGACTTTACTTGAGGCGTCAGGTCGGCTAATGGCTAACGTGGCTCGGTCTTCCACTACCCGCTGTCACTCGGGCCTCGCCCGTTTGATATATGCACTAACTTGCCATGGCGTATTGTCAAAATCGCTACGAGTTACACGATGTTATCCGTGGGGTGGTTATTATTTGTTACGGGGAAAAGTTAGCCCTCCCACGGCCCCGGAGCTGCCATCGCGTAAGCGACATTGCGGATACTTTTGGCCGCCTTCGAATGACGTTCCCCTGTAGTATATCTTTCGCTGTGGTCGGTGGGAGGGTAACTGGAGTGTTTTAAGGTATATTTTATAATCTATGTTAAATCATTTACGGCTAATTCTAGCCGTTAGCTCGACCAGATGTGCCACCTCAAAGATAGGCGGCGTCCGTTAGCTTCTCGGTTCAAGCTGTCAACGTCAGCGCACTCCCTAACTTTCTCCCTCAGACATTTTTTTTCTCGTTTTGTTGCATACGGGAAAGTACGATACATTTTTACACGAATTTCTTAATCTCCATGGTAATTAACCGGAATTTACTAACTTTACGATTGGCTCTGCAAAAATATTGATGAAAGGGTTCCTATCACTTCTGCACTTGTGTCGTAATAGATGTTCCGATACTCTGACAGATGCTTTAAGGTAAACATGGCTCTGTAATCCGTGCTCCCCTCACAAAAGAAAGCGTCAAATCCATATTTTTTAGGATTATCTTTACTTTGGTAGCATGATGTTCTGCCTTTATATCCTCCAGAAAATGGTCTTTGTTCTCTGATGTTTTTCCCTCCACAAAGTGTTTTGAGAGACTGCATAATTGAAATGCTTCGTGATCCAGGTGACATTTTAGTGAACTGTTTGGAAGGATGTGTGGGTGGGGGCGGGGGTTAGTTGGATGTTAAAATACTGTTACTCTCCAAGGTTCTGTGAAAATGAGGGACCCAAACATGTGTGCACAAATTATTGTTATGGCCCTGAAGCATAAATTTGTCTGTGCTCCATGGTTTGGCTTCCCAACACCCCCTGCCACCTTCTCGCCAGCCTCGCCGCAGATTAGTGTGTGGCTACAAGATTCAAGATTAACATGATTGCAGTGGGAAAGTCTCCAAGTGGATGATTTTACTTGAGTGGTCGCGCGTAATGCGACATGGCTTGGATGGGCCACATTCAAGATTCTGTCTGGGGTCCACCAGT
Organism: Syngnathus scovelli; assembly: GCF_024217435.2. NCBI lineage: Eukaryota > Metazoa > Chordata > Actinopteri > Syngnathiformes > Syngnathidae > Syngnathus > Syngnathus scovelli. Next base: position 20,766,344 of record NC_090849.1, read on the forward strand.
GCCAGTTGATATATTGTGTGGCATTAAGTGCGGTGGTTTTGGGTTTTTTTTTTCCTGGCGGTCCCATGACCCCGAGGCTGTTCTTTGCTAGGCATAGGGGGTGTAAACTGGAACGCTCCGGTTAAACTGGGTCGATGATGATGGCCGCCTTTCATTCCGCGACTGACAAATATCTTGAGTGTGTCTATGTGGAGGTTGGAGTTGTGCGTGTGCATGTGTGTGTGTGTTTTTTGTTTTGTTTTTTTTGCCTAAGTTTCAAACGGAGTGAATTAATTAAGATGAGATCACTCTTTTTGTGACATTTCTGTCGTAAGCGTTTTCTAATTGGCAATAAAGGTTGGACAACACGGTTCAACTTCAAGACAGATTGGTGTTGAGTTTTTGCGTGGGTGAAGCATGGTGGGAAAGTTTTGACGACTTGCCATAAAACACAAAATTGATGAATCCACAAGGTCAGATGTTGAAGTTTTACTTAAATGAAATTTGGTAGGCATGTCTATCATAGATAAATTCTTGTCCCAACAAAGTCTACAAGACACACCTGAAGAGATACAGGAAGTCTTCCATTTTGGTTTGAGCCAGCCATTTCAGATTTTAGCTTGCTATCTATTATGTTTTTAATTCAGACCCTGAAACTTGTTTCATTTAGCCACATAGAATTTGGTAGGCCTGTCTGGCACGAATAGGCCTACAAAAAAAGTATCATCCCCGCTGTGGGATGAATAAAGTTCTATCATCATCATCTATCTAACACCTGTTTAGAGTTTTGCTGTCCAAATCCATTTTAGGAAACGGCAAGTTGCTCAAAAAGTACTGAGAAAAATGTTCCATGACATTTGAGCAGGTTTATGGGGCACGTTGACAAAAGGTGACGACATTTAAAATCAAACATCGCTCCAATAGGCTTTCTGTGGGCTGCTAATCTGACAAATAGGATTATCTAACACTGCTGGTGGTATCGGATCTGCCCCCCACCCCAACCCCCGGGCATAATCCAGTTTTCATCTACCAGCCAGACATTCCCATTTCATCTGGTAGAACAAAAAGACTGAGTGGCCGCGTTTGCCAGTCGATCAAGGTCGCGGATGCCGCCAGAAGAGCTCGGCGGAGGCATGATCTGTGCCGGCGTATCATCTGGCCTTTTGGCGAGTATTTTTAGGCGTGTGACATGGCCTCTGCTGTGCTCACAGGAACAGAATGCCTCCCAAAACAAAGTGGCCGCAAATGACTCAAGGACATATTTACACTAGTGCAGGGGCGTCCAAACATTTTCATCTTCCATGCACACAGTGACCAAGGGGCGAAGAATGACATCATTATGATTAATTACAGTTTATAAAATTATGAAGTGACAATTTGTTTGAAATCTAACACCCAGTGAGTAGATTGTTACTGTAGTCTGTATATTGGTCCACTTCACAAAATTATTCTGATTGTGCCAATGCGCAAATCTTTTTTTTTTTTTTCTTCCCTCAGGGTGTTTTCTTTTTTTCTTTTTCGCTCCAACTCCCTACTGCCTTTTCTATTTTTGGATTTGTATATATTATATATATATATATTTTTTACATCACCATCCAAGAGCCTTTACCTGGTGGTTTACATGGTCTACGTTCAGACTGCGCCCGTTGACGGACTTTGGCCTCGCACGTCCACGACACCACACGAGGAAACATGAGCTCGGCCAAGGCCAGCGGTATCAAAGTGCCCAGTAAGGTAGCTCGGGTACCAGGTACCGGCGCACCAAAGACCAACCCGGCCTCAGGTAAGACTGCATGCTTTGAACTAGTGACACCTGGTGGACACAAAATGAACACAATTGAAAGAGGAATAATAATCAAAGGATTGTATTGGTTTAACAATTCAGATCAGAAGTTTGCCTTTTTAGTGGCATTTGTATAAGTGGAATTTGTAAAGGCACTTTAGTATATTGTGTATATATATATATTATATATATTTTCTGCCACATTTCCTCAAGGTATGAGATGTATGTACTATTTGTCCTGCTTTTCAACAGGAAGTAAAACCGCCGTGGTCGAAAAATCAGCCTCCGGCGTGGACGACAACAACGATGACGGCGATAGCTTCCAGATAGGCGAGCGCGTCTGGGTGAATGGAACCAAACCGGGCTATGTGCAGTTTTTGGGAGAGACCCAGTTCGCCCCGGGACAATGGGCGGGCATCGTGCTGGACGAACCAATCGGGAAGAATGACGGCTCGGTGGCGGGCGTGCGCTACTTCCAGTGCGAGGCCCTGCGAGGGATCTTCACAAGACCGTCCAAGCTGTCGCGCACCGAGGGAGAGGGCGACGGCACCCAGACGGCACCACCCTCCCGTGCCGCCTCGCCCGCCCGGTCCGTAGCCAGCGTGGCCTCCCACGCGCCCGCTGTCAAGTCCGCAGCAGCCAAGAAGACCTCGTCCGCAATCCCAACGGCGCAGTCGTCCAACCTGGCTCGCACCAACAGTGAATCAGTCTCCAACCTGTCAGAGAGTGGCTCGGTCAAGAAAGGGGAACGGGAGCTCAAGATGGGTGACCGGGTGTTGGTAAACTTTGCCGCCTTTTGTTTTCTCTACAATAGCTTAAGCATGTCAGCATAGTCACTGTACAGCAGTGCTTTGAGATAAGAGTCTAATTTGTTCCGTGACCACACTTGTTAATCAAAATAATGAAGAATGCTAAGAAATGTGTTAAGTTAGACATCGGTTCAGTTCATAGATTAATCCGGCTCATTTAGCAATACAAAGGAAAATGAAAATGTCACCTACCTAATTTGTCTAATGATGCAGCCAGCCAGTCTGTATGATTTAGAAAAAAAATTCCGGGTTATCTTCCCCCCCCCCCCACCCCACCCCTCCCTGAATTTTTGCTATAGAGTCAGGTACTTAGATGCCAAACACCTCCAATAGTGAGAGGGTTCACTGTAATCTGCTTTGCTCACTGAAATCCTAAATGACATAATTCCTGTAAAGCACCAGAAAGACGTGCCAGTGTTGAGCAGATTGCGGTCAAACTGTCAGCTTTGGTGGGGGGCATGATAGGACTCTTTGAGACCTTTGGCTACTCAAAACAGTCCACGGTTTGGAGGTTTACCACATGCAAAACGAGATGTTGCACATCCCTCAAAAGAAAAGCGTTAAAGCGGACGTATGATGGAAAAGTCACTTTTTAATTATTACAAATATTGAGTCTGTTCATCAATTACGTATGAACACAGTAAATCTTTAGTTTGAGCTTTATTTCTCAAGGTGCACGTTTTGATCTTTAAAGGTCGTTTTTGGGTTTCCTTCCCTTCCTCAGGTCGGCGGTACCAAGGCAGGAGTGGTGCGCTTTATCGGCGACACGGATTTTGCGAAAGGCGAGTGGTGTGGTGTGGAGCTGGACGAGCCCTTGGGGAAGAATGACGGTGCAGTGGCGGGCACAAGGTATGAAATTTTATTAGCCGTTATTATCTTTTTAATGGGAGGAATTTGATGACCTAGACAAATTCAGAGTTTCACACAATATTTTTTCAAAGGTTTCCTTTCCTGTCTGCTTCCGCAGGTACTTCCAGTGCCAGCCCAGGTACGGCCTATTCGCACCGGTGCACAAAGTCACGCGCATCGGGTTCCCCTCCACCACGCCGGCCAAGGCTACGGCTCGCAAGGCGGCCGTGACGCCAGGCAGCCTGAAGCGCAGCCCCAGCGCCTCCTCCATCAGCACCATGAGCTCCGTGACCTCCTCGGTCAGCACCAAGGCCAGCCGCACTGGCCTGGTAAGATGCGCTGATGACTTAAGACAGATTGGCGTCGACTACAAATAAATGAGTGTGGGCCCTCAGCATCAAGCGTCTTTTCATATCCGTTGCATTACGGTAGTTTGTTTTTGATCCCGCAGCTGACAGAAACGTCGTCACGGTACAACCGCAAGATCTCGGGCACCACGGCCCTGCAGGAGGCTCTAAAGGAGAAGCAGCAACACATTGAGCAGCTCATGGTGGAGCGGGACATGGAGAAGGCCGAGGTGGCCAAAGCCACCAGCCACGCCGGTGAGATGGAGCAGGAAATCTCGCTGCTCAGGGATGACCAAGAGCAGGTAACTCTGATGAAACGCGCATTTTGTGGGAAGGGCGGCATCAAGTTTGACAGACAAAATGAACATTTTGTACCGTGTGGTTTGGAAGATGGAGGCGAAGATGGATCAGTTACGTGCCTTGGTGGAGGCGGCCGACAAAGACAAAGTCGAGCTGCTCAATCAACTCGAGGAGGAGCGGAGGTAGGGCCAACATGTCAAATTGAGTCTGCTGTTAACACTTAAAAGTCTATAGTTAATTATAAAAAAATTTCTCCCAACAGAAAAGTGGAAGACCTTCAGTTCCGCGTTGAGGAGGCGTGCATTACGAAAGGTGACCTGGAGGTAATTTTGATTTCATTTCAATATGCACACGCATCACAATGAATGTGTTTGTTGGATTTTTCCAAATGTATAGTACATACACATTCAGACCGAGGCATGTTTAATGAGACCGTTTGCATATGTTACTCAGACACACGCATACATACATACATAGAGCGTACAACAATACTCACAGGCTACTTTCCAAAATGTGTCTGCTTGTCGTGTTTTCAAAAGTCCAAATTGTCATAGGGTCCGAATAAGTCGGTGGTGGTGGTGGTGGTGGAACAGGAAGCACCACATCTGCATTCTCTCTTTATCTACAATGATGTGAGCACAAACTAGCCACTCAACATATATTGATTGATGAGAGTCCTGTTTTTCCAAGTGCAGTGTTCCAGCTCTTGCTCAGGCTGTGTTCGATGGCAGGATTTGTCACTCCACTGCGGAAGGAACTCAAACTAGAGCATTAAAACCAGGGTGTCAGGGTTAGGATACGCCTTTTCCCCTTTTCTATCCCCCTCCGTGTATGTGTGCTGTGCACTAACGGTTTATGAGTCACCCTCAGAATGTGCATGGGGCTTCACAACAACAAACCAAAAACCTTAAACCAAAAAGTTTGTTGAGCGCAAGCTGGCGGCTAATGCTGGAACTTTTTTAATGCCTCCCGTTTAGTGATGTTATTGCCTCTTCTTCCCTCTTGTCTTCGTCCTTTTTTATCATTTAAAATTTCTCCCCGTGTTGGTCCAGTGCTCGGCATGGAACCACTGGAGATCCCTCCCGTCATCCCACTCCCCCCCACCCACCTATCAGCAATTCTGGTAGCGTCTCCAATCATTTGGACATTGCTGCTTGTATTTCTTTAACTTTAAAATGTGACAATTTGACCTACAAAACCGGAGGGTCAAAATATACCAAATGCAGTTAGCTTAATTAAAGAACATCCAAAAACACTGCAGCACAACATCATACATGGGCACATCCCTCTCTTTCCACCAAGCACAGCTACTTGGACCAGGTGTCAGTTTGCATGTCCCCATTATCCCCTCACCCCTCCCTAATTTCCCAACGTGCACATTGCATCTTTTCTGCATATTCACAAGCTTTGTGCTCATGGTGCAACCTGAGCATTGTGCACTAACTGGTGGTGTCTCCTTCCTTATGCTCTAGTTATCACCCATGACTCCATCCAACTGTCCATTCTGGTCCCCTTCTTTCTCTTGTCTGTGTCGGGCTGGCATGTGATGGTGGCACTGGTGTGTTCTCCTTCTTTCTTTTTCTCCCCCCTGCCCTTGTGTACTAACAGACGCAGACCAGGCTGGAGCATGTCCACAGTAAGGAGCTTGAACAGAGTCTACACTTTGAAAAGACCAAAGCTGAGAAGCTTCAAAGAGAGTTAGAAGACACTAGGGTAATGGATGCCGTGTCGCGTTAGGATAGGGAGGGGAGGGGGGGAAAAAAAAAAAAAAAACCACACACACTTTAGCGAGATGATAGAGTTGATGCAACAGGTGGTATGTCTGGAGGTCCACCTAGAATTGGTTTGTGGTCTATTGTGGAAATACACATAAATGTGAGGGGTTTTTCTCCCCCTCTAATTTCCTCCCTGAAAAAAAAAGTCCTCCAAGAAAGCAGGTGGATTATGTTTGTGTTGAAACAAAATCAAACATTTGCGTTTCATTACACTACTGTGCATAATAATTTGGAATGGTGCATTTGAACAAAAACTGTTACCATTGTGAGGTTTGTTTGAAAACATTCAAATCATTCCCCGACAGTTGATGACTTCAAAATGTTGCTGTGTGGGATTGATAAAAAAAATCTGAGGAAAATATAATTTGCATAATCATTTAAAAAAAAAAAAAAACAATTGTAATCATTTTGAATGTCTTTTCACGTGCCCTGCGTGCAGGCTCAGTGTGTCAGATACTTCTGAACTTAAAATGTCTGCCTTTCAAGGTTGCCACCGTGTCGGAGAGATCCCGCATCATGGAGCTGGAGCGGGACCTCTCGCTTCGCACCCGGGAGGTCGCTGACCTGCAGCTCCGTCTGGGCTCCCGGCAGGCCTCCGACGACCCTGACGGCGGCGGCGTCTCTCCCCTATTGGAGGAGATCACGTCCCTGAGAGACCGTCTGGCCTCACTGGAAGCCGAACGGCGGGAGGAGCTGGCCAGCTTACAGGAGAAACTGGAGTCTCACGAGAAGGCGCACGGCGAGGCGACCGCCCAGCTCCAGGCCGCCGGCGTCAAGCTGTCCGGCGACAACGAGCAGCTTCGCATGCGCCTGAGCCAGGCCGAGAAGGACAATGCCGACGTGCTGGAGAAGCTGAAGCTGGAACACGAGCGAGCCCTGGAGGAAGCCGCCGCCGCCCGCAACATGCAGATTCACGAGCTGAAAGAGCGTCTGGCCTCCCTCGCCGAAGACAAGGAGCGCCTAGATGACGCCGTGCGCGCCGGCGTTGACAAAGCTGAGAATCAGCACCTGGTGGAGCTGGAGGACGTCCTCGGAAAGCTCCACGCGGCCGAGCTCAAGGTGAAGGAGCTGGAGGAGATGGGAGCGCAGCTAGCGCGCCAGGCCCAGGATGAGAGAGAAACCAAAGAGACGGTGGCACAAATGGTCCGATGTTTGTGTCTTAGCCAAAGCAACCAGAAAGCACCACTGGAAGATCTTCCCAATCGAGGAAACCCACAGGCAACTGAGGTACTAACTATGGTGGCAAATACAAAAGCTTACCTTTTCGAGGATAATTGCTGAAATTGTGCAAAAACTGAGCGTGTGAGTTTGAAGCTAATACTTGGTGTCTTGGTTGATTTCAAGTGTGGTTTTCAAAAATGCAATCTTGTTTTATTTTCTTTGCTTAAAAGTTAGTTGGTGAACTGAGATCACTGCTGGAAGGCAAAGAGAATGAAATCCTGTCACTACAGCAAAGCTTAGCCAGTGAAAAAGAAGCTGTGCAGCAGCAGCTTGGAGGCCTGGTAAGTGTATTTAGTTTTATTTATACATATAAATTGTTGACTATTTATTCATCACAACCATACTTTGATCATTTGCCTCCATTCTGCAGTGGAACATTTTTGTTAAAAAAAAAAAAAAAACGATATTGGGGATTAATTTTCTCCTTTAAATCCACACATGCACTGAATTAGTTCTAACAAATTGGATGACAGTCAGGATCGTAGAAATATACTTATATTTTCCGCAATGCCCATTGAAATGCATTTGGTGGGTCGCCAAGACTTTTTTTTTTTCTTTTCTTGCCCACAGAAGCAACAGTTGGCTATAAGCACAGAGGAGCAGACTAAATCTGCAAAAACTATGCAAGGTGAGGAATTATTCACTTTCTCTTCTCCTCAGCCTGTTGCGTAGCACCCCGCCGCCTTGTGCCTGTTTCACTAGATCCTCAACCTAACAAAAAAAACAAATATGTCATTCTCGGTTTGCCAGAAACCCTTGAGAGGTTCAGCAAAAAGGAAGAGCAGTGCACGACTCTTACCACAGAATCAGAGTCTCTCAGGAGTCAGCTTAGTGGTAAGCAGCATAAACGTGCGAAACAACAACTATATGCATGAAGTCACGAGCCGCCACGTTTCTCTCAACTCAGGGCTGGAGAGGAAGCTGGCGGCTGCGGACGAGAAGGTGCGGCAGCTGGGCGAGGACAAGAGCAAACTGGAGAAAGACATTTCGGACATGATGACGGCATCCGGCGACAGTTCGTTGCAGCTGAGCAAAATGAATGAAGACCTTCGGCAGAAAGAAAGGTGCTGTCCCCTTAGGGGGGAAAAAATTCGATAGGTAGATGTGACTAATCTTTTTGTAGTAATATATTTAATCAGATAAGTTCAACATACGAGGGCAAGATTTGTTTTTTTCCCCCGCTTTTAACCGCTCTGCCTGCCCTCCCTCTCTCAGGAGGCTCGAGGAGTTGCAGAGTCAGTTGGTGGAACAGAAGAACAAGGTGGCCCTCTCCAATGAGCAACGGGAGCAGGATCTGTCGCGCAAAGACCAGGAACTGTGTGAGACGCGAGACAACCATGCAGCTCAAATGAAATGTCTCCAGGAGAAGATTGCGGCATTGGTTAGTAGTGATATGGCAGACATATTAGGGGAAAGCATTTTTTTTTTATTAATTATTTGCTGATGGTTCGATCTCTGAAGTCAATCCTCTGACAAAATGAAAATAAACGTTGCATCCGTCGTCACTCGTGGTCTTTTCTCGTACTCAAGGAGATGAGTGTGCAGCAGAGTGCAAGCCAGGCCGAGGAGCTTAAGGACTCTCAGGCAAAGGCTCTCACCCAGGCCTCCGAGGTCCACGGCAAGGAGGTCCAAGGGCTGCGAGACAAACTGGACAATCTGAAGAAGGAGCTCTCCTCCTCCAAGGACAGGAGCCAGAAGCTGGAAAAGACGGTGTCTGAGCTGAAGACGTACAAGGATAAGCTTCAGGTAATGAGTAGGCTCTCTCTTTGTACCCAGCGATCACATAACATGATTTTTTTTCCTTGGTATTGTTAATCTTGACATTTGATATTTTTTTAAACCAGGCCTTGACATACTACAGCAGTAGAACAAATTAAACTAAATCAAGATGCCAGTGTCTTTGCCACGAAGCTTAAAATTCAGCTAATCTGCATCCCGTTCCCACCAATCGATGTTTCTCGAAAAAGTGAAGCTGTGATTACTTTCCTGTTATAGTGTACATGTGTGAGAAGCCCCTCACCTCCCCTTGGACATTAACGCTTATGACCCCTCTCGTCATTTCATGTAAAAAATGCCATCACGAACTAATCGCAGCGGAGCAAAATGTGACTCAATGTCACGTTTAATCGAGCAACACTGGATTTGCCGCAAAATCCAAATCACTATTGAACGTGCATTCGGTGTTGTGCTATGGTGTCTTTGCCGTTTTTATTTATTTTTATTTCTGCAGCTTAACCTTTGTGTTTGCATTCATACATATTGGCTTGGTTTATTTTGGGGATCACCTTACATTTTCTTGATGTGCATCTTTGAATATATCCTCCTCATTTTTTTTTTTTGCCCCCCCCCCCATCAACTTGATTTTTCCCAGCATCTTTCCGCTGAGCTCGACTCCTCCAAGCATAATGTTGAACACTTGTCCGCAAAACTGGAAGAGCAGACTGTAGCTCTGGAGCGCAAGTGTCAGGATAGCGAGGAAGCTCGCGCTGACACGTGCAAATTGGAAACGCAGCTCTCAGAGACGCAGAGCAAGCTTTCTGCTCTCCGGGATCTTTCCGTACAGAACGAGGACCTCCGGGTTACCGTAGAGAAGCTCTCAAAGGAGAGGGATGAATTACTCGACGGCAACAAGAGCTCAGAGGTAGAAAGAACGTCACTCAAGGACCAGTTGGAGAAACTCAAAAAAGGTCTCCTGGAGGCGCAGGATGAAAACGCCAACCTGAAGAGCACAAATATCAAACAGCAGTCCGATCTTGAGGATCTCCGGAAACAAAACGAGGAAAAGAATGCCACGCTGCTCAAACAGAAGCAGGATGCGCGGCGGGCTGAAAGTCAAAACAAGCAGCTCCTGGAGGACTATGAAAACATCTGCAAAGAGCGCAGCAGGCTAGAGGAGGACCTCAACGAGAGCAGGTCTAAACTCGCGTGCGAGAACGACAAGCTCATCTCGGAGTTGGATGCGGCTAAAACCGGCAAGAAGTGTCTGGACGCCAAGAACGCAGAGTTGCAGGCCAAGCTGCAGTCTCTCAACTTGGAGAAAGAAGATCTGACAATGACAAACAATCAGCTGCAGTCTCTCGTAGAAACGCTAAGCAAAGAGAAGGCCACCATGTCCTCCGAAATCAGCGCGGTCGCGTCGGACAAAAAGAACCTCGAGGCGTTGAAGGAGGAACTGCAGAATAAGCTCAACCTCGCCAAGAAGGAGCTGGACAGCTCCGTCCACGAATGCGAAGACCTGAAGGCGTCTCGCCTCAGCCTGGTCCAGATGCTGGAGGAGTCCAAGACCAGCAGCCAAGTGACGGATTCCGAAAGGCTTCATCTCCTACAGGAGAAGGAGGACTTGCTCGCCTCACAGAGGAAAGTCTGTAAGGAGAAGGAGGAGCTGCTTAAAGATATTGAAGAGCTGAAAGAGACGATCAAAGAGTCTGCCCAGCAACTGACTCTGTCCAACCTAAAGCTGACCGAGATGTCTGCAACTTTGGAGCAAGAGAGAGAGTCGTTTGGCACGCAGAATTCCGAAAGCTCAGAGGCTCTGCATGCTCTGAGGAAGGAGAAACTGACCCTCCACGCGGCGCTCGAGCAGCAGAAGACAAATTACGAGCGTCTAGCTGGTGAGAAGGGCGAAATAGAAGCAAAGCACTCCAAGGCCGCCGCTGACATTAAGGACCTCTTGCAAGAGCGGGAGAAGCTTGTGAGTGACATCCGAGCCACAAAGGATCAATTGGACAGCTCTTCCAGAACTCAGGGCGATATCAATCAGGAGAAGTCTCGCTTAGAAGGGATGCTGGAGGAAGTCACGTGCAAAACAAATTCAGTCGAAGCCCAGTTGACGTCTTTGGAAAAAGAAAAGGCCCAGCTCGAGAGCGAACTGGGGAAACGTTCCTCCCAAATCGAACTCCTGGAAAAGGCCAATGCCGATCTGGTTCGAGGATGCGGGGAGCTCAAAATGCATCTGGAGCAATCCACCTTGGAATTGAAAGGGCAAGTCGACAAACTCTCCAAACACACGGACGAGTCGGATGCTGAAAAGAAGAAGCTCCTCGAAGAGATCCTGGAGCTAAAAAAACAGACGGAGTCGTTGTCCGAGGCCAAGCAGCATCTGGAGGAACGGCTCGAGACGGAATCCAGTGAACGGACTCGAGCCGCTTGGCAAACGGAGGAGTTGCAGAACACCCTGTCCCGAGTTCGGCGGGACAACGACGACATGTCCGCCCAACTTCAGAACGCAGACGAGCAGCAGAAGTCTATAACGGCAGAAACCGACCTGGCCAAAGCAAAACTCAAGGAACAAGAGCTAGTGACCCGTCGCTTGTCTGAAGACAAGCGAGAGCTTTTATCCAAATTGGCCGAGACCGACAAACGGGTGGCGGCACTGGAAACGGAGAAGGAGGCGCTCCTCGCTGGACGCAGTCGCTCTGAGCACAACGTTTCCCAGTGGCTTGTGGAAAAGTCACTGCTAATTGGCCAGCTTGAGGACTTGCAGGAGGATGTGAAGACCCTCCGAGTGGACGCGGCCGCCACGGAGAAACGCCACCAAGAGGCTGTGGCCGAAGGAGAGCGGCTCCAGTCTCAACTTAAACAGGCCATTGCTCAGCAGCTTGAGGTATTCCTCCGCTAGTTCCTCTAGTACGCCAATGCACCTGCATGCCTGCTTGTCTGTCTTCCTGGTTTTCATTCTTCACATCCTCACCATACATCGCAAGCCTTCTTTCCTCCCTGTGGGCTTATAACGCAATCAACACCTCTTCCGTTTTGCGGTGTTTTGGCGAAATTATCGCGACAAGAGCAATCACGGGTCCTTTTATTATCATTGCTAATTGAGCGCCCCAAAAAAAAAACAGACGCTAATTTTTATAGCTGTACCAGAGCTGTCAGAATTAATCTTGTCGGGTACAGGACAGGTGTACCTAATAAAACGGCTAACTCGCATTCATTTCCGCTTTCCCCTCCGTTCTGAGTCTACAGGTCGTATCTATTTGTACTGCACACATGTTCACTGTGTATTATTTTAATTGGTTCTGCAATTGAGCACGCTCTCGATCCGGCGAGACCAAAATGAGGCTCGAATCAAGCTTTTGTCATCTCCGCTGCGCCGTGGCCCGCGCTGCGTTCTAAAACCGTGTTTCATCATGGTCCCGCTCGCCGCAGGCTTCCGAGGCTTCCGGCCAGACCGCCGAGGCCCTTGAGCAGCTGACCAAGGAGAGAGACGCTTTGCTCCAAGATAAGTGTGAAGCTCAAGTTCAGCTGGAGAGTCTTCATTCTTCCAAGCGAGAAATGGAAACGCAGGTACCTATTAGGAATTCAAAAAAAGATATTATTGATCAACTGATTTTCTTTTTTTAAACATAGCAAATGTTATTGTTACAACAGTGTTAACCGATAGAGAACACAAATGAGCTACGCTTTTATATTCAAAAAATAATTTGAAAGAATTCATGACCTTTTCAGTTATTATAATAGCGAGAGTTGATTTGAGTGAAGACGCCGCTGTATTTTTTTTTCCTCCTATTCTCTATTTTGTAATCTGGCTCTAATATTTGTCTTGCGTTGATTATCCATTCAGATGGATGAGCTCAAACAAGAGCAATCAAAGTACCAGCAAGAGCTGAGCACCTCCAAAGAGCAACTTTATGCCAAAAGCCAAAAGCTGGAGAGTCTCTCCCGGGAAATGTGAGCACGCACGCCCGCGCGCCCGCCACTCAGTCGTAAATTCCTACGTTTTGGTATTGAACAGCGCATCATGGCCGTTTTCTGCTCTTCCTTAGCGAGGAGCTCAAAGAAGCGGTGTCCGTTAAGTCACGCTCCCTGCAGTCGATCCAAAATGAGAAGGACAAGCTGGCTCAGGATGTCGAGAACAATCACCAGGACCACAGTGAATTTAGCAAGGTGTTCTTGTCAATGCTGCATCAATCAAGTTGAGTCTTGAGCGTGATGATTTTTGTCCCCCCCCCCTCAGCTCAGGGACGAGCACTCAAAACTCCAAGCACAGTTGAAGGAGTTGAAGCAAAGGTTTGGCAATGACACATTTTGTCACTTATTACCTTTCTACCATCTCACAAGAATTAAAAGACTTTTTTTTTATGTATTCTTCTGAAAGCCTGCCAAGTTATGCCTTCAGGTACTCTACTGTTAATTTCAGCTACATTTGAAACTTGCCTTCAGTCCCGAGAATGAAATGTGCTCAAGAAGAAAGATGAGACATCATTCCTGTACTCAATGTGCAATGTTCTTTTTTTTTTTTTTCCCTGTGTGGACAGCGAGAGCACTTTGAAGAAGAAGCTGGAGAAGGAGAATGCCGAGTTCCAAAGGTCCGTTCGTAAGAACGGTGTCTTAGCCTCCGAGAAGGATCAGCAGATGGAGGCCCTAAAGAGCGAGGTCGAGCAAAACCACAATAAACATTCATTGTTGTCGTTTTTTTCCTGTCTGATTTTGGCTTTAGTATTTTTTTCTTTTTCTCTCTCAATATGGGTTAATTTTTGCACTCATATTGCTTGTTCTTCAGCTGGCTGCCACGCGTGTACAAAGTGCCTCAGCCCAAACCTTGCAGACCGCCATCGCTGCCTTGGAGCAGGACAAGGCTCAGCTCAAGGAACGAGTGAAAGAGCTGGAGCAAGAGCTTGCCGCCCCATCAGGTACACTTTTGATGCCTGTCGAATTTGTGTCACTTTCTGAACGATGGTGGCGTGACCGTGCCTCTACACTCTTGGGCGTGCAGGTGATGTCGTTGTCAGCCAGCTGAGGGACACGGACACGCAGGCCGAGGTACGTTCATCAGGGAAAACTCGGAAAGGCTTTAAGAGGAACTTGAGTGTCAACTTGCTTCCGTACCCTGCCCCGAGTGCCGTTTTTTTTTCTTTTTTTTTTTTCTAAAGTCTCTTGGGGGGCGGTCGTACGGAACTGAGCTGCTTGCAGCATGAGTCGAGTGTTGATTGTTTCAGTATCACCTTTTAGAGGGGCTCAACCGCATTAGTCCCTCAGTACACTTCATTAGGCACACTTGCACAATACTGTGGATTATTATTTTTTTTTTTACATTGATTGAAATTTTGTATATTTCTATTTACCAAATTATTTTCTAGCATCCAAATATTTTGTCTGATTTGTTCAATATTTTTTGTTCTATTTGTAGTTGTTTCATTTTAATCTAGTACAGTGGAGCCTGGGTTTTCGACCACAATCCGTTCCAGAAGGCTGTTCGAGAAGTGAATGGTTCGAATTCGGAATCATATTTTCCCATTACAAATAATGAAAAAAAATTAATCCGTTCCAAGCATAAAAGAAAAAAGAAAAAACACCTTTTTCATTTGCGCATTTTTGTCCGATCGCGCAACTGCAGCGCTCGCTGTCGCATTGCTTTAAGAGCGTCTTTGCATTTTAGGATGGCTTTACTGCTGCCACTTGCTCCCTATGGAGGCATGATTAGAGTTGATGCAATCCTCAGAGTAACGAGAGCGTAATAACGAACGGAGTCGGTTGGCATGCGGGTCCTCTCGGCTCCTCTCGCGAGGTTCGACAACCGAATTTCGTCCGACATCCGAAGCAAAAAACTCGCCAATTTTTTGTTCGAATACCGATTTGTTTGAGAACCGGGACGTTCGAAAACCGAGGCTCCACTGTATTTGTAAATTGTTTAATAAATGTGTAGGTTTTTTGCTATAATTACTCATTTCTATACCCCCCCCGAATTAAAATAGCCCCAATATTCCCCAATATTGATCCCCCTGAAAATTTAGCATCATCTTCATCAAGGCTTATTTTGTGAGGATGGTTGGATGTCATGAGATTGCGCAGGTGTGCCTAATGATGTGTCCGCCCAACCTCTAAAATGTCATACTGTCCCATTACATGCGTGCGTATTGTATTCTAATTTGAACCTGCTATTTTCTTCCTCTCCTCCGTTCACCCCAATGCTGTGCTCTGTCTGCAATGCTGCAGAACCATCAGGCAGCGGTTTGTTCACGTTTTTTTGTTGTTGTTGTTGTTGTTGTCAGCTTCACTCATGCATGCAAGCATGTGTCACTTAAAGGAGACCTGTTATGCTTTTTATTCCCCACACAATTCCAAATTGTTCCTGAGTGAGTGCCAAATTTCACTTGTCAATTGGTGTAGTGGTGTGGCACATGACATGGCCAATCATAAGATCTGCTGCTAGCTAATGCTAACGTTAGCACTGCAGCTATTATATTAAATTTGGGCATTTGCAGGAATTGATCTTAAAGGCGAAAGGTTCCGTTTGATGTACCCACTTAAAAATTCAAACCTTGAACTCATCAAACGGAACCTTTCACCTTTAAGATCAATTCCTGCAAATGCCCATCCCGAGTCATACAGTACGTGTCTTTGGAGCAGTCATTCATTTCTTGTTGATGTTTTGGGGGGGGGGGGACCAGATTGACTTCCTGAATTCGGTCATCGTTGACCTGCGGAAGAACAATTTGGACCTCAAGGACCAGTTGGAGAAACTGGCCGCTGCCGCTCTCAACGGCAACAACGCCAGCGAGTTGGACGACGACGACAGGTCAGTAAAAATAGAATGATTGACCATCTTGTATTAATCCTGTAATAGTGTTTTGACAAAATAGCAGGAATCAATTATGTGACGACATTGTGTTGCGAAAATTCTATTGTATTCAATTGTAAACTAAAAGTGTACCCTAATGCTTCGTGTAGGGAGGACAAGGAGAGCAGCAAGAAGAAGAAAAAGAAGAAGCCCCCTCCTCGACTATTCTGCGACATCTGCGACTGCTTCGACCGCCATGACACGGAGGACTGCCCGGCGCAGGCGCAAACGCCCGACACGCCGCCGCACACCGCCTACCATGGCAGCAAGGGCGCCGAGCGGCCCTACTGCGACATTTGCGAGCTCTTCGGCCACTGGAGCCACGACTGCAATGACGACCGAACCTTCTAAATGCGGCCCGCCTCGGGTTGTCCGTCCATCGTTCAAAAAAGCGACTTGAGGGCTAGAACGTGGCATCCTTGTTTGCACAGCTTGTCACACTCGTGGCAAAAAAAAATACCTCGGGATATAGGGCGACATTTTTGCCTCAGCTTAAAACTGGCTATAAGCTTTACAGACATCCTTAATTTGGAGGAACCGGAGGTGGCAGAAATGAAAATGGAAGCCCGGAAATGAAAGAAACAGCAATTTAAGGTCAGCTGCCGAGGTTAGAGTGCAATCTTGATTCATTCAGAAGTTTTACCATATCCCAAACTTGTTGTGAGCAGTGTGTATATCGAGATAAAGAACTATAAATCCCCACAAATGATTCTATGTGAAGGATACAATGGTGTGACAATTTGGGAGCCATAGTGCATTTTTTTTCTATGCCTGAAAATATTTTTTATTGAATTTTGGTGGGGCGCATGCAGGCAGAATACTTGAAAGCACTTCCTTGCTTCTTCTTTCTACTTTGGCTTTTCTGTACAAATAAAAGTGTGTCAAAATGAAAGTCAGAGTGCGTCTTGCCTCAGGAGTTGGCGGGCACCAGCGGCGCCACCTCGGAGGCGTGGCGCCACTTTTTCAGCTCCACGCTCAGCTCCACCGTGACCGTCTCGGGCTGGCTCGGCGTGTCGGGGTCGCTCTCCTCGCGCCGCATCCCTGTGAAGCGGAAGGTGAGCGAGGCCAACTTCATATGGTCATGCAACATGGCACCAAAAGTTTAATGTCAGAATCACCTTTGCCAGGTTTCTTCAATCCAGCACGGCTTCCTTTCTTCTTGGAATCGTCCTTGGATTTGCTGTCCACGCTCACGTTCTTCAAAGAACAACAACATGGACCCACGTCAATGGCAAACTTAATCCAGTGAAAAACATCAAGCGCTAACTCGCCTCGTCCGTAACGGAAGCTTCTTCCACCGGAGGATCTTTGTGCATTGAGCCAAAGTCGCAAAGGATGTCCACTTTTTGATTTCCGCCGAGAAGGCCGCGCAGGGACACGTGCGAGGATGCCACCACCGTGGTCACAGGCGGGTCCGCCACCAACTCCACCACAGATTTCTTTCGCTTGTCTTTTGTAGTCTTGGGCTGAAAGCGTTCCGACAAGTGCCACATTTCAATACATGTGAAACGTTCTACACAAAGTTTGTCAACTACGTCCACATTTTTCAAACTTTTTTCCTATTCAGCTCATTCATTGTTAATCATCAGTTTCATAATTCCAACATTAAGACTATTAATGTGTTTGTTAAAAGGCAAAGTCTTTCATTTTTTAATGTTTTTTTAATTTCTTTTATTTTTTAAACAATAACGTCCTCTACTGGCCATAACATGACCCGATTGTACCTTTTTGGACCTGCTTGACTAAGATGATGAAACTCACTTTTTTCCCTTTCTTGTCAGTGGCACCTTGTGCGGAATCGTCTGAGACCTCCGCAGGCCATGACAGGATCTGAAAGTCAGATGAGAGATAAGAGTTTTTTTTTTAATTCAATATTTAATTATTTACACTGCACAAACAGATACTTCATTACTGAACTTCCTACAGTAAATTGTTCAAGTCGCTGTCCTCTTTTTCTAGCTCTGTGGATGTCAATATAATGTAAAAGATGTACTTTAAATACGGTCATATAATAAAAATCATTGTAATGTACTTTAAAATATGATAGTGCTTTTTTTTAAACTATTACATTACTAACTTGTACAAGAGTCTTCCCGCCCCCTAGTGGCTACTTTTGTACTTCTTACCTTTTCCTGCTCGATAAAAATGACAAATCCTCGATGGAGGAACTTCTTGAAGCTACTCAGGTCTCGCACGACAAACGTCAGCACGTGGCCAAAATCAACGCAGTCGGCCCACGGCTGAGACGACGTGCTGTATCGCGACTCTGTGACAAAGTTAATATTCCCGAAATTCACTTTCACCCTGCGAGGTAAATGGTTATTACAAGTGTATAAGAATAAGTTACTCGAGTGTATTTGTAGCAGCTGACACGTTATGGCATAGGTGTCAAACTCAAGGCCCGGGGGCCAGATACGGCCCACCAACATCATTTTATGTGGCCTGCAACGACAAATTTTGCATCGACTTTGTGTCATTACTAAAAGTACAAATTGTTAATAGCAAAGGCCTTCAGAGGGAAACTGAGTACAATGCGGCCTGTGACAAATTTTGTTTGACACTTTTTCATTTTTTTTTTTATTACCACAAGAGGAGGAAGTTTGATCCTCGCCGCAGTCTGCCGGGTTGACCATCACAATCTCTTTTACACTCTTCTTGTTAAGCGACTGAGTTGGCTCGGCACCCTGGTCCTGACTCTGATCCTGACTCAGACGCTTCGCCGGACCGCCAATCACAACTTCCTGCCAACAGCGCCATCTAGCGTCTGTCACTGAACGGGCGGTGTAAAGACGAGTGGAACGCGCGTTACCCGGTAGGCGGTGGTCTGGTGACTGAAGAACATGTACGAGATGACGTAGCTGTAGCTGACCACCGGGAACTCCGGAGCGTCAGGGTCCTCGTCCTGCGGGTCCGGGACCCCCTGCATCCCGCCCACGCGCACGGTGGCCGACGCCCAGTCCACCAGAAGGTCTAAGGTAATCTTTTAATTATAACTAGTAAAAAAATATGACGGATGAGAAAGGTGGACGCTCACGGCTCATGTTGGCCATTCCCCTGTAGCGGTGCCGCTCCTCGGGGGCGATCCACGCCGCGTCCAGGTAGGAGAGTCGGGGAAGGGCGTTCACGGCGAAGCCAGGGTACGAGGGTGCCAGCGTGAATGGGTTTCCCTCCAGCACCAGGGTCCGCAGACACGGCAGCGTACCCAGCGCCTTCAGCAGGGGGCGCTGTTCTCTGAAGTCGCACTCGCTCAGGTCCAGACACACCAGCTCAGGCCTCTCACATAACACACGCGGGGATTATAATAACAAGGCTAAGGTCACGACTCGCAATGTCACCCCAAAATACACACAAAAACTACATAAGGGAGTAGGGAATAAGTGGCCTGATGGTGTTTTGATGTCAAGGAACTATGTTAGTTATTTGCGGAGCAACCATTGTTTTCCTGTGAGCAGCGTGACGTCTCGATGGGATCCCAGACGATTGGCGGCCAGCCCGAGGTACTGCAGGCGAGGAGGCGGAGAGATGGCCAGGCGGCCCAGAGCGCACAGCTGGTTGGCACGCAGCTCCAACACCTCCAATAGTACGCATTGGAAATTGGCCACTTAGGTTAGTAACAAATGTGAACAAGTGTGTTGATACATTCTTTAGAAATGGGACAGCAATTGTATGTGAATATATCAGCTGAAATGTAAGGGTTCCAAATTAAAATAGGGTTTCATATTAGATTTGGGGTTTCAAATTTGGGTCGAAATATTAAGGGGTCAGCACACCTTAAGCGTCCTGGGAAGGTTCTCGGCCGAGATCTCGCTGATGCGGTTGGCGCTGAGCACAAGTTCCTGCAAGTTGCAGAACTTCAGCAGGTAGTTGTCGACCACAGACACCTGAACAAGGCCAAGCAATAAATCACCACCACGCATTTCTGATGCAAGAAGCCTCTACAAAAACAGCTTCCTCACGTCCATGTCGACAATCCGCAGCTTCCTGAAGTAGCTGCACACAAAGTCGGCGTCCAGTCGCTCTGGCTCCACCACGGCCACGCGCTGGAGGGCGGCGGCCTGCGGGCTCCACGGCTCATCGTGGTGCCACGGAGAGTGCGGGCAGTTTAACAGGTCCAGCAGCGCGTCCGTGTCCTCCGTCACTGCCTCAGCCTCACTGCCGCCGTCCTTCCTCTGTTAGGAGGAAACGCACGCATTTCTTTGCTCAAATGCAAAAATGACACGGACAATGATTTGCCCTCAATCATGTTCAAAATGTCAATTTATTAATTTATTTTATTGGGAAATGTTCATGTTTAAGCTCATTTTTATGCCCCAAAGTATTTCAGTTGGGTATTTTGTAAGAAACCTTTTTCTGTTTGTCAAAACCCGGTTGTGGATTATTTCATTTAAAAAATGATTCGCATTTTTTAAATCGAAAAAGGAGAAGTTGGAATTGACGAAGAAAAGTTAAAAAACGAATTACAAGTATGAATAAAATACAACTATTTCTCCAAAAGTATGACACTTAAAATAATTGTTCGAAAAAAAAATTCAAATAAAATTGTCGGGACTATTGCTTTGTCCCAATGTTTCGTAAAAAGGCGCCGGTGGGACCGCGTCAATTCGGTAAGTACTCCCTCACCCAGCTGCCTTTACCACAGGGAAACTGGTCGAGACACAGGCGGCGAATGTGCTTGTCCAGAACGGCCGACAACGCCACCGAGCTCATGCTGTCCTCCACTCGCCGCCTCTGTCGTCCTTCCGCGGCGAACCGGCAAATTGTTTGGCTTAGCGGACGAAGGTTGCCAGGCAACGATGAGGGGGCGTGGCCATGGTCTGCGACTTTCGTCACTCAAAAGAATTGAGCGTATTTGAAAGAAATCATTTACAAATTACTTTTAATGATGTACTTTTAAGCAACTGTTATAATTGATATATCTTCTTTTCCTTTTCCCCTCAGGGGTCGCCATCTGTTTCCATCTCACCCTATCCTGTGAATCCTCTTCTCACACCCCAACCAACTTCATGTCCTCGTTCACTCCATCCATAAATCTCCTCTTTGGTCTTCCTCTTGACCTCCTGCCTGGTGGTTCCATCCTCAGCATCCTTCTACCAATATATTCATTATCCCGGCTCCGCTGAACATGTCCGAACCATGCCAGTCTGGCCTCCCTGGGTTTATCTCCGAAACACCTAACGTTTGCACTCGTTCCTGATCTTATCCAACCGCGTCACTCCCAAAGAGAACCTCAGCATCTTCATCTCGGCCACCTCCATTTCTGCCTTCTGTCTTTTCTCCAATGCCACTGTCTCTAAACCAGGGCTGCATTCGTTATTGTTTTATATATATATATATATATATATATATATATATATATATATATATATATATATATATATATATATATATATATATATATATATATATATATATATATATATATATATATAGCATAGTATATAACAATAACGAATATATATATATATATATATCATGGATATATATATATATATATCATATTTAAATCAATCAATAAATAAAGTACAATAAACATTGGTGATAACGTTATTTAGTCATTTTCTATCTTTGAGTACAGCCCAATGTTAACCCATCCCATAAATATTTCTGCCCACACACCGCACGTCTTCACGTAACACTCCCGTTTCGGAAATTCCCCGTCCCGTCTAGTTGTCTCATCACTTGCGCTAAGTCAAAAGTGAGAATGACGTTTAGTCCCGTTTTCTTGTCATATATAAATTTGGCCATTTAATATATAGTCGTTCTTCCTTGTCCCTAGTCATGTCATGAGTGTTTTTCACTTTTACAAGATCAATTTTTAAAATGAATACGGTTCAACCGGGTCACTGCACAGGTAGCATCCATTTCCTGCACCGAGCTGCAGCAGATGAACATGACACGGTTGCCTCATTGTGCTCAATTACGAAATCTGTCGTGAAGCCAATTTTTTTTTTTTTTTTTTTTTGAGGGGGTTAGTTAAAAAAAAAAAAATCTTGGCATATATAAGCTTGTCAAATGATGATGTCAGGAGCGTGATGCGTGTGCTGCAAGGTGAGCTGCATCTGCCACTTGTGCTTTTGCTGCAGCTGTCTTCTTACATCGTCACGGTGACCTGCACTGGCGATGCCATCATGACGCTGCGGGGGAACCTCAGGGCAGCAGAGCTGGCCCTGTGTAATTTAGCCATGGCCGAAAGGGATTACGTAAGTCAGTTTTGAAGCTGTAAAAGGTGGGAATTAGCTATAGAACTGCAACAGATATTTTCCCAACACTGAAGATGGTTACCATTTTTAAGTTTCGGGCACTGAAGTTGTTTTGTAACATGAAAGTAACATTCTTACAAACTGTTAATGACTCCCTGAACAACACTGCTGGCCAGTGTTGGTATTAACGTATTATTTTAATCCAAAAATATATGATAACCCAACAACCTTTCTTTGTAACTCATTATTTTTTACTCTTTGTTGGCAGTGGTGGAGCTGGGATTTTTTTCCTTGGTAGGGGGCAAAAATATCTCAGTGCAGAAAAAACAAAAACA
The DNA here is from genome assembly GCF_024217435.2 of Syngnathus scovelli. Taxonomy (NCBI): domain Eukaryota; kingdom Metazoa; phylum Chordata; class Actinopteri; order Syngnathiformes; family Syngnathidae; genus Syngnathus; species Syngnathus scovelli. The sequence goes on from NC_090849.1 coordinate 20,788,502, forward strand.
AACAGACAAAGTCAAAATATATTTCAGGAAATGCTAATAAACATTCAGTACATGTTTCCCGGAGGAAATTATGATATGGTCCAAGAATATTTCAAGGGGCAGTTCCCTTCACCCATAGCTCCACCGGTGCTTAATGGATTACAGTGCTGAATCATGGGTCAAATCGTTGAGTATAAATAACCCAGCACAGATTAACTATTTCACCCAATTTGGGATCTAGCATACACTCGAGTAATTTTGTGACACTAAACTCTCGCCTCCAGGTGGAACACATTTTCAACGGGAACCCGCCGCTGAAATACAGACGGAAATCCCTAGAGCCTATCCCGGGAATAACCATCCCGGTGGGGAACAGCAGCGCCGAGGTTCGCGACGCTGTGTGCTCCATTAGCGACTACCTGGAGCGACACCTTCCGCCCATTGTTGGGAATCTGACCCAACAGCACCGAGAGCAATTGATGGGCAACGCCACGGTCTTTCACAACCAGTTCAAGGCAGCAGTGGAGCTGACGGCGCGCCAGCAAGGACCAGGCGCCGATGGAGAAGACAACGGCGTGACGGCAGAATGCCGCCGACCAATCGTCAGATGGCACGGCTACGCGTTGAAGAAACACGGCCTCCGCATTATCTACTACACCCGAACATGGGTGGAGGCTTTCACCAGTTTACAGCCCAGCTGTGATTAGTATGATGAAGGAACTTTCATTCATTTGGATTGACTGACTACCACCAACTAAGCTGCAGAATCTACAGCTATAGTTTATTTATGTATTTATTTATTCATTCAAAATCCTATTCACAATTTCGTTTGTGTGTATTTATTTCAAGTTCAAATAAAAGTATTTATGACATATTCTTTGGAACGTCTCTTGTTCAGGGTTGACGAGCCTTACTAGTTTTTTTTTTTTTTTTTTGCACTTTGAGGCAAATCTGGTGGCAAATCTGGGGGGCGGACGTGAGCCAAGGGGTGATTAATGCTGCCCTAATTGTTCATGTAGAAGTAAACGAGACAGCAGATGTCACAAACTAGCAGCAGATCTCTGTTGTTTGGGGTCCATCACAGTGAAGTAGACTGAAGTGAAGTGAAGGAGGCATTTTGATGACGTAAGTGATGATAGACGAGGCCCTGCTGTATGTCTTGGGAATACAGCTCTTGTGAAAAGTTAATTGCTCAAACATATGACGGAGCTGCAGCGATGGCATCAGAGCTTAATGAGATGCAGGCCAAAAATAAAGGTGCCTAAACTAAAGGAAAATAAGGATGACTTTTACAACAAAGTAACGGAGCTATTTGTGGCGAAGCATTGGCGCATGGACTTCATCTCCAAATTAAGGTAAGACCACAAACAGCGTGTGTGTTTTGCATGCGCGCATGCGTTGAATGCTAATAAGATACGAAATAACCAGTGGCCAATTGAAGAAGCTACCCTTATGGGTTTATATGTTTGTCAATCTGACTCTTGAGTCAGTGTCTCATTTGTTTCGTCACAATTTAAGGCTTGTCCTTGAATGAAGTCATGCAGGAAGTATGAAAGGGATATTGACAGAACTGACGTGCACGCAATAATTAAGGATGGGGGTGTAGAAGCGTTGGACTTCTGTGGAAAATCAAGTTTGAGATTTTTTAACAGAAGTGACGTTTAAATATGGTGTGAATTTATTCCAAGGAAAAGGTGTGCCGTGGATGAAAAAAGTTTGGGTGTATATATAAAAAAAAAAAAAAAATCACAGCATAGCAGATCACGTTTGTCGTAGGTAAAGCACGACCATCAATTTTATAATCAAAACGTTTTTTTGTTAAACTTGACAATGACGGCAATAAACATCCATCTAAACATGTCAATAATAATCCTGAAAAATTCCATCTAATATAAAAGCATCAGGAGCAGCAATAATAATGACAAAGCAGTTTGCTAAAGCATATTTTTGTAACCACCCCCCCCAAAAAAATGTACAAAGCATCTTTTGTGATGAAAATGTCCGAAGAAGGCAAGACAATGAATTGTTTGTGATCAAAAAGGTTCATGATTCCATATGACAATACATGTTGGCATCAAAAAGACAAAACCGCATTGTTTTGTGATCCAAAAGTGGAAGATGAAACATAACTAGATTTTCTTCTCGTGTGTTTAACAAGGTTGTTGAGGACAAAACATTGTAATGAAGGTTGTGTAATCAAGAAGTTTGTTGGTGACAAGCCACAACGAAGCATTTTTGGCATCCAAAAATGTGTTCAAGTCTACATATGGCAACGTATTTTGTAGTTAAAAAGACTGTGGCAAACACTTGAGATTTTTTTTTTCTTCACAAAACATTTTGAAGATGCAGCATTGTTTTGTGATCAAATATGACAGCGCATTATGTTGTGATTAAAATGATTGAGTACAAAACATGACAAACTGCGTCGTTTCATTACGTTTGTTGAAGAGAAAACCTGACACTGCATTTACATTGCGACCATAAAAAATGATTGGAAGACAAAATGTGAGTTTCGTGTGCTCAACAGCGCTGCCCTGAGAGCCCGACAAGAACACATGGATCGATACAAAAACTGTATATACACACGCGCTCACACGATGAGGCAAATAATCCACACGGTAAATATAAAGTGCCATGAAAAAGTATTTGCTTCTTTTTAAATGTCTTAGTTTTATGGCATAGTTTCCCCACTTTATTCAGATTATCAAACAAATGTAATGATCAGACTGATTGAACCTAGCATGACCTTTAAAAGGCCGCGCTTGCTCGGAAACTCTCCAGTGTTGCTAAAGGAAGCAAAATAGTCCTGCCAAGACGTGAACGACTCATTGCTACTTGTTGGCGCCGAGTGGCCCTGCCAGTTATTCGGGATAGGAGCCAAGTACATTTTGATAGAGGCGCCCGCTTTAAATCATTAATTCCTTAATAAATGGAATAGCATTTTATCTCTTTGAGTTAAGTACTCATGAGCTTAAACGCTGAAGTGAGGAAACTGTGTGGAAAAGTAAGAACTGGACAAATGTTCAAATACTTTTTCACGGCACTGTTTGCACTGAACATATTTGGAGAGACAAGAAAACAAGCCATGTGCTTTATTGCTATTTCTGTGAAGCTCCCTATGAGGGCTGTAGGTCATGTCGCTCACCAGAAAAGGGCTGAGAAAGCAAAATGTGAAGGACGGAGGAAATGGGGGGAGCTACATTGTGGTGTCAAGCTTTATGAGAAATTCAAAGAAACTTACCCACACACTCATTTCGCTTCTGAACTGTGTTCAACATTGTTCATTATGACTCACGCCGAGGCAAACGGGTCAAAAAAAAAAATTGTGCCGAAGATGACAATGGAAAGTCCTATTTCGCAGACATGTTCGGTGTAAAAAATGGGGCGCATCGTTAAGTGTGAGGAAGGGAGCTTTGATTGGCCAGTAATCAAGCTTGCTGTGTTCACTCCCACAACGGCGCACAGGCCCATTTCTAACAACGCCTGACTACAAAAATGCCCCCGGAAAAAAAGACGCCAACCATGCGCACAGCCATTAGAGCTCTTAGGAGTACAAAAAGAGGAAGACGAGTTGAGCCCTCCGTGATGATGATGACGTAGAGGAGGAAAAGGATGGACATCAGATGGCCTGTGATCGAGGCTCCACGTCGGCGTGCCTAAGTGCCTGAATGGCTTCTTCAGGCAAGCGTGATGGATCGCTGAGGATGGACGTGCTGGTGCTCAACTGGCAAAGGCTGCTGCTGACCACTGGTGCACACAGGTTCACTTATTACATACAGGACAAACATACTACAAATATACCACATGAATGAATATGCTATTTATGTACTTAGTATGACTTCCTGTCAATGGTTACTTTTTCCTCCTCCCCAAATAAATTCAATACTGTGTGATAATCCTGACAGGCCTACTTCCTACTTAAATAAAACATGCTGCGAATTAAAACGATAATAAACAAAACAAATGTTGGGCTGAAGGGAAAACAACAATGCAAATATTTGGCCGTGAAAACAAAGTGAAAAAGTTCAAATGTCTGCCACATAAAAACTACCCGAAGCAAAGATAATCACAAGTAGAAAAGAAACATAACTTTAAAAAGACAACGATAGGTTCCACGTGGCATAAGAAAACAAACTTGACAGTGCCAATTATTCCTGCCGACGTTGTGACTTTTAGTGTCTTAACAATCTTGGCGCATTGCCAAAAGCATGTCTTCGCTCATTGTCAACCGTGGCAGCCGCTAGTGCACACTCTTATTTTTATTTTCAGACTTTGACGCCCTCCCCCCCGGGACTTGCTTTACGTGTCCTTATATCCAAACAGCTTTGACTCAAGCATTAATTTAATTCCATAGAAATTAAAAAATGAAAACAAGGGCATTTTTTTTTCAAAACATCTACGCAAACACACAACGTTTCATAAATCAATGTGTGTGTGTGTTGAATGTTTGACTCACTGGGCCTGAGTGCGACCAGGGAGCAGTGGCGCTCGAGCCACTCCAGCGTTGTCTTGCAAAGCTCCGTTCCGCTCGCGGTCGACACCATCTTGTTGAAGGACTCGAAGAGAGGCTTGATGATGACGCTGAACTGATAAACGCGCCAAGTCAAGGCTTGCTCCAGAATTTTGCTGAGATGCGCTCAAGCCCCGTCAAAACCACTTTGCCCGAAAGTGCCTCTTTGAAATCGTGTTTCTGTTCCTTGCAAGTTGCAGCTGTTTAATTTTGGCTTTTCGCAATACGTAACCCTTAAGCTAATGCTAAAGCTAATAATCGAATAAAGTTCAAATCGAAATGTCAAACAGCTCTAGGCAAGCATGCGTCACATCATATTTGGTAAACCGTGCGAGCCAGTACTGTTTCATTCCTTAAAGTGATGTTATTTGATAGTTTCTCATTACTTGGCAATGAGAACAGAACATTTGCCAAGAAATAATTTCAACAGTATTTTAATAAGCTTATATGTATAAGCTTTGGGAGTAGTCAGACAAAAATAAATGTTTATATGGTGTAAATCATTAGGGAGGATTTTCACCTGTCATGGAGTTGGTTCGAACTATCAACGTGAGATTTGTTTAAAGAGGGGACCAATCTCATGATGGCGGCAGCCAACAATTAAGACAGGTGATGAAATAGCTCATGTTCCACTGAGGATTCCTTCCTACCGCAGCAAATTTCCCCCGCACACTCAAAAAACAATCACGGACTGATACAACCTGACTGGTACGCTCTCAGACCGTAAATATAGACAAGAGCTAGGAGGAGGATACAAGCCAGAACTTCCAGTCCTGCCGGGAACGCAGCTTGACGTACTCGGTGAACCTGTGCTGCATGTGGTCAAAGCGCCGCTGCGTGACCTGCGCTCCCGTGGCCGGCATCTGGTCGTGACACAGGCTGCGGTTGACAAAAACAAAACAGGATGAGCCCCGGACTTAACGAGCTGTCGTAAAAGAATATTATGTTCACTTAAAAGCAAAAAAAAAAAACTTTGAATGCATGACGTTCCATTGAAGCGATGAAATTTAGCGCCACCCGGTGGACAAAAGCCAGTAGATAGTCCAAGTGTGTCGGAAGGATTATTGGCACAAAAATTCAAGATTAAAACAACAACAAAAAGAATAGACATTATACTGTATGTGTAGAGAGAAACAAATCCTGAATAATTGAACAAAAATGCAAATATTAGTCAAGTATTAATATATTGGGGACAACTTCAAGAGAGAGGAAGAGATATTATTTAAAAACAAAAACTGCAAATAGTATGAGCATACTTAATGCAGGCTTTGAGGTTTGTGATCTCCTCCTGCAGCTTCCTGATGTCTTCTTGCATTTGCTCCCTCTCCTGCTTGAGCTTTTCAACATGTTCCACCGTCTTTTGCATTGTGACTGCAATACTGATCTGTGAACATTTCCAACGGAATGGTAACCACAAGCAGTCGGAATCACAACTCCCGCTGCTCCTTACGTTGGCTTGGGAGTTGAGGGTGGGGACCAGGCCACCGAGCGTTTTGAAGCAGTGGTTGATATTTGATCGTCTCTTCTGCTCGGCGAAGTGGGCTCTCCTTGGAATCTGAAACGCACAGACGCATGCGTTACTTTCACACTGATGTTAAAAGACGTTGTCGCTCCAGCTTTACAACTTGTAGCGATAAGAAATATCGGTTTAAAAAAAAAAAAAAAGATAATGATAAAGCTATATGAAGAGTAATACAACTAAGAAAAAAATCTGTAATAATGACAACTGAGTAAAAATACAAAAAAAAATATTAACTAATACAAGACAAACGTACAAAAAATGTAAAGTTGAAAAAGAAATAATAGACTATGACACGAACACGGCGTCACCTGTTTCTGTAAGTGGCACGTTTGGACAAAAAGTGCGTGGAGGGAGTCAATTAAGATATTTTCCGGGCTTAGTAAGTGGTTTGAATATTTCGCACTGCTGAGAAATGATTATCATGTTTAAGACTGACGCTCGCCATCCACCACACTATGTGCTATGTGAAAATAGAAATGTGCGTCAAAATTCCCCCTTTGCTAAGTGATAAAATGCTGACGCTCCCTTCCCGTTGTTTCACCTGAGGTGTTGTGCTGCTGCTGCTGCTGATCAGTGACTGTGGACTTGGAACTTGATCTAAAGCACAAGGGGAGCCTTGGCCTGACCTTGGCTGGCCCTTCACTAAAAAGAGGAGGGGGGGGGAAATTATTATAAAATTTGGCGTTAGCGAGTCGCAAACTCTTACCGACAACTGATGCGGGCTTCTGGTTTCGGTGGCTGGAGGAAAACGAGTTCTCTGAGGGGATGATGCACTGAGGAGACTTTTGGGTTTGAGGTACTACAGAGAACCCACCGGCCTGACACGTACCAAAAGACAATTAAAGCAGGGTGCACAATGATCTGTGAGTCAATTTGTTGTTGAGAACGTACCACTCCACAATGAGTGATCAGCACCCCGGGAGCTGAGGTCACGTCGGTTTTCATTGCCGGGATGACGCCTGAGAATGTGAAAGCCGGCAGTGAGTTTTTGGAGAATCCCTGTTTTAAAAAGTCAACTTTGCCTCCAGACCTGTGATGAAGAGCTGCTGAGTGGCGACTGGGTTGGCTGGGGAAATCTTCTTCAAGTCTCGTTTTTTGTTGCCGTTGGCCGGCTGGAGGTGTCGGGGGCGGGCAAAGGTGTGAGGCGGCGGCGGAGGCTTCGGGGCGGCTAACAGCGGAACCAGGGAGGGCAACCGAGGGGGAGGCGGCGGGGGATGCGTGCACACCGCATCGGCGGTCGGCGCAGCGGAGGGCGAGATCGCGACGGTCTCGCCCAAGGTTGCTGCGGAGTCCAAGGTGCGGGGGAGAATGGGGGCCGTTGGGAGGCACTGGGACGCCAGCGGATTGTGAGAGGAGACGGCGGCGTGCTCACTGAGCGCCACCTGCCCCGGATAAAGAGGCAAGTAGTTGTCCACAATGCTCTCAGCACTGGTTCCACTGGTTGCACTGGTCATGGGGGACGGGATTTGGCTGTCTGTGAGCTGCATGGACGACAATAAGTGGCTCTGGTGACAAAACACACGAGTTTAATTTGTGAACAAGCTTGTAACTCAACTGCCTCAAATCAATTTGGAAATGAACCGAAATGCCATGAAAAGAATATTTGCCTGGCTGCTTTGTAATCAGACATCCAGAAATAATAATAATGTTGACATTTAAAGACAAAAAGACGCTATTTACACAGTGTAATGATGTGGTTAAGCAGACCGAGCAGCTGCTCGTGCGCCATTATCCAGTTTAGTACCATGACTATGTTACGTGGATTTTTGACCACTACTTGTAAAGGACAGAAAAAAGAGGCAGGAAGGTGGGGGCGGGGAATGTCTTACACCTTCTGCTTGTAGTGGTGCGTTAAAGGCGCCGCGCTCCGTGTTTACCTGCGACGGAGAGCCGCTGCCGGGCAGTAGGGTGCCTGACGGTGCGGTGGGGGAAACGGGGAGGAAGACGGGTGGACGGAAGCTGTGAAATAAGTCTGGAAACAAGAGTCTATGTTAGCAAGCGGTTAGTAAAAAAAAAAAAAAAAATCATCCTCTACTTTGTGGGTTACTCGGTTAAGGAAACTCGTGTCTAGGGGAGTTACTGGAAGACTAGCACGTGATTCCTTCAGGTGCACAATTAGTGTGTGTTCAAGAGACGCATGTGCGGGACTCAATCTACTTTTAGTCATACAAAAGCGTCACGCCATCGGACAACAAGTCACAATTTTAGAAGGAGCGCTCTCCTTTGGCACTCCTTTCATTGATCGCTCGGGTGTGCAGACTTTTCCACCTGAAAAAGAGACAACGTTTGGCCGCTACCTTGTAGTGGATCAAAAGAAAAGTCCAGGTTGGGCTGCAGCTGCATGAGGCCCGGTTGGATCATGTCTGCGTTGACCGCATGAGCTGTGGAATTGCACCAGCAAAAGATTTTCCCGGGCTTGAAATAATACAACATTGCCCCACCCCCCACTTGTTTTACAAAATATTTTTTTTTAAAAATGACTCGCCAATCCTCACCGTTCTCCTTGGGGTTGGGCCAGGCGGTGGTCTGGTGCGAGACCAAGGTGGAAAAGAGCGTGTCAGACACCTCGGACAATAGCATCTCCATGTCAAAGAGGCTCTCCAGCTCCATGGGCACGGGGGCCTCGCTCTCTTCATCCTGACAAAAGCAAGCACGGAGCATGTCTGGAGAGACTTCCCCAAACAGCCCTAACTGCTCCTTGGGCCCCTTTAGGTGTTAGAAATGTAAGCACCAAGCTGGTCAATCACACAAGCATGCAAGGACAAGCGCAGCCAACAAGTGGGGTCGACAATGAGATGCATGCGCGCTCAGCGGAATGCTTTGACTTTTACAGTTTAGTGATTGACACTTGAACGCCGTGTTCAAGTCTGCATTGAAATCCTCGTCCGCAATCGAAACTCTAATTTTAACAAATCTTGAGACCTGGCTTTGAATCTCAACTGATGTAAAATACTTACAGTATATTTAAAAAGTCTACACACCACTGTTCAAATGTGATTTTTTTTTGTGATACTGCTTTTAAAAAAAAATAAAATCAAAAATCCCTCCCCATTGAGTTGTACAAGTTGTCACCATAAAGGTGGGACGATTGAACAGGGGTGTGCAGACTTTTTATATCCTGCTGTATACCAAACAAACTGATTTTCTAGACTGAAAACAGAACCAAACGACTTAGTTTGATTTGTTTTTTCTCAAAGGTATTAAAAGGTTTTGGTGCACTGACAAGCTGCATGCTTTGTATATATTTTTTTTCCAAACTCTGCATACCTTGAGTAAACTCGACAGGTCGTCATCCTTGTGCTTCTGCAACTAAAGGGACAGTCAGAAATATTAACAGTGCTGTAAGATGAAAAAAAAAAAAAGTGACTGGAACCCAAACTCAACTCTTTTCTTGAAGTAAGTCCTCCACTTGTGATACTCTCTGATGACAATTTCTATTCTTCTCTTCCAGCATTTGCCCTCTGTGGTGATCATCTAGCAGTTACAACACACAAATGATGATATAAAGTCACCAAATTAATCATGTGTTTTTTGATATGCATTCAAACCTTCACCTCGGAAGTACGATGCGCTTCCAGGTCTATGTTTCCCTCCAGCGGAGTCACAAAATGACAAACGGGATTTTGCCTCCTCTCCACATCTGCAGGGGACAAAAAGTTGAATCACTCAAACTTGAGAAAGTCGAGTAATCCTTCACTTCTTACGTTGCGAGGGCAGCATTTTACGTAAGCAAACTTAGAGTTTAAAATCGATCAAGCAAAAATGTGGTAAAATAAGCGGTCTTACACTGCATGTACCAGGCCCTCCAGATGGCGTTGTTGAGGCGGATCTTGTCCCTCCAGAGCAGCTTCAGACCTTTGAAGTTTTTCCATTTGGGAGACACCAGTTTACCGCTGTGGAAACAAGTGGATTTACCATTTCGTTGTCACATCCATCCATTGACTGAACCGCTTTATCCTCACCAGGGTGCAAAATTTCCAAGTCAAAATGGAAAGTACAAATCAATTCTGGAAGAAACATTTAATAGACACTGTATTCTATGTATTTGCTTTAGTGGGCCTCTGTAAAAGTATTTTTCCCCCTGTTTTCTGTCTATATTAGATTAAAAGCATTAAATATGTGCAGCATGGTTAAACTAAAGAAAGTCGACAACAACATGCCTGCTTGGTAGTAATCCCGTGCTCTATTAATAGTCCTGACGACAAATCCAAGCTGGTTCCAAAAGTCCGAGGGAATCCTCGTTTGTCATCCGTAAATAGCAACTGGCTGGCAAGTCACTTTTCTATAACATGCTCACACAAGAACCACTCGGGTTTTCTTCCTCCTTTTTTTTAGGAGGGTAAAATTATAACTGGGGGAATTGTGACAGTGTAATTAACTGGTGGTACCTGTAAGCCAGCGTCATGCACTCGAAGAGTTTGGTGAGCGAGGCGTCGATGGAGATGTGAGACGTGCTGGCCTTGCCGAAGTGGTACGTCTGACAGGTCTGTTTGTTGACGGTGTCGAAGTCGTAGCCTTTCTTCGGCGGGTGCTCGCTGTGCGGCGATGATACCATAAAGTGCCCGCTATGAATGATCTGCGACCTACGCGGGCCCCGGCTGGGGTTCGGACTGGGGCTGCGGCTCGGGCTTGTCTCTTCGGCGTCCGAGTCGTCGTCATCATCGTCGTCCCGCTGTTGTTTCCTCATCCGCTGTTTGGAACTCTGCTGCCGAGAAGCCATGATTGCGAACAAATGGCTAAGCAGCTAGCGAGCTAGCCCGGCGGGGTTATTACTATACTATAACCGTCATGAGTCTTGGCCGTGGCATTACGAGTGTCCCCTGCCGGTCCGATTTTATTGTTTTAATTTAGTTTTTTTTGTTTTGTTTTCCTGCCAATTTGTGGCGTTCGAAATTCTTCGAATCTACTTTGTGTACAAGTTGAGTACAAACCAGCTAACACAAAAGTAGTGTTGGCTCGTGCGTGAACGATTCGTTCAGAAGGAACGTATCTTTTCAGTGAACGAAAGTGAACGGGTCACACTTCCTAAAGTGATTCGTTCTTTTTTTCCGTTCATATAACTTCAACCAGTAGGTGTCGGTAATGCCCATTGAAGCTGGTGCCACCTAGGCGTAAAACAAAACAAAGAAGAAAATGACGTAACTTCCTGTTCACGAACGAGTCGTGAATTGCATTTCCCTTTCACCAACGAACGAATCTGTGAGTGAACGATTCACTCACTGAGTGAATCACTCACTGAGTGATTCGCATTTCCAGCGAGAACGGATCAGTGAGGGAACGAATCCTGGCTTTCCCGTTCGCGAACGTGTCAATGAGTGAACCGCCTTCCTGTGTATCAACGGATCAGTCAGTGAATATGTTGCGTCTCCTGGCGTGAACTATGTAAGCCAGAATGTAGATTTACGATTTACTTATTGTAGGTTTTAAATAACGTGTATTCCTAAATGTTGTTATCCAATATATCGACTGCAGTTTCACATTAGATTGCTGGTTTGAGATGTACTGTTATCATTGTTGTTATTATTATTATTATTATTATTATTATTATTATTATTATTATTATTATTATTATTGTTTTAATAAACATTTATGTTATAACTTGTCTGGTGTTGTATTCCTTGTTTTGATATTCGCCAATCAAAACATAAAAATCAGACATTTGGTTAACTGATTTATATGACAATATGTATATGCGTTTTACGTTGTTATGAGTTGGTGTCCCCAAAATCAAAAAATGTCGGCATAACGTTTTTTTTTTTTAAAAAAAACCTTTTATTGTGTAGTTGTATTGTTTGATGTGTATGGGTTGTTTCCACTGGATGTTGTAAAAAAAGAAAGAAAAAAGCCGGATCAGTGTGTGTGTTTGGGGGGGGGAACGAATCTTTTGAGTGAACTGATTCTAAACATTCAGTTCACCTAAAAGAACTGGAATGCACATCACTACACCGAAGCAACTTGGAGGCATCCCCAAGGGGGGCGGGCAGGATGTTGTCACTGAAAGGTTGCAAGGTTTTTGATTGGCCTGTGTTAGTCTTGCCTTTTCTTATTGGTCTAAACCACTGCTTCATTTAAAAAAAAAAAAAGGGAGGCGGGCTTGTCTCAAGATCCAGGAAGTATTTCGGGGTCAGAACGTTTCTGATTGGTCTCTGTCAGACCGCACCCTTTCTGATAGGGGCGCGTCAGGACTAGAATTAGATAACGCATTTCTGTTAATTATGTTGTGCCTTCTTTGTCCTTTATTTTTAAAGTGACTCATTTGGCATTTTACAAATCCTGTAGCGATGTCCAATTTCTATCTGCGCAGCTAGTGCTCATGCTTACAGTAGTTCATTGGCAACACCTTGAATATTTTGTTATCTAATTTTTATTACACTATGGGGAGATTACAGTGTAATTTCTGGGACTACACAGAACACAGCACAATGCTTCTTTTTTTAACTTATTTGTAAATGATGAATATTAATAATTCTGAGTCACTGCATTTCCCATTCAGTTATGGAGTTTCCATTTAGTCGTCATCAAGCTGTTCTGTTCTGGTCTGTTCAAACTCCGATGCTTTATGTCCTCTCTTGAGCGTCAGCGATGACGATGACGAGGATGAAGGGAGGCCCAAGATGAGATGTGTAAATGTGTCCATGGATATTTTCTCCGGGATGGCATTCTCCAGATCATATTCGTGGCTCACGTCTGCATAAAAGACACAGATGGGAATAAAAGTAAGATTATGTGTGAAAGTTTAAATATTGTAACCATTCTAGTATTCGTACTTACCTTCACTTTTAAAGAAGTCGACCTCGGGACTTTCCTCGTCTCTGACCTCAAACAGGCCTAACAGTGTCGTAAAACACTCTGCCAACTCATCCTCTGTCATAGCTTCCCCTGTTAGATCCCATCAAATTAATTCAAGTGTGGATTCATGGTGACGCAAAAAGACAAATTCCGATATTGTGTTACTTTTGTTTTTCTGTTAGTGAGAAGGATTTCTCCTGGTTCTTGACCCGAGGCGCCAGGATCGTAACATTTTCTATTGTATACCTCGGCCCTGCAGGAGCTCCAACATCTGGTCTCTGTGCAGAACGGGTTGTCCTGCGGGGCCGCTAGGCTCGCCGAGGACCTCAAAGGCTGTGGCTAGCTCATCTGCCGAGATACCAAAGGCCGGCCGGTGGTTGACGTAGAGTTTGATCAGCTCCTCCAGGTTGATGTCCGTGACGTACTCTCCTGTTTCTGTGTACTGGCCCATCTTCACCTCGTTTAGCATGTCTTCAACCTGCTCAGAATAAAACAGCCAATTTTGCAGGAATGTTACATATGAGGAAACCGAAATGTGGATCGCACCTCCTCTTCGGTTGGGAAGTAGGCCAAAGCCCGCATGAGTGAAGGCAATTCCGTCAGGGGAATTTTGGGAGACAGCTGTCGCGTGTCCATGGACTCCAGACCTTGACTGTGAATTTGGCAGTAATAGAAAAAGTCTTCGATTTCCTACAGTAAAAAAACACAAGTTACTTGGCTGTACTGGTTCCACGACTAAATGATGACATTTCAAACTCACCCTGTAGAATTCTCCATTCCGGCCTCCCTCTAAAAGAGTGTAATATGGCTCCAGGTCCTTTCCTCCCAAAGCTGCTGCTCCTTCCAGGCCACTGCGCTCACCGGAAAGAGCCAAAACACAATTTATATTACGCATACCAAACACAATAGGTACACATACACACACGGCGAGATCCGACAGGAGAGCCGGATTATAATCTGGCAGGTGTTTCTAATATTGTGGTATCGGATGATGAATACGATGCGTGGACATATTTTTGGGGAAGCTTGTTGTGGATTTGTTTGATGATAGTGCCCAGTCGTGTGACTTCTCCAGTTCCTCCGCCGCAATTTGAGAACATTCTGAAATTTCTTCTCGTGTATGTTCCATGCAAAGATTACCTGTAGTTGATCTGCCATAGCAAGACAGTGCAGTCAGGACCACCTGCAGTAAAAAGAAACTGTCCGTCGTTGGAGTAGGCGAAGGCGGACACGCCGGTCGGATGGCAGAGCACCGCTTGGGATTTGTAGGGGTTGCCGTCCAGAGGCAAGATCTGAAGGCCAACCTGGAGGAAGCATCAGCAGACCTCCTCTTACTCAGTCTTGGCTGGTGAAAAGTGCTAAGCGGACTGACCTTGTCGTCTGTTATGTACGCCATGTAGTACGTGCCTCTCTCGTTGTCTTTGGACGTGGGGAGAATCCTGATTTTCTTAACGGGGCTTCCGTACGTCGGCCCGAGGAGGGTCTTTCTGTTGAAGTTATTCAGAAAAGATCTACATCATCTGTCTCCTTTTCAAAAAACAAAAAATGGTGGTGATGTTTATTACCTGCATGTCTTGGAGGTGCTGTTGAAAAGCTTCATCTTGTATTGGTCCGAGGCGACCACCAGAAACTCCTCGGCGCTCAGCGGCGGGTATAAGGTCATGCACTTAGGCACCGCGCTCTGGTCAAGACGCTTGGAGCTCAGGATGATCAGGTGGCCTACTTCACTGCTCTCCACGTCGTACTCCACCTGTTAATCCCGATTGTTCTACATGCTTTACAGCCAGCAGCCAATTGCGGTTCATTAATCAATAACATTAGTAGATAAATAAATGCTCATCGATTTATGTTTGATGATTTGGAAAAATCTCATCCACCAATTGCAGACTCACCAGCAGGCGGTCTACGCCCAGCGTGAACAGTCTAGGCTTGGCGCTGTCCCGGTGAACCCCAAACATGAGGTCTGTAATGGCTTTGTAGTGGGAGCGGTACCTGCCCAGGTAGATCCACAAATGCGGCTGCATGCGAAATAACGTCACCGCTTTTCCGACATCCTGATGGCGACAACTTCGATTACTACGTACGGTGGCGTTCATAATTAGCTGCTTCGAGGTAATTTACGGCAGTGGCGAGGTATCTGGAGTCATGCGAAAAACTCATGTGGCTGATGCTGTCGGGGGAGTAATCGAAACACCCCTTGGGATCACTTTGTAATGTGTTGGCATCCAGAAAATGAACGGCTCCGCTTGCAAAACCCACCGCCAGGTGACGTCCTGTTCAAGAAGGAACGAACGTGTCAGTGTCCAAAAATAGCAGATTTAAAAATGGCGTTGAGGCATAGACTCAGCTGTATATTGTTTCTATTTTATGTTTTAATTAATTGTATTTATTATTTCAATTTTTCTTTTCAAAAATAGAAAATATGTTGAGTCGTACGCTCAATTATATTTTGTTCCGATTTTATGTTTTGATTATGAATATTTATTATTTCTTGGTATGACAGAAAGTGTTGATTATTTTCTGGCACAGCGCTTCAGGACATTTGTCCATTTGTCTGAGGAGAAATGGAATAAAAGCTCAAACGGATTTCCATAGTCACCTTGTGGGTCAATAGTGACACACTGGATGTCTTTCTCTTTCTCCAAGACCCTCCTGCAGATGGTCCGCTTTTGCTGGTAGTCCCAAAGTTTTAAGACGCCGCTGCAGTTGCCCATGACCGCGACGGGCTGTTTGGGATTGCAGGCCACGGCGTGGGCAGGGTCGCAGTTCTCCTGCATCAAGACCCGCCACGTGCCGCCTTCCACATTCACGTGGACAACCCCGGAGGTTGACGAGGAAACCAAAAAATTCCTGCAAAATATGAGGCGGGAAAACATCTGCGATAGCGTAGCGTTGTGTGAGATTATATTAGAAATGAGATTACAGATGTGATGTTACAAGAAGTTAGTTTTAGGATGACAATTGCGGGACATTTGATTTGATTTGAAAGGGGATGGATAAGAAAAGAAGAGGCGGGATGAGATCACATGAGAAATCAGATATAAATTGAGATGAGAGAGAGACATTATATGAGGGATTAAAAAAAAATGAGAGATGAGGTCCTAAAATCAAATGCATGTGAGAACAATCAGATTATGTATGAAATGGAAAAAATGTAAACAAAAAAAAAAGACTAAATAACATTAGGTGAAATTACATGCGATAAATGATGTAAAACTAGCAATTAGATGAGATAACGTGAAATGAGAAACATGCCATGAGATATTCTGCATGGAACGAGATTACATAATTGTACTGTTCCAATTGGGTATTAGTTTTTTCACTGGTGACCGAAGCGGACGTTTACCTGCCCAGGAGTGGCTTGGTATCCATGGTTTCGTCTTCCAAATATTCTCTTGGAAACTCTTTGGAAAAGGAAATAGAAACAATCGGGCCAAGATTCAGATGAGTAAACCAGGTTAGGAGCAGCATGTTTTCGTCGTAAAAGTTGATGTGGCCTCGCGTGTCTCCAGTCACAATGCAGCTGTCGTGAAAGAAACAAATACAACCGGAGAATGAACTCTTCGGTCTCTAGCGATGGATGAGCATGCAGCATGAGAACATCAAGTAACTATTGAATTGATGCAATAACATTTGCTATCAATTAAAACGACGAGTACATACTAGTCTATCACAACAAGCACAGTGATGGGATGCTCCTGCAGAGAGATGACCTTCACGTGGTCTCGGCTCAGCCTTTGGTTGGAATCTAGGTCCTGCATGAGTTCCCAGATTACGATGACCCCCGCCCTAGACGGGGTTAGGATTCGGAGGTCTCGCCAGTGGAACACGGATGGACTCAGAGGCCCACCGGCCAGTTTACGGATTTCGCT
Organism: Syngnathus scovelli; assembly: GCF_024217435.2. Lineage (NCBI taxonomy): Eukaryota > Metazoa > Chordata > Actinopteri > Syngnathiformes > Syngnathidae > Syngnathus > Syngnathus scovelli. Next base: position 20,805,174 of record NC_090849.1, read on the forward strand.
GAACTCGGGTGTGGAACAGGGGAAGAGAGATGCGTTCAGTTCCAGGGTGGCCGCGTCGCCCAGCTGAACACATAAAACACGGGCAAATAAATAACAAATAAACCACAAATGTATCATTAAAGTTTTACATAAAATTAAGATACGACTGCAGTATGTAGCTTTTGTGCAGAAAAAATACACAAAATAGAAATATTATAGTAACTTATAATAAACATTTTAATTTATATAAAAAAAGAAAAATACATTTAAGAACCACTAATAGAGATAAAAAAGTATTAAAAAAAGATCATTTAATATTTAATAATTGGACAAATATAATGAGCATGAAATATTAAATAAAACAAATTGGCAAATAAAATATTACCTTAATAACTTTTAATGGAACATATTGCAAACTTCTTTGTGCCTGAAAAAAGCAAAACATGAATGGAACAACAATGCCGTTTCAGGTTTTTTAATGACCTTTTAATTTTTTTTCCTTTGTTTTTTAGAATTATGTGGTGGACCAGATGAAAACGTGCCACGACTCACCGTGGTGTAAAACAACACTTGGCTTTCACTGCTGCTCAGCAACTGGGTGCTATTGTTTGGGTTAAAAATGATGTAATTCTGCAAAAACAAGTTTTTTTTTAAAATACAAAACATGGGCAAGGTGATGACGAACTTCAATTGGACTTACTTGATAACCGTATTCCGGGCTGAGTTCTGTGAGCCAGAGCGGGTCATGGCAGTCGTTGGTCCAATCCCAGATACACACACACTGTAGTTTAACCGCACGGTGAAATCAGTGAAGGCTAAAAGCAAATCCTTTACGATCCACCAGAGAGATGGAAAGCAACAGCTTTTACTCACCTGAGTTCTCTCTTTCCCGAGCGTCACCAGCTGTTTGGCATCGGCCGAAAAGCCAAGGGCACTGACTCCCCCGTTGGGATGGCAGTCGAACAACGTGTGCACAGGAATGCTGGAACGGTCCAAATGTATCATACCCCCACCAAGAAAACAACGACAAAAAAAAAAACACCTAATGAAACTGCTAGCAGACTTGTCAAACAAAGTAATCCGATTTTTTTGACACTGGCGGAGTTAGAGGGGCCGAGGGGGCAATGGCCCTCGTGAATTATGCTTGGCCCCCTTAGGGCCCAGGCCGAATAATTGACTTAGTTATTTTTCTATTTTGGACGATTTTGTTTGAAACATTTCCACCCGTCCCCCATAGACAACATTAAATGAGTATTCATCAGTGTGTTCAGAAGAATATTTTGGGTTTGTAAAAAAATAATGTTGTTTTGTGCGCACCTAAGATATCCATGCGCCCCCCACGGTCCTCCCCAAGGAAAAAGATCCTAGCTCTGCCAGTGTATGTCGAACATTACCCAGAGTATGAATCCCACACTATGACAGTGCTTGTCTCGCTCAGGTCCGCCGTCGCGATCCAGCGTCGGTCTTTGCTGACGCACATACATGAAATGGGGGAGCAGTGCCCCTGAAAAATATCCACTTTTTAATGTGTGTTGTTGTTAAATCCTATTTGTTAAATGTATTTAATTTTTTATTTAATTTCTATTTATATTCTTACCTGGAGTATATGCTGGGAGTTGGTGGTGTGGTTGTAAATTATCCCGACGTTAGCTCCGGTATAGAGGAACACCAGCTGATTGTGGTCTTGCAAAATGTATACGGGAAGCGAAGAATTCAAGCCAGAGACCCAATCAAGTGACTAAATGGGGGACAGCATGCTTGAGGATATATTTTACTGGATGTATTTTACTCTTCATACAGTGGTACCTTGACCAACTAATTTAGTTGTTTCTCTGTATTATAAGTCATGATTTTTTTTTTTTTTTTTTTAACCAGGCTAAAAAAAATCTTACCCAAGTGACAGATACCTTGAACATTTTCAAGTCAAGGTCCCACTGTATTCAGTGCTACGTTTACTTACCAATGCATGATTTCTACTGTGTGTGGTCTCCTGTGCGAAAAGGGTTTCTCTGGTTGCAGTGTAGACTTGAGACTCCCTGCTTCGCCTTAGTTTGTCAATGTTGCTCTGGTGACTTTTTGGGGGGCTCTCTGGAGCTTGTGTTTCAGACATTTTGCCTGTCAAATAAAATTAACTAAAAGTCATTGGAGTGTGGGAATAAAAATTTTGAGAATCACCAATTTGGACTGTTCAAAAAGTAAAAAATAACCTAGTTAATATCGAATATGATCCCACAAAATATGTGGGCCACGAAAGTGATTTGGTGGATGAACATTGTTGGCCAGTTAGCCACTTTATCTTAAAATGTTTGCGTACCCCCAAATTGTAGGTTTTCCACGACATTTCTTTTATCAAAAGCTCTTTTGATAGAAAACAATTCATGCTAAAATAGAGAAATTATATATACTGGTCAATAAAGTTTTTATTTCATTACTTCACCGTCCTTACTATTCCTGAATCTCAAAAGGAAAATGTATTGAATGTTTATTAACACATCAATTGCGCTCAGTTAAATAATAAAAGAGTTGCCAAGCGAGAACACCATTGGTTACAAAATTGTCAAAATCACCTGGTTACTTTGCGAAAGGATGACGACACTCTTGTCATAAAGATCCAGTTATGAATTATTAGTTGAATTGAGGGAGAAATCTTAAATTAGTCATATTATGAAAACAGCATCAAGCTTTACAAACAGTGCCAAATTAATGTTTTGGAGTTGTTGTCGTTGCCTGGCAACCTTTACCGCGAAACACACGTTGTCTAATGCATTCAAATTAAAACCAGAATGGGGTAAAATCTCGAATCCAAATGACCAAAATCACGTTCAACTGTCACTGTGTACAATTAATATTAAGCCTATTTGTATTCACCTAAATTTGTGATGTAAAGGTGGAGTATTTGTTTATTGTGTTGCCAGGATACTTTATTCTGAAACTTATAATTTGGACGTCGCTGGCGCAGCACGCATTTGCGACTTCCGCATTTGTGGGCGAGCTTTGTTTTGAGCTACGCATGCGCACAGTTTGCCAATATTCCGTTGGTATATTTTACTCTAGTTTTGTTTGAAGGCAAAACCTTCTCTCAGACATCAGGATAAATTTGCTATCAAATGGCGGTTATTGATCAGAAAAGTTTAAAAATGGGATATAGGTACAATTTGTTTAGTTTTAGAACTACATTTTTGTGTAAGACCCTGGTGGAAATTGTTCCTGAAAGACCAAATGTAGGGATTATCAATGTGTCAAACCACTGCCGCCACCCGCCAAAATCTAATGTTGAAGGCTGGAGTTATTCGACATATCAGTCATGTTTGTCCTTTAATTTCCGAAGAAAGGTAAAATTACACATCTCACAGCCTTTAATGTGTTAAATGAAGAAACTATACTGCTATAATTGTGTGTTAACTTCTCGAAGAGGCGACGATGTGGAACGACGTGGAACTTTTAGTCAACGAGGATTCAGGCAATGTCCGCTTTGGCAGTATATCAGCGGAGGAGAATGGCAGTAGCTTGTACCAGTTGGACACATTGGTCAAGGTGTCCTCGAATGAGGTAAAAAAAAAAAGTGGATAAGGCAGTCCTCGATCTAAGACGATTTTCAGTTGCAACCGGTGATAGAGCCTCCTTGTCGCCTCCCCTGCACGTGAGGAGGAAATCAAAACAAAACAATAAACATCTCTAAAAAGTATTACAATAAATACATATTTATTCTTAGAGCCATGCTTTCAATTGGTTTTTACTATTTGTGGCGTGGCTAGTCTCTGGCGCAGTTTTTATTTTTTATTTTTACTATAATGCCTAAGGTGAGACATTTTGCCATTTTCGTTGACTAATAAGGCCGACAAATCTTATTTTGCCTTGCAGGTGCAGCCAGACCCTCATCTGTACTCCATCACTGGAAACAACTGGAGCGTTCTTGTTGCCGACAAGACGGTGGTCCTCTTTTCCCAGCGCTTCCAGACCGTTCTGCTGCTTCTTCACTTTGGTATGAAATTCACATCAGTTTTTGTTTCAGATCCAAAAGATAAAATTAATGGAGATTGTCATCACATCTAGCACAAAGCGGTGTGAGGCTGTTATTCTATTGTTCTTCATTTTCTGATCCTGTGAAACATCCGTCCTTGAACACCCATACTATGACGCTGGTTGACTTCCAAGTTGTTATTATTTCAAAACACATTTTGGTCTTTTGTATTATTTTTTTAAAAAAATATACTTTCTCTAAAAAAATGTTTTCCTTATCTCTAGAAAGTGACGTGGATGCTATCGACGTGTGCCTGGAGGGAGAATTTCTGTTAGTGTGTGAAAGAAACGGCAATCTGCACTTGATCTTTGTTCCACTCAAGAAAATACTCCTCACTAAAGTATGATTTTTTTCCTGTCTCCTTGTGGTTGTATAATGTTGTGAATTCAAAGTGGACATACGATACAAAAATGACTTTAATATAGTGTGTATACAAATACATTAGCTTAACTCCAAGATTATCCCACAAACAATGACGGATTATCTTTGAAAAAAAAATTGATACGTTGTGTTTTGGTTAGGCTTTGGTTGTCAAACCAAACAGCGGTGACAGGAAAACGTATTGTGCTCTCATCACAGAGGAAAGCAAGGTATCGCAAGGTACAAAGCAAGGGTTCTAAAACTCTGGGAATGGGTTTAACATGGATCACCGCCGCAATATACTGTATGTCAAAATGATGATGTCATTGCCATTTTAGGGACTTTTGCTTTGGGTTTTCTATTTTTTTGTCTACAGGCCTGTACCATGTGTTTCTGGTCATAAAGGATGGCTTCTTCCATATCATCAACCTTAATTTGGTCAGAATCAAAACAGGTAAGTACACACAACATTGTTTATAATCTCAAAGGCAGTCTCACTTTCAGTCTCATGTAAGATTTTTTGTTTCTGTTTTGTTTTTTCTTCCAGCCATTGAAAACATGGACATGGCCACTTTAAAAGAGGTGAGTAAAGGCGTTTTTCGTTACATGTGATTGCATAATTATTTCAAAAAATACTTATCGGGGAATGGATACAGCTTCAGAGTGTCATCAAGATTGACTTCTGCTCCACCGAGATGTACCACAACAAAGGCTGCGGCAACGCAGTTGCCTTCACTTTGGCCAATGAAATCCATTTATTCATCGGGGTGAGTGTGCCACTTCTGTGACAAGTCAGTACAGTTTGCTTAACAGTAATTAATCACTACTGTGCAATAATCAATTACTATTGGGCTCAAAGCCTTTGTTCAATATGTCCCCACTGAATTCGACAGGGAGACGGTGAGCACGCGGTTACTCACTGGATCGCCGATTCTCATGAGTCCAAGATGTGTCTCGCTCACTCCATGGACAATAGTTTGATAGCAGGTGAGGAAAAGTGCAACACTGACATGAAACCAGTTTGATGTAGAGCATCCAATGTGCTGTGGAGTTGTTGAGGGACTCCTAATAGAATTCAACAAACACAATGACAGTTTTTCCATTTTAAAGGTGTCAAGAAAATGGTGGTGGTGGAAAATGTTCTGTACATTCTTGACACGGAGGTGAGTACAATGGCATACTTTTACATTTTTGGTATAGTTATCAAAAAAAGGAGGCTTCAAGAGATGTATGCAATTTCCATTTGTGGTTTACGCTGAGACTCATTTTGTGTTTTTCCCAGTATATTATTTAAATGCAGAAGATCTGCTTAAAAAAAAAAAAAAAAAAGCTCTATTCAATTTTGTTGCCTTACTTTCTGTTTTCTCAGGAAGTCCTGAGCCGTTGGGATGGGCATTTCCTGGTTATGGTTCACATCTGGCCAGATGTCGCTCTTCTCGACTTTGAAATAATCACCGAATGCGGCTCGGCGGCCTTGGTGGAAGGGTAAATGTGATTTTATGGCTTCAAAAAGCGATTGTAAACTTTTGCCCAAACATTTGGGATTGTGTGTTGATGGCGGCCATCTTAACTCAGTGCTGTTGCTGACAGTCAAGCAAAAGGCAGTGTGAAGATGATCACCCTGGAGAAGCAAAATAAGAGCCAGGTAGCCACAGCAGTTCAATGTCACTCAAGTTGTTCAACTTGCTTAACTTGAACTAGGATTCATTTATATTTTTTAGATCAACTCCCTAAGGATCCGATGTTTGCCCTCCATGGCCGTTTGCTACTGCCTTGATGTCTCCTCAGTGTCCTGCCTGGTCCAGAAAAATATAAGCATGGTGATGACTGGTCGCAATTTTGAAACCTTTTTTTCTTTCTTTTTTTTTTGAGCCACTGTCAAACGTGAGACTTTATGAGCCCTAACTGAGTGTATAACCAATAGTTTTTCTTGAGAACGTTGTTTTAAGTCATAAATGATGTTGGTTACGGTGTCGCTAGCTAGACAAAAGTATTGGGACAGGGTTGGAATCCTACTCTGTATTTGTTAATGCTACTCGGTCTTATGGAGAAAGAGTGACCCAAAAAACGTACCCCTCATATCCCCACTTGTCAATACGTCAAGCTTTCTGTTTCAGGACACCATTTATTTGGTGGAGGGGATTTGTACCACTTCAGAAAGGTAATGGGTTTTTTTTGTAAGCCAGCATGACATTGACAAGCCAATACTGTGACCGCCCTTTCATATTGTACGTTTGCTCCATTGTAGCTGCAGCAGTCGAGGAGAAAGTGTTTCCTCCCTCATCGTCCGCTGCCTGACAGAGACTTTGCCTGAGAACAGGTTGGGCAATTTTTTTTTCATTTGTGCAAAATCTGACCCCAAACTAATTGAATTATAGCTCACTTTACCTTCTCTTCCACCAGGTTGAGCAGACTTCTTCACAAACAGAGATTTGAAGAGGCTGAACAGTTTGCCGCTTTATTTGAACTGGATTTAGAGGTATGTTAAAATAACTTTTTTGGTTTTTAATGTTGGTGAAACACTGCTCTGATCGGAAATGTTGGTTTTTGTTCAGCTGGTTTACAAGGTGAAGCTGGCCTTCTTGCTGGAGCAGCTGGCCTCTGCGTCGGTGGGTGACTGCGGACAGGACGAATGGTCCGAACTTGTGGAGGAGGCCAGAATTAACCTGCTGAAGATTGCTGTAAGCGCCCTTGAATCGAGAGAAACATTTGGGAAAATTCTGCTTAGACTTAGCTAGTTAAATGACCTGAGAGCCCAGAATAAGATCATCAGAAAAACGCCTCCTCAAGTACAGATACTTGGTGGCTTCCCAACATTGTTTACATGTGGTCCAGGATGAGAAGTTTGTGGTGGATTACTGCATCAAGTGTCCCTGGCCGACCTTTGACACGGCGGAGAAGATGCTGAGCCTCGCCGCCACGCATTCCTCGTCCTTGCAGATCCACGAGGCCCTCGCCAGACTAGCGACCTTCTGCAGTCTTCACGGCCCGGACAAATTCAAGTATATGCTCGCCCTTTCTTGCAAAATCTACAACGTTGAGCTACATTTGCCGTGGTTGTTGTACGTTTCTGTTAACCACAGCGGCATCGACTGGATTGAGTTCCTGAACAGCTCGGACATGTTGGGAGACGTTCTGAGCCGCTTGAGAGATGGAGACCTGTGGGGCGCTCAACTTCTTTGGCTGAAATACGAGGTAATGGGAGGAAGGGGGGGGTCAAATCAAGTCAATTAAGTTGTGTATTTGTTCAATACAATTTAGTGTCAAGAAATATTGGTCTATTTTAGATTAAAAAATTCTAAAGTCTATTGCAAAACAAGCGTTCTTTATTTGTTAGCAAAAAAGTCATTCAATATTGAGAGATAAATTGGATATTTTTATCTTGTCTTGCTGGGCAAAAAAAAAAAAATCAGATTTGAGGGGCGAAAGTTTATAAAAACGTTTTTTCAAGAAAAATGGTTGCATAATTTTGAAAAAGTCACAATGTTGTGACAATCAAGTTATTTATTTGATTCGTTTTGAGGGAAAAATGATCCGAGGAAAATAAAGCTGTACGCTATCAAGAGAAAACTCATATGAATGAGTGCATGGCGAGAATGAAAGGGATGTCAACAATTAACTGACAAGATGTTCCTGTAAAGGATGAGATATGATTTGTTGTCTTGTCTAAAGGGCCACATTGCAGGCCGCTTTGATGAGAGCAAACTTGAAGCCGTCCTTGATGCGATTCCAGAGGATTTGCCATCCGGAGACCTGTGCCCCTGGTTCAAGAATGTTTTTCTTCCCTTTGTCCGAAGAGTGCTTCCATCAGGACAGGTGGGCAAGATATCACCTCACACAAACAATGGGACAAAAACAAACCGGCGAGCTAGACATTTTTTTTTTTTCTTGCCTTCAGAAAATGCTGGCCAAGTGGATTGAGCAGAGGGCACGGAATCTGGAGCTGATGGAGAAGGTAGAGGATCAGGAAATCTCACACTTGAAGTTTGAATTTGGCAAACTTTTTTTTTTTTTTCTTAAGGGCGCTTGGCCACAGAACGGACTGGCCTTGGCAGAGCTCGGACTGCCACCTTTATGGCTATGGCTGAAATCTGTAAGTTGTGATTGTTATTTTACATTGTTTTCACATTATCACATCACCTGCTCTTTGCTTTTGCTTTCTCAGGATGACTACTACGCTTCGGAGGAAGTGGAGAACTTAAGGACCCTGGTTTGCAACCTGCGTCAGCTGCTGGAGCTCCATACAAAATACAACTGCAGTCTTTCGCTTTCGCTCTTTGAGAAGGTTTGTGTTTGATGTGCTAATTAAGCTATTTACTGCTCACACACACACTTTTCTGAGGAGCACCTATTTTAAATGATGTCTCCTTGTTTTACGTTGGGACTGTACCGGATATAAACATCAGGGGAAGGTACGCAGTGTTGCATTCCTCATGCTGGATAAAGCGGCAGCTCCGAATCTGATCGCCGCCACAGTGGAAAATCACATCCTACCTTATGCTGATGAGCACGGCATTCTTTTGGATGAGCTCCTTCTGCAGTACATTAAGGTAATCATCACACCAGCACCTGCCAGCCTGATATCAAATAACATCAACTTTATTATTATTATTTTTTTGGTCAGGATATGCTAGAAAATTGCAGCTCCCAAACCAACACGCTTTTCACGGCATGGGAAGCCAAAGCAGTGGCGGTGCTGGGATGCATGGTAGATATGGATGTAAGTTGCATTTCACAAGTGGCATTTACTTTGTTTTATGAAATGACCAATTTTAATGCTATTTTAAAATGGAACTTTGAACATTTGTAAGCCTGCTAGCAGTAATTGATACGTCCTGTGGGAACTCTTTCCCCACAGCTGAAGGTGGATGCTGTGTTGGCGATCATGCAGAAAGCTGTCTTCCCCTGGAATACTGTGGTGGAGGACCAGATTCAGTTGTACCTGGAGATGGAAGGACCAAAGTATGTCATCAGGAACCTCCTTTGGAATGGCAATTCAAAAATTCATCTGATTTATGACTCAAACACAGGCAGGAGCTTTTAAAAGAGAGTTACCGTCTGATGGAAATCCGCAAACTTCTGTGGGGCTACGGGATCCGCAGTTGCACCCTCTCAAGCCCAAGCTACATTATGGTAAAATGTAATTATTTATTTATTATATTTTTATTTGTGTTTATTTCCTTGTATTATATATTTATTATTTAATTTTGGGCGGTGAATAAATCAAAATCAGTGAGCGTCAGTCAAAAATCATAGCTGTTGTATCCCTCCCACACTTTAACTTTAGGCTGCATCGAAAATATGATTGTAAAGCTCATTTTCGGGTTGACTTCCCCTGTATCTGATGGGTTCTGTTTTGCAGGCGGCGGTTCGGTACATCTTGAAGCAGGACTCTCCAACATGTCTGCAAGACACCATAGCTCTCGCAGAAGCGTACAAACTTCCAACGTCGCATATCAACTATTTGTATCTCGTCCGGCTGATTGGCCAAGGCCAGGTAAGTGTTTTCCCACATTTTTTTTATTTGAAGCCACAAACGTTTCCCCCCCCGCCATTTCCTTCCCTCGCTCCCTCCACAGAGCGATGCGTGTGTCACTGCGCTGAAGAGTTTGCCCTACAAAGAGGTCACCTGCGTGATGAAGCGTCTCACATCCTGGGCACTGCTCAAGCTGGAGGAAGAAGACCATCTGTCCGATGAAGTAAGTTAAGACTCCAGAACATACAGCAAACACTCCTTCGCTGACGCTAGCAACTGCTGCTAACTAAAATGTTTTTTTCAAAAATCTGTTTATTGAATCAGTGAGGGTTGACTGTAATCAGATATTGTTTCCTCTACTTGAGTTAAAAAAATTGCTTTGAGCCAATATGTTTGTGTTAGCACAAGAAAGAGAAGATGGTCATTGCTCAGGTGATGGTGGAGGCACTGAAATACCAGCTTGTCATACTCAAAGGTAAGTACCAAATTTCTTATTTGGGAAATAACTGGCGGTGACAGTGACAGACTTACACTGAAAAGAATGTACACGTTTGCATTTTTCATCACACCTGCTGTAATGTCAACCGCAGATGAGGCTCTTCAACGCATGGAGTCCGAAAACAGCCTTCATATGTTTAAAACAATCGCTCGCCTACAGGTGAATGCCACACGGAAAGTGTTTCAAGACCGTGCCCTTTTGACTGAAGCTCTTGTTTTTTATTTCCAGGAGGATTTTGATATCTTTTTGACCCCCACCAACTACGAAGATGCCGACATCCAGAAAGAGATCCGGGAGCATCACATCGCGGCACACGAGCGCGCACGTAGCGCTCGCCCGTCCGCAGCCATCTCCACCGATGCCGACCTGCGTCGTCTGGGTCGGTCGCTGCAGTGCAGTGAGCAGGAGCTCTGGTCTGACATGGCCTTGCGAGCTTTGGGGACGGGCAATGTGCAGGAAGCACTGCACATCCTCAGGTATGATTTGGTCTATATATTTTTTTTTCTTCTCCAGCCACAGCAATTACAATTTTGGAGTTTTTATAACATAAGTCATGCATTCCAAACTGTTTCACTTGTCTGTATTTAGTTGCTAAAAAGAAAAAAAAGTATTTATGGTGCACTTCAGTCATTTTTTTTCTAAACAGTTTTCTCGTTTTGCCTCTGCCTTCAGCGAACTTTATGAACATCACAACAACACGGGCACCGGCAAGGTGTTGTTCACCGCCGCCAAAACGCTGTGCCACATGCTAGAATCTGACGTACCCATGGTGCTGCCTGACGACACCGACCTGCCGGCCGTTATCTACCACCTCGCATGCCAGGCCAGCACTGTGTGCCACCCCGGTAAATAAATAAACACTTGTAATTGTGTGGATGAATTTGCAAATATTGAGTTCACAAATGCTAAAGAGAAGTGGCTTCACTATTTTGTCATGACAGACTTGCTGCTGGATTGTGTGGAGCTTTGCAAGTCAACACGGCTCGCCATGGACATCTACCACCAGTGCCAAATATCGGACAGCTACGGATTTGTCGCCAAGGTCAGCATACTATTTAAATGGGACTTTTTTTAAATTCTTGTTTAACCTAAAAGGGTCTAATCCTTAGAATGTCGGCCTCTCAACAGTAAATACTCTCCAATTTCTCTCGTCTTCTATGACAGACTTATAAATATTCTTTGTGTTGAATGAATCGGAAAAGAATAAAGAAAAAGTGATATGCATGTTGGTATAACACATTTGATTTGTTGCGTGCAGGATTTTGCCACGGACGCAGAGAAAGATCCATCTTCTCAATGGTGTTTCCAAGATGTCTTTCACGAAGACTGCATCATTTTGGACCCCGTGTCCGTGTTACCTGTCCAGTATGAGATCACCCACTGCTTGATACCTGTCTCTCAAGGTAACTTCAAGAAATGGGGCAATAAATGATTGTTGACTTTGAATCAGTCCCTTTGCTTGTTTCCCATAATTGCAGACAGCAAACTGTACCCCCTGGACTGTTCTTGCCTCTCTCACTGCTCATTTAAAGACGGTGGGTCCAGTCAGCATCCCACATGACCGCCATTTCACTTCAACTGTAAGCATGGTTTGCTCTTTGGTGTGCAGGTTTCAATTACTTGCAGCCCCTGCTGAGTCCTCTGCTCAGCATGTTGCAGATGTTACAGGAGTGCAGTCAGCTGGAGCTGGCCCTTAGGGTGCTGGTCAACTCGTACGGCAGCTGCTTACAGCACGTCACCTCCAACGTCATGGACCTCAAGATTAGTGCACAGGCAGGGGGCGCCATACACAATACACTATCAACGGTAGTTCCGACCTACCTGTCAACACGCTTTCTTGTGCCACCTTTTTCCTTCAGCTTTATGACGTAGAGGAAATGCGAAAGTACAACGTGTCCTTGAATGAGTTGCGCAAGATCACCAACTCGTCCTTGAACTCCATCGCTGTGGCTCTGCTCAACAAAGTGAGAGCACTGCAAAATTCAGCCAAAAATGTCTACTCTGAACATCTGTCTCTGATGTCCTGTAGGTGTTCAACTGGAGGATGGTGGATTGCCATTTGGCCATCGGGCTGTGCACGCTCCTCTCAAAGGAAGAGGTTCTTAAAATCCTGTGGAAGGTTATCGACAATACGTGGGAAAACTACGAGAGGATTTTGGTTCGCTAAACGTGTATTTTCACACCGAGGGTTGTTGTCGTTGACCGGAAAGGAGATGACGGTTTTGCTTTCTTTCAGGCTGTAGCCAGAGTCGGGGTCGAGCTTTGCGGCTCGTACAATCACCCTGAGGAAAAGAACAAGTTTCTCTCAGTCATCACCGATGCTGAATGGGGCATCAAGCTTGCCAAAATAGAGGTACAATAAACCTTCACTTTTTGCCTTTGAGCTTTGTCTCTAATCCTTGTGAAGATTTGGACCCCCCTAAAAATTTAGTATTAGTTAATAAAGCTTAATATACCACAAACTGTCATCCATAAAAACACTTTGGTTATCTCAAACTCATCACACCTTTAAAAATTGCAAAATACAAGTCTACGAGCTATGAGGTGGATGTTCTAGTCAATCATCTACCTTGATTGAATAAATCAAATTAAATGAAAATACAGTATATCATTGAATCAAACATAATAACATTGCAATTAAAATACAAAAGAATATCCAATAACATGAATAGCAAACAGCAGATGACACTCAAAGCCTTTAATACCAATTCTGATTGAAACTTTACCGTCCATTTCATCAATCAAATAATTGAGGCGTTGACGCCAAAAAAAAAAAAAAAAAGCCCAATATTTTCAACTTTTTGTCAGTGGTGATTAATCTCATGTTTTTGTCTCTTGCAGATCTCCATCCAGCCTGTTTTTCACCAGCCAGCAGAGTTGATCCCTGTTCTGGTGAAGAACAAGAAGATCACTCCCGAAATCATCCTCCAGTACTGCAGGTCTCGAAAAAGTCCGCTCCGAAGTTTGTCAAACTCTGCTTTCTCACGCTCCAACTCTTCTTCCTTTAGAACGTACGGTCTGGACAGCGACAATGTCATCAATCAGTATGTTACCACCGTACTACTGTCCCATGATGAGGAAGGGGAGGGACAGGCGCAAGTCTTGTGCCATGCAGAGGCACTGGAGCGGGCCCTGGGCATCATCCCCAAGTTGCGCCAAACTCACGAGCTCATCAGCAGTCTGTCAGCTGCCATTTTTAAGGTTTGGGAATACAGTGAAGCCTTGATTATCGATTTGGGTCGGGGGATAAGTTCTAGACCAATAGGTGAAATACACGCCTTCATCACTTGACATTTTGTCCCTCAGCTCAGTCCATACAATTATGAGAAGATCGAGGTGGTGCTGAAGCTCTTATTGGCTGCTGATGAGAACGTTGCAGGCTTTTCTGCCAGTCAGGTAAAAAAGAAAAAAAAAAAAAACAGTCACTCTCTTCTGCTATGCTAAGCAGTGTGAAAGAAAAAAATGGTGGAAAAATCTAAACGTGAGGTGATTCCTTGTCATGTGGTCCACAGGCTTTTGCCCTCCTGCAGCACTTGAAGTCGTACAAGCGTCTGGCTCCTCCTTCAGATGTGGAGCACGCATACCTTCTGGAGAACAACAGCCTGCCACCGACCCCTCTGGATGCTGTCAGGTTGCCTTTCCATCTGCTCTTGCAGAAAAACCACTACTGGAAGATCATATGTGAGTCTCCCGTGGAATAACGGCACACGCAAAAATGGTATTTCTAAATTAGAACTAAACCTTGATTTAGACCAATATTCAATCTGAAAGAGGCACTTTTGTTCTCCTGTAGTTAAGTAAAATGACAAAAATCAAGTTGTTTCATGTATTTAAGCTCCAGAGCTAAGTGAGAAGACCTTCCCAACTCTTCTTCTAATCAGCAAACTGATGAAGGTACTGCACTTGAGCCAGCCTCAAATTAATTTCTGTGTGAAAAGTTAAATAAATATTCACTCTCTCCCTGACAGGTGAGCCTGGACAAGCTTTACGTGTTGGCAGTCAACCACATCTTTGATGCAAAGATAAAGCCCCTCGTCCTGGAGCAAAGCAAGAGAGCTCAGGCTGCAGGCAAGAAGAAGGAGATCCAAAAACTGGCCATGACCCTCATGAGGTACATTCTTTGCATCAAGAACCAGGAATGGGCGGCTGCCACGGCCCTCAAGATTACCCAGGAACTGCCTCCAGGTTTGACCCGCTCATGTGATGGCCCAGTATTCTTCAGCATGTAGATCCAGTGTCTTCTCGTCTGCAGGCTACGAGAAGACGCAGTCACTTCGGTTTTGCTTGGCCATTGGAAAAACGTGGCTTGCGCAGCCAGACATTGATGTAGGTATTTCTTTGTAAAAGAGGCTGTGTGATGTGGTCTTAAAATATTTCATTTGATTTCATTTTCCATCCATCCATTTTCTATACCGCTTGTCCCCACGGGGGTTGCGGGCATGCTGGAGCCTATCCCAGCAGCCATCGGGCAGTAGGCGGGGGACACCCTGAACCGGTTGCCAGCCAATCGCAGGGCACACAGAAGCAAACAATCCTACGCACTCGCACTTAGGGGCAATTTGGAGGGCTCAATCGGCCTACCAAGCATATTTTTGGGAAGTGGGAGGAAACCGGAGTGCCCGGAGAAAACCCACGCGGGCACGGGGGAGAAGATGCAAACTCCACACAGGGAGGGCTGGAGGTGGACTCGAACCCTCACCCTCCTATCTATGAGGCGGACGTGCTAACCAGTTCATCACCAAGCCACTCTTGTTTAATTTTGTTTATTTGTTTTATTATTTTATTTTACTGCAGGATGCCATGCGGACCCGAGGGGAAGCTTTCACATCCAAGCTGCACCTGCAGCTCCGGTGTTCGGCCACAGTGAGCGCCCTGATGGCCACTCAGCTCAACACAGCCGAGTACCTCAAGCTCAGCGGAGCTCCGGACAAACTCATTACGGCCCTCTACGAGCACAGTAGCGTGGAACAACGCTTCAGGGACTCAGGAGGGCATGCGTATCCTGGTGCGTTAGCTGATTATGCAAATCACTTCCAGTAAATCCTCCAATGATGAAAATTGTTTTAATAAACAATTCCTACAATAAAAAACTAATTAATAGTCTGGAGAAAAGTTTTGGAAAATGTAGGGTCAATTAATTTCTTTTTAGGGAAATTATTTGAATTGTGCCTGTGTTTCAGACATACATGCTGTGGTGAAGGAAATTGTCACCATCAACCAAGTGGATCTGCTGAAAATCCACAACATGCTCCTGGAAAAGTGGCTCTGCAAAACGGGTTCCGTGTTGGCAAAGGTTTGTTTCCCTTCAGCTGACAAACCGTACACACTCGATGCTTTGTCATGAGATTTTCCATGCCTTTCTTTTCTGCTGTTTTTATCGTCTGCCTGGCTCAAAAGGACAACATCGCCCAGGAATGCGTCCGCAACGTCAAAGATGACATAGACTTAATGAGGTAGCTTTCTTTACCACAGCTTTTCTTTTTTAGGAAAGTCTATCATCATCATGTGCCTTACTTTGAGGGAAATACAGATTTTTCAATCCAAATGAAACATATAAGCTTCAATCTTTTCTTTTTAGGAAAATGTAACATGATTAGTTTTCTACTCAGGAAAGATTTGAGTGACATTTAACGTGAAGCAATCAAAAGGAAGCGGTTGTCTGACGGCGTCCATACGATTTGTTCCTGTCAGAGTGGTGCACATGCTGCAGTCTCAACCCACAGCCAACGCCGTGTGCCTTCTCAGCTCAATCCTGACTGCCGAGACTTGGGTGAGTCCTCCGTTGCGTCATTTGTGTTAATTCTCTCCACCGACTTATTGTTTTCCTACCCGTAGCCTCTCAGCAAATCCGGCCCCCGGCTCACCTCACGCCATCGAACCCGAGCGCTCCTTTGCCTCGTCCGTCTCGCCGACGCCGACACCCTGGAGGCCCAATTGAAGATCCCGAGGGAAGACCTGGAGTAAGTTGATTCCGTTTTTTTTATTTTGTGAAAGCTGGAGATATTTGTCACATTTACCCTCGACTGATTCAAGCTATTCCAATTCCAAAATGTTCACCTCATTCAGAGCATCTTCACATTCTCATTTCAATTCCGTTTGTATCAATCGCACACCATCTGACACTTGTTCCATTTGAGTCCATTTAGGAATTTCTCCTGAAATGTTAAAAAAAAAAAAATGATGTACTTCCAGCAACTACCTGAAATGCTACATCTTTGTGTCCTGGCTGGAGGCGCTAAACATTCCCTACACGGTGCGGTCATTCCTCAGCAGCCCCAAAGAGGGTTTGATCAAAGGTCTGTGGAAGAATCACAGCCACGAGCCACAGGTATTTTCCGCTCGCTCTGAAACGGTGAAAGCCCGCTTCGGCTCGCTCCCTAAGGATAAGCTTTTGTGTTTACAGGCAGTGTGCTTGGTGGCAGACCTGTGCCTGGAGTACAAGGTTTATGACCCTCAGCTGTGGAACGGTCTTCTTCAGAAAATGCTCTGCTTCAACTTGGTCAGGACATTTTCATTTGATATAGCTTCTTCTGAGCTTTTTGCTACCGGTTGTTTCGTTTTTCCCAAAATGTTTATAGTTGTCATCAGGGTCTGTCAAAACGAATGTGCAGGTGAAATAAAACGTATGCCCCTCTACCCTCAGATTAGCGACCTCCAGAAGGTGCTGGAAGCAGTGGTTGCCGTGCCAGTCCTGTGGGAGGTAGCATTTCAAAAATCAAAACAAATAACATCTGATAGACTTCATGAGTTTGGCTCTCTCTCCTTTCCAGATTTCTAGTTTCTCCAGGGCCTGGAAGAGTCTGCTGCTGGCACCTTTTATCACAGGTAATTTAATATTCATAATAATTTCACGTTTGGTTCGTCGTGCGGACCCCCATTCATCACAAGGCTTTTATAAGCGTATTAAAACAGACTTTCTCAAATATTCTTTAGTGCCTGTTGTCATTCTTACTGTGTAACTAACACGTAAAGCGAAATTCGAATAAACATTCTATATGCTAACACCGAATTATTATTTCATCTAACAAAAGTCACCTAGCCTAACGCTAACACACAGTGCTAATGCTAACACACAGCCTAATGCTACCATTGATGTAACTGTAATAAATGATAGATTTACTCTCTTACTATAATGCTGTTAGAATAATAATGTAATGTACGGCATTCTTGTTTTGATTTCAGCTTCTTTACCCTTGAGCGTGGATCAACAAGCAACATTTCACAGGAACTTTGTTCTCCTTCTAAAGTATACTCTCCTCTTCTTTTTATTTGTACTGTATAAATGGCGTGTGGATGTGGATTTATTTATTTGTTTTGCCAAGGTGCCCGTTGTTGTTAAACATGGACTTGATTAGAATCGCCAAAGGCTTTGCCCAATTCAATCTGCTGGCCTTTGCCCTCGGAACGCTCCTGCTCATTCCTTGTGTCAGCAAAAAAGATCAGCAGGTTCAGGTGAGCAAGTATCAGGGGTTCATGTCGCACATTCCAATTCTGGTCATGTGGATTAGCTGCACGGTCCAATTTTAGTCCTGCTCACTAATAAGTATTTTTAGAATCGATTCATCGGTCCAAAAAAATTTTTGTTTGTTTAATAATTGATAAATCTGATTTAAGACAAAACACCTGTCTCTTCAGACCCAACCTGCTGATTTTGGGTCTTACTTTTGGCTCTAGTCTCACCAATGTGTCGTCAAAGTCTCACTTGTGTCTCATCAAACCCGACCATTTGATTTTACTGTTAATTTGCCAAATCAATTCCTAGCGGTGAAACATCTGCTTGCTTTTTGTGCAGGCCTTTCTTTGTGTGCACGACCCACTCGCTGTACTAGAACAAGAAGAGAAGCTCATGAACACGGGAGAATTTGCCGGGATTCCCTCACAGGTAAGTTGAAGCCTCATTGTTACTTTTTATTCAATTTTTAATGGAAGTTCCTGTTGCCAAGCGACAGGCGATTGGTGTTTTGGGGTAAACACTCGTGTGTCAATTGATCTCTTGAGTGAGCGAAGCTGTGAAAGAGGAAACGTAAAGCTGTGAAGCATTCTGATGGCAAGAAGATTCTGAGGCGGCTAAGACGCGCAATAAGAGTATTATTGTTACTTACCTGGTAATCGGGGCCCAGAATCAGATGAATGGCAAAACACTCGAGAGGGGGTTTACTGTATCATGTCCTCTGACCTTTCAGATCAGAGACACCGTGCTGACGTACATGATGCAACACGATCAACACGTCCACCTCGTGAAGACCAATCACTTCACGCACATGAAGAAGTTGATGGCGATCAACGGCCAACCGGAAAAAGTGAAGGACCTGATCAATTATCTGATCAGCCACAACTGGTAATTTCAATTTCTGGTGTTTGCTCGGGGCATTGCCGTGACAACAACTGTTATGCAGCTTGCTCAACAAGAAATGTCCTCTTTCTTGATTGCGTAATCCCCATATTGTTAACCGCTTGCTTATACTCAGCCGGTGTGAGAAACTACGAGAGAAACTTTGAATGAAGCTTTAAACGTCACATTAATTTTCACAAGCAGAAGTTAGTTATAGACTTCCCTTTATCTTTTCATGACAGACCTGCAACTTGTAGGTCTGATTTTTAGTCATCTGTCTCTCCACAGACCCACTCTACTGCTTTTTTGGGTCGTTTGGATCTAATTATTATTCTTAACCCGTCTTTTTAAACGGGACATATTGAGCCCATGTCATTTCATTTGTATCTCCTCAAGACCCAACTAACCACTGCTTTGAGTTCTAATTATTACCACCTACTGCTTGTTGGTGGAATTATTGGTCCCTCTCCCAATAGGGAGAACATTTTTCCATACTCGTGAACGTACCGCCTTGTTGAAAGTTTGACTGTTTCTAAGTGATTTGATGCCCTCCGCAGTCAGGAAGACGCTCACTGGCTGGCTCAAGAGTACATGAAACACAGACAACATGGAAATGCGACAAACCAAGGTCTCCAGGTAACATAATTATTGATCACTCACATAAGTCATTGAAAAAAATCCTTTAATTTTGCCTCACAGCCATTTTGGTGTGGAATTAAGTCGCAATGCTCTTCTCCTTCTAGGACCTTCTTACGTTGCAGAATGTTCGATGAGTTTCTGCCAGATATTTATGCTGCTGTTAGTTTGTATTCTTAACTTTTTTTTCCTGTTCCAATAAATGTTCCCACTGTTAAGTATGGTGAAGGGCAGTCATGTTTTGGGGCCTCTTCCTGAGATAATAATAGAGATTATCATTATGTGTAGGGCCGCTAAAGTCAAGATGTCAGAACAGGCAAACTCTAAAGCTGCCCGTTTAAAAAGTCAATTTTGCAAAATGCAGCATGCAAACAGTAGGGCTCAGATAAAGTCTGAATTTGCATATGATACTTAGGTTCTGAATTTAAAAAAAAACTGAGCTGGTTGTGGTTTTTTTTTGAGTGAGATAGCTTTCCTGTTTTGTTTTGTTTTCTTCAAAAAATATTAGCATCTTTATTCAGAGAACTTTAAGAGAATTGAAAGTATTGCTTTCCCTGAAATGCACCATTATTTTTTTTAAGGTGTGACCCAAAAGAGGAAGTGTGCCGCTGCATCACTTGAGTGAATGAAATTTGATGAAACAACACAATTGGAGGTGACATTGTGCTTTTTAATGTTTTCCGCATTTGTGAAGTTTTTGCAGAAGCAGTGAAAGTGCCTGTGCCTAGTAATAAAACCGGGCCGTATAATCACTAATAGTGCGTTACTGGGCACTGTTTTTGAAATAACAAATAAGTTGTTCATAGTTCTCAGTCTTTGGTATGTCTTTAATGAGATAAAAACAATTTTAAAGAAGTTCACAAAATATTTATATTACAGATATATGATAATGTAGATGTGCTTGCAGTGAGCCATAAAAAAAAAAATAAAAAAAAAAGCAATACTTTTGAGAAAATGCACTGCTAAATCTGGCTGCACGACTGTGACGCAGTCTCCCTGGTCTTCTTCTCTGTGCTTTCGGTGGGATCCCCCAGGGGCAGTTTCAGGGACCTCCTGCAGATGTTCTTGAAGGTAGGGCTGGAGAAGTAGTAGACCACCGGGTCCAGGGCACTGTTGAGATAAGTGAGGCTGACGGTCATGTAGAAGACCACCGTGAGGTCGTCCATGGCGTCGCACAGCTCCGACTCGGGTAGGGTCTTAATGGCTTCCTGGGTTTTGATCCAGATGAGAAGCTGCGTGATGTTACTAGGCAGGAAGCAGATGGCGAAGAGTATCACCACCACAGTGATGAACCATAACGCTTTCCTTATCTTGCCGTGCTGGCTTATCTGCCGTCCCCGCAGTTGGGCTACGATGCGCACCGTGCAGAAGAGAATCACCAACAGCGGCATCCAGCAGGAGAACAGGAAGTTGAACTTGTGCCACAGCCGGTTTCCCTTGGCCTTGGTCTCCACCAGGAAGCTCTCGCAATAGTCTGAGCGATAGTTCTGCAGGGTGAGGGTGTTGGCTGTCATGCACACGGTGAGCAACCACAGGACGGCCGCGCCGCACATGGTCTTGGAGGGGGTCAGGGAGTTGACGTGGCTGTGAGGGTGCACCACTCGGATGTAGCGGTCCACGGCGATGGCCATGAGGAAGAGTGTGCTCCCGGTGCGGTTGAGCGCCAGCATGAACTGCGACACATTGCACATCGTCTGGCCGAAGTACCACTTGATGCCCGAGCTGTAGTAGCTGGCTCGGAAGGGCAGAATCATGTTGAGCAGGAAATCTGCGATAGCCAGGTTGAAGAGCAGCACTGTGCTGCTCTTCCACGGGCGCAGGTGGAAGCAGAAGATCCAGAGGGCAAAACCGTTGCTTATGGCCCCGAGGATGAACTCCACGGACAGGAGCGCGGGAAGCGTCCGGACCAGTAACGTTGAGGTGAAGTTGCAGTGCATGTCGAGGGAGCCAATGAAAAATGCTGAGAAGCCAGAGAGCGAATGTTTAGCTGTTCTTTAAGTCACTTTGGTGTGAACCCGCACAGGAAGACCCCTCCCGCAACCCTACCCCCCTATTGCTTCTGCTTTTTGGTGTTATGTGATGAGTAAGCACACGTGTGTGTGAAACTGCAATGAGAGATTGCGTGCAATTTAGGACATTATCACTGATTAGGAATAAAATGACACTTTTTTTTTTTTTAACGCTTGGATCCAGCTGGTCAATGGTAGACTCTTCAAACGGCAAATTATATAGTTTTAATAACCACATTTCAAAGACAATTATGACAGTACGTGATGTATTCATATAATGCTGACTACAGGATATGTCAAAGTCTGCTTTATTGTCAATGTCAAGAGATGCAAAGAGATAAAATTACGTTTCCTACTATCCCACGGTGACAAGACATATTACACATTCAAGTAAACGATACAAAAAGTAAAAATGAGAAGGCACATACAATGAATAAATAAGAGCAATGGATAAATAAAATAAAGAAAAATTAAGAAAATATTTCAAATGATATAGAGGCCCAGATGTTAAATATGGTGAGCGTATGCTAATTACAGTTGACCATATGACAAACAACATTTACAGTATGTCAAATTCAATGGTCCACGTCAATTGCAATTGACCTTACTCCAAATTTAGTGTCGATTACAGTGGGCCACATTTCAAATAAACCATGAATCAAATGTTTGTGTCATGTGATGATCAAGGTTATTACAGTCAACAAGAACTCACAAAATAACTTCAAATTGAAAAACATTGTTCATTATAGCAATAATATCAACTAAAACGAATAAAAACTCATTATAAATAGGTAATAATTCGAAAGCTTAAAAGGTTATAAAAAGCGTTCTTCATTTTCGTACATGAGCTTTTGACATTCATTTCCAATTTATTTATACTGAAGAAGGAATATCAGCTTACTTTATTACACACTACTTGGTAACCCTCCCCTCGCTTTTTTACACACAACAAATACTAAAACGATTTATAAAAACTTATAGGCAAACTATTAAAAATGTAACTAAATTAAAGCATTTAAATATTAGAAACTAACAAGCCTGCTCGAAAATTTAATTAAAACGAGAAAAATTAAAAATTAAATCAAAACTATAATGAAAATTCAACTATTACACTGAACTATTATAACCTCTGTGACGACTTGAATGTGTAAGAAATGACCTGATAAAAAATTGAAGGAAACTGAAATTGAAGTGAACGGCTCGTCTTGGTCCACCAAACTTCCGTTTTTTTTGTGGGCAGCGTTTTAGCGAGCGGTCTTTATGCAATTGGTGGGGATTTTTTTCAGATTTTGTAATTCTATACTTCAGGTCTTTAAAAAGAGCAACAATTACATATTACAATTACAAATTGGGTTCCAGTAGAAAGGCATTGACTCAATAAATCTAAACAACTGTCCTTAGTCTTTCAAAAGTTTTTAAAGTTTTAACACGGAGAATTTTATTGTTGTAAATAGTCCCAAATCTCACAATAAATGTACATTCTTAAAACAGAAATCTACCAAATGCAATTCATGGTGGCATCACGCCACCCTATTAGCAGAACCTACTATCCAATATTTTTAGAATCGATTATCAAGCGTTGACAATACCTCCCGTTCCGTCCCCAATTTTTGTTTCCCTTCAACAATATTTAATTCTTTATTCTAGTCATGACTGTAATTTGCCACTAGATGGCAGCATTACTCTGCCCCAAAAATACAAAACAAAACGCTTTACTGCATTTTTTTTCTATTGTGACAACCTTCTTTATTCATGCACTAAATTAATTGTTTTGCAACTGCATCGCATTCAAAAATAATTAAGGTTATGGACGTATTTTCTAAAACATTTGACATCACATTTTAAGTAACTTTATTGCCTAAGGGCCAATGTTTAAACGGTCTAAAAATAACCTTTCTCCATTGAGGCGTCATGATTTTGCACCGGTATGTGACAAACTGCTGCAGTCATTTTGCTGGGAAAAAAAATGTTACAAAGCCAGTTATGACCTTTGTTGACCTAGTATGTGTCTATGTGCACTCTGGAAACAGGGACAAACTGCATGCCATGAAGTCTGCTCCACCCCACCGCCGAGTAACGTGAAATTCAAGTCTGACATGTTCACTGCACTCAAGGCTGTCATGGGGCACTACGTTAGGTATACCTGTGCAGTCTAATCAAGAGGTAAGGAGTAATGGGGTTATATTAAACAACTGTGCATGCTTGTCTGAGTCAAGAATCAAACCCAGAACTTCAAAATTGTGCACTACACTGTGCTTTAATCACTTGGGCTCTGTTCAAGAAGTCCATTCTGTGGCCAACAAAATTACGCAAATGTAGCTGTCCTCATAAATTCGGTCTGGCAACAAGCAATACCTGTGCTGTGGACTGATAGTAAAATTTACTGTTGTTAATAAAGTGTTAATAATGAAGTATAATTTGTTTAAACAAAGTAAATTAGTGATCTCACTGTAGTTTGACATTGGTTTCCACAATGTCTTACAGTGACAGCATTGCCGGCTTGAATGACGTCATCGTCTGTCGGGCATAGATTAGGGAAAAAAAAACAAAGTACTATTTAGAGATACATACGTGAATTTGAAAATTAAATGGGTGAAATAATAAAAGAACAAACAAAAATGATAAAGTAGAACGTGGGAGGCAAATGACGTAATTGTGGATTCGTCCACCTTTTAGAGGGGGAGGATCATCCGTACCCTGAACAAGGCAGACCGGCTACGTCCGTTTCCTCCTTCTGGCCGCGTTTCATCGCCGCTGTGGCGGACTGGGAATATTTTGGAATCGTTAAAGAAGACGGCGACGACAAAAAAGAAAAGAACGTGCATTGCGAGGCGAGCCAGTTTGTGCGCTCTCTTATATGTGTGTTTTTAAAATATTTTTTATGGGGATTTGGGACATTTGAGTCCGCATCTGAAGTGGAGGATGAGCACCCTCACGACGCGGGTCAAGGCCAGGCGAACCGAGGCCAGCCTCGGAGCCGAGAGGGATCAATTCGACAAGCGGCAGGTAAGGGTGACTTTCGCTCGATAACCGTGTCTTTTCCCGGTACACCCAAATGAAGGGTTCACCTGTATTTTAATTAACCCGATCTTTTTACCGACTTAAAATTGAGGGCTAATCTGCCTTTTTCCGACTCAAAATGGAGGCTTTACCTGTGCTTCAATTAAGCCTAAATGGGGGCCTCACCCACATCTTAATTGACTGAAAATAGAAGGTAAATTGGGCTCACAATAACCATAAACGAGGGGGGTGCACCAATGTCTTAATTGACATAAAATCGAGCGCTCATCTTTTCTTATACTCAAATATATATATTTTTTAACGTTGCTCTCATTAACCAAAATACAAGGCTAATTTTCCTTATACGTAATCCACATTGCAGGGCTAACTTGTCTTTTAACTGCAGTAAAAATCAATATTGATGATTAACCATTTTTTTAACCGAACCAAAGTTAAGAACTCGCCTGTGCTTTAATGAACTTCAAATGAATGACATCAGTACATTTTAATCGATATAAATTGAAACACTAAACCATTGTCATTAAATCCAAACACAATAAATCCATGGCATTTTTTAAGTCAAATAAATAGGATATGGAAAAGGAAAGCATACATAACTTGACACTATGGTGGTGCTGATCTAGTTAGTCCTGTTTGGCCAGCTCTCCATCTCCGCCTCCCTCCACAACATTTGTCACACTTTCTAAATCTGGAACAGCAATCATCTCCATTCTGTTCCACCAAGTTTGCTGTTGGCCGAAAGAATGACTTTGAGTATATCCCCTCCACCAAGGAGATTAGTTGACCCTGTTTGTGCGATGGGGGGGGGGGTTACACAAAATACTACTTATGCTTTTTAGTTAAATCTTGGTGGAACTTTGCATAAATTAAGAAAGTCTGTTATTTTAATGCTAAACCACAATGCAAAGCACCGTCGGTGGGCTAACAAATAGCATCAACATTGCTGTTTTATAAGGACAGCCAAGTACCGATACCAGGTATCAGCATCGAGCCGATACCGGACTTATTTTAAAGTATCGCAAAAGTCCTTCTCTGCAGTGGTTGGCACTTTACTGCAACATTTTCACAAATTGGTGAATGATTGCCTCTGTCAGAATGAAAGGCCCTTGAGTCGTAATGTTTTATCGTTGTGTGAAATGAAATTTTAGACATTAGAAGAACTTGAGGTATCTCGTACGACACGATACACAGGTGTATATTCTTTATCCTCTGGCAACCCCAAAAGATCTTATTGTAGCTTGCTTACTGCGCAGTTGTTTTTCTTCGTTTGTACCCGCATGTATGTCTTATAGTGCCCCCTGGTGGCCAGGGCACAGACTCCTTAGCACAATGTGGGGCTTGAATCGCATTTCCGTTTATTTCAAGGGGGCAAGATTAGTTAGGAGCGTGAA
Source organism: Syngnathus scovelli (assembly GCF_024217435.2). NCBI lineage: Eukaryota > Metazoa > Chordata > Actinopteri > Syngnathiformes > Syngnathidae > Syngnathus > Syngnathus scovelli. The sequence goes on from NC_090849.1 coordinate 20,830,898, forward strand.
CCGATTTAATTTGAAAATCAAGAACCTGCTGGGTAGTGTGTAGGAGGTAGCCTGACTTGTCTTGTGATCAAGTTGCTGATTCATGCAGTCGAGCTCCACTGCTGCACTGCTCGTGAAGGTGAAGCATCACATGCGCACTCTCCTCTAGAAATGTGTGTGTGGGTGCAGTGTTTGATTTCTTTTGCTATAGTTGCCTGAGAGAGCACCCGTGAGGCCAGGCCAGGCGAGGCGATGGGGCGTGAAGCTAGTAGTTAGATAAACAAGAAGTGTTTGAGTGGGAGTACAGCAGAGAAAAGCACTCTTAATGCATTTGGGCTTCTCCTCTTAATTAAAAGGGGCAATGATGCCGTGAGTTAAATTCGCTGTTTGTGTCTGCCATCGTGGTTTTATGTCGACACAAAACCTGAGCACACTAATGTACACTTTTATGACAATGTCTTGTTTCCAAAACAAGGTTGTCTCACTAAAAACACACATTAGACAGACAAATATCTTCATGAATACTAAAGAGAAATGTGTCACTGTCCCATATAAGATATTTCTTTATTTGTCCCACACAGGGAAATTATGTAATAAAATATAGGAAAATACAGAATATTTGATACATTAAGAATAATAAATATACTCCATGTTAGGCTAAAATAAAGAGAATGATGGAAATATTAGTGTTCTTTTGTTTTAATTGGAGCTACCTTTTGGCATCTTGTGTGTTTTTTTTTTTATTTTTTATTTTTTTATTAAACGATGCACATTAATCAACAACAACAAAAAAGGCCAAAAGTAAGTGTTGCAAAAGTATGCTCGAGTTAGCACAGTTGCTCTCTGTCCTCCCCTTTCTAAGACAAAGAGAAGGAAACCAAACAGTGTGTTTTGTTTTTTTATAGTGGTCCGTTAAAATAGGTTGAATCTGGTCTGGGCGCACAAAAAAAAAAAAAAAAGACTGGGGCTTGCTGAAAAAATGTCAGTTATGTCAACTTTTAATGAACTTTTACTCCACTTTGATCACATCCTAATAGACAACATTCCGAGCAGTTTGCTAGCCAACGCCACTGCTCTTGTGTGTTGATTCAAGATAGTAACGAGCTGCGCTATCATGCACTCGCATTTCCAACCAACGGGCAGTAGCGGTTTTAAATTTTTAATAAGCATTCCCGACTCTGAACTGAGCAACATCCAGATGGTTTGCATGCGCACTCGCCGGACAGGAGACGGACGGATGACGCTGCTCGGGTTGACAATAATGCCGGCTGGCAAGCCAACCTTATGGTGGTGGTGAGGATTAGTTGAGGCTTACCCTCCTTCTCAATTTGCCGATGCTCCTCTTTCACGTTTTAGACACACTATTATTACTATTACCTTTAGGAGGCAGGAACTAGTGTGGCGTTCTAAACATCTGCACGCTGGAGAGAGGCTGGCTTTGGCAAATCTGCCCGTGAGCGACTGGGTGTGAGCTGTGGCTAACAGCAGCTCGTGCATGAGAGTCGTTTTACTGTCCTCCTGCGTTGATTTAAGATGATGACTAGCTCCTCAGTGACTATGGTCGTCATGGCAACGGCAGTGAGTCAAGTGTCGTGACGTTGCTGTGCGGCACATTTGCCTGGCTTTTATCAATCATTCGCCAACACCAGTTTGCCCGTAGCTTCGCTGCTCGGCGGCCATCTGTCGAGACGGCCTCTGTGTGCCAATGCGACAAACACACACTCACAGCAGCTCCTCCCCAATGTGCTACCCAACTATTCATCCTCTTTTCCTCCCCCAACCAACAAGCCCCTCATTGTCACACAGGCCTCCACGCCGCCCTGCCAAACTCGCCCTGTGTAAACGAGCTAGCACGACCGTTTAGTTTGCGTCACCGGCAAGTCGGGGGAGATGGGGACGGGGGGGGGGGGGCGTTCTCCTGTTGTATTTACTTTCTCATTGGCACAGAAGCCCATCTGTTCTCGATGCTCTTATGTGCAGTAAAGCTGTGCTTCACAAACTGAGGTCCCTGGATGTTTGCTAGCATTCATTTGGGGCGCCACAAAATAATTAGCAGGGACTGTTTTTAGTTGGAATTTTGGGAGAGTAACAGCAAGTTAAAATGACGTCAGCAATTATTTTGCTGATCAGGTGCCACGGGAAAATGCTAGATAGATTCCTTGACTTGTTAATATTTGCTCAAAAGGTTCACACAGTAATGGGAATGATTAAACATGTTTGTTTTTTTTAGGATGAAAATTTAGGGAGGGAGAAGAGAAATGAAAACCAGAGATTAAAGCCACGTGGGGATTAATGCCTTCACTGGATGAGAGTTTTATATAAGACCAGGCCGATGGAGGCTGCTATGCGTACACACACACACACACACACAGAAAAGTGCTGAGTTAAGAACAGGAACAAAATATAAAATGATAATCATTGCCAATTAATTACCACAGTTCGTCATCTGTTTTTTTTCACCCTCCTTCCTTCTTCCTTGATTATGAAAATACTTTTACCTTGGAAATTAGAAGGGGAGGGACGTTTGGCAATAGCTCATCAGGTGTCACTTGTGGTATTTTTATAAAATTTTGACATTTTATAGATAGAAGCGCGTCTCTCCCATACAAGACAATTCGATCTGTATTTTGAAACATGGGTGTGCGATACGATTTAAGGACGATTAGTTCAAATTGATTTTCCTATTGTACATATTGTTTGTTGTTACAGCCCTAATATATATTTTTATATTATTATTTTATATAGACAGCTAACCATTAACAATTGGAGGATTCCCATCATGGTAGTTTACAACTTCCTGGTAATCAGTAAGGCTACGTTCTAGACAACGACCAAATCAAAATACGACGCGTCTCTTCCTCCCTTCACGTCGCCATTTCACGGTTGACACTTGTTGGTCCTGCCGGACCGGTTCCGGAAGGCACACAGTTTCCGATGACTCATTCTCCACATAATCATTTGGAGATCGTATCTCCCGGCGTGGGCATTTGATCTTAACTATGTCATCTATGCTGCAACTGTAATCACCACTTGCAAAAAATGACAAAATCTTAATTGTCTTCCGTTTTCAGCTAAGCAGCATCAGCAAAGCCATCAACTCCACCGAAACACCCGTGAAGGAGAAGCATGCACGGCGTATCCTTTTTTAAATTTATTTATTTATTTATTTTTTCTCCTGAGGCGAGGAGTGCAGCCGATTCCCATCAACATGCACTTCTTTAACAGGGAACCAATCAGGTATCATCCTAGGCACTCACCGGGAGAAGGGGGCCTATACCTTTTGGTCGTACGCTCTGGGCTTCCCCTTGGCCAACAGTTCCATCCTCAGCTGGAAGTTCTGCCACGTGCTGCACAAAGTCCTGCGTGACGGCCACCGCAATGTGAGGCTCTCGATATTTTTAACAAACAAAAACAAGTGAATTCATCACTCAAGTGTGTTTGGGGGGTTCCTTCGCAGGTGTTACAAGACTGCATGAGACATTTCAGTTCTATTGTGGAACTCGGCCAGCTTTGGGTGAGTGTTTGTCTCGTTGATTGTAGGCAAGGAAATGTTTTTTTTATGTACAGCGCCGTTCATCCACAAGAAAAATCCATCATGCGGCTACGGAATAATCGTTAGCATTAAATGACGTCTAGACGTCTACCGGCTCCTTTATGAACATGGAAACGCTCATTAAGCCTAAGAGGTCTGTTTATTCTCGTGTGGACATTTGCTTTTCCAGGGCAACCTGCACGATCGATACGGCCAGCTGGTTGCGCTGTACTCCAAGCTGCTCTGCACCAAAATGAAGTTTCACAACAAGGTGAAAGGGGCGTCCGGACTCACGGGACCCATCTGGCATTACGTTGAAATTGAACACGCAGCTTTCTTGTTTCGCAGCACTCTGAAATCCCCGCCAACTTGGAGGCCACCGATGAGGTGCTGGAGCGCACGGCGGGGACGGACATCAACAACGTGTGAGTCCGTTAAACCTCGCATCCTCGACATTTAGTTGAGTCGATTCGCTTCATTCCTCTCTCTCGTAACGACACTCTCAAATTGTCCCCGGCAGCTTTCAGCTCACCGTGGAGATGTTTGATTACATGGATGGGGAGTTGAAGTTGGCTGAGACAGGTAAAAAAACAAATACTCAAACACTGCAACTCCAAAACAGTCTCGTAGTGACCCTTACCCAAAACCTAAAATGAAATCTCGTGCAATTTTAATGGTGGTTTCCTCCTACAGTTGATGAGGAAGGGCGTTTCTGCCGCGTGGCCTCCGTTGAACTTGTTTCCTACATCGTATCGCCCTAAATTAGCTGCATCTGATGAGGAAATGCCAGCCAATTACAGGACATTAAGTCTCTTTCCGTTTATTCACTTGTAATGAAAGACGCCCAGAATCTTGCCACAGTGTTCAAAATTCCTTCATCCTGTGTTCAAGTAGAATCTGTTCATGTTAAAACCCAACAGATTTTATAGCCTAAAATTGAATCATTTCAAATCCGACATCTTTTCGGTTTGTGTGTTGCGAGAACCAACATAATTGGTCCATGTCGGTCGACATGTTTGTAAGGTCGACGATTCAACATGTAATTTTTCAGTTGTTTTGTGTGACTTCATTTAAATATGTGTAAATGTGGTCCCGATCAGTGCTGAGGCAACTCAACTCGTCCATCGCCATCTCCACGCTCACCTCGGGCCAGTGTCGTCTGTCGCCACTCATCCAGGTCATCCAGGACTGCAGTCAACTTTATCACTTCATGGTCAAGCTCCTGTTCAAGCTACACGCGTGTAAGGAAACGCAGAATGACCATTTCAATAGTCCGGGGGTTGAACGTAATCAATAAATGGATCGGTTTGGGGGATTTCAGGTCTCCCCGCTGACACTTTACAAGGACACCGGGATCGCTTCCGGGATCAGTTCCAGAGGTACGTACGTGTTGGAGCTTACGTGGTGGTGTCAAGTGAACGTATTGAATAAAAGAAAGTGTGCAACATAAGCCAGGCGACCACAACTACCATCCCCCTATCTCATTTGAAATTTGAATCTCTGTGTAATAGGTCAACAAAATGACCTATGTTCTCCACCCTGGATAAAATAAAAAATAAACTCACGTTCATCTTCAACTTAAGTTTAATGATTCACTTTTTTATTTTTATTTTTTTTTTACACGTCCTATAAGTTTGATTGCAAATTGGCAGATATTTTTGGGGGACTCTCTGTATGATGACGTGATTGTCCGCTTTTGTGGCCCGCAGCCTCAAGACCTTCTTCAACAGAGCTAGAGAGATGCTCTTCTTCAAGAGGCTCATCCAAATCCCCCGACTGCCTGATGTAAGATCTGCTCACATTTGACTCACATAAGGGACAGCTCACATATTTCTCCCAACACCACGAGTCATCAAACTGGAAGGCCTTAAATTACCAATTGACTCATCTGATATTTATTTGTAGCTGTGGCGAGAAATATCCAAGTACACGTACTTTACTTTTAACATTTACATGTCAAAATGTGAATACTTGTGCTAACATGGTTATTTTCTTTCCCTCTCATCCTGTCATCAGTCACCACCCAACTTCCTGCACGCGGCCTCGCTGGCCAAGCACGTCAAGCTGGTGGTGGTCATCCCCGACGAGGACGGCGACGACGATGATGACGATGACCCCGAGCCGCTCATCGACGTCAGCGACGCCGCTAGCTCGCAAGCCGCGCCGGAGCCCGACATCTTCGATCAGGCCTTTGGACCGCCCAACGGAGGCTTCGACGACAGGTGATGCGTCGTGGTAGTGTCGTCTCATATGGACCATGTTACATTCCAGTGGAAGAAATTATTCAAACGCAGGACAATTTAAATTCCCCATCATTTCCAATACCCAAGCAAATAGTCTGTGCGCCACCCTGTGGGGACGTTGGTAATTGCACTTTAATCAATAACAACAAACGCCATTGCCAGCTTTTGCAGGGATTGATGAAAAAGTTGAAAATATTAGTTGTAGTAAATAACTTTTTTTTGTCAATATTTTCTTGTTATCATCTTGCAACAGGGATCTCCAGATTGAGAGCCTCAAGCGGGATATGGAGTTGTTGCGAGCCGAGCTGGAGAAGGTGAAAGCGGAGGTGAGGAGCGCTGTTGTGACTGACTTGACACCACCGCTTTGTTTGTTTGGACACCTGTTGGACGGATGCAAAATATCTCTTCCCCACATGTGGAATGTGGCGAGCTTGTGTGTCATGCTTCCTCTGATTTATTTCAACCGGTGGTTCCCTTCTCAAGCAGTACAAGTAACAACAAATGAAAAATCACAAAAATACAACTCACCTCTACGCTGAATATAGTTGTTATATTTAGTAGGAGCTCTGAGCTTGTTTACAAATATTCTCTCCGAGCTATATGGAATGACTACTTCTGGCTATTACTTGGAGATTGCTGATGTAAATGATTTGTAAGTGATATTATCTTTTTTTATTTCCCCGCCCACCGCAAGGCCCAGCGCTACATCATGCAGCTCAAGTCGCAGATCAACAGCTTGGAGGCGGAGTTGGAGGAGCAGCGGTCTCAGAAGCAACGCGCGCTAGTGGAAAACGAGCAGCTCCGCCTGGCTCTGGAGGCAGCGCGTCGCCGCATCACCGAGCACGAGAGCCTGCAGAGCACCTTCATTGAGGCGGAACGTAAGATCAATGTTACATTAATCACAAATTGATCCCCATATTTTGGCTGCTGTGTATTTAGAGAGTGCTTTTGTGTATTTGTGCAGAAAGAGCCCAGGCTACAGAACAACGCTACACGAAGCTGAAGGAGAAGCACACGGAGCTGGTGGCCAGCCATGCTGAACTACTTCGTAGGGTAGGCACACCACAAAAAAGGCTCTGATTCGGGGGTAAAAAAAAAAATGATGCATCCCTGTACTGACATTTCCAAGACCTGTATTAATACTTTAAACTAAAGGTGTCAACCAAAATATGTAACGTCCAAAACCAAGCCAATCTAAACTTGGCTCCTCTCCGACATTGACAAATCTCTTGGTTGACATAGGTCAAGCAGCAATACTTGCAGGATTTTCATTGGACACAGCAATCGTAAGTCATAATTGCTTCACGTTTGCCGACAGAGTGCCGACACAGTGAAGATGCTGTCTGCCACCCAGCAAACTCAGGAGGAGGTGGCGAGGACCAGACAGCAGCTGGCCTTTGAGGTGGATCGGATACGGCAGGAAGCAGACATGAAGGTCGGCGAGCTGTCGTCGTGGGAGCGTTCGCATTCTGGTTGATTTTTGAAACAAAATGGTTTTTGTTGTAGGTGGAGGAGCAGAAATTTGAGATGGAGAAGCTGAGGAGAGAACTGGTAGAGAAGATGGCGGAAATAACCCGCATCAAGGCCACCCTGCAGAGCAGTGAGATGGTGAGTTGACACAGTTTATCTTTGACAAAAAAAATAATAATATTGTAAATGCACTTAACTACAGAGTGTGATTACCTTCACTGCATCTGCTTTTCTTTCTGTCTTGCAGTCCTCAGCTCAAGTCAACAACACCATGGTCGCCCTGCAGGCGGAGAAGGAGCGTCTGATGCGCTCGGTGAGCGAGAAGGAGGCCGAGCTTTCCTCCGTCCGCCAGAGTGCGCAGCTGCAGCAATCCACCGTCCAGCAAGAGAAAGACAAGAACAGCAGGGAACTTAGCGAGCTGCAGGCCAGACTGGAGGAGAAGGTGGGTCAGGATTGTTCACTGCTTGGTTTTAGATTTCAAATCGGTCACGCAAACGGGTTCCTATATCGCGTACACTGGATTGAGTGCGCGGAAACAGTCCGATATTTGTGGATTTCATTTGTATTGCACGCAGGCCAGACAGGAGGAGCTGCTGAAGCAGAAGCTCCTGGACGAGCAGTTCGCGTTGCTGCAGGGCACCGTCACAGAAGCCGAGAACATCATTCAAGATGCCGTGGCCAAGCTGGACGATCCCCTCCACATCCGATGCACCAGCTCCCCAGGTCACGCCGCTGAGATGGAGCATCGGTCTCGCATCGTTGTTAATAATTGAATGTTTTTAAACTTCTGACTGTCTTTCAAACACAGATTATTTAATCAGTCGAGCAGAGGTGGCACTGAGCTCCGTGGATAAAATGAAAAACGGTCAAGCGGAGTACGTGAAAGACATGAAGGGTAAATGTCTTGTAACAATGTCGATAATAATAACGAAACTAATAATGAAACGAGGTGACATCGTGTCGTTGCGTTTCAGACGCTGGAGCGCTGCTGAGGTCGCTGACTCACTTCTCCCACGCAGCCGCCGACACCATCAGCAATGGCAGCGCCACCGCACACATGGCGCCAACTGACCACGCAGACAGTAAGCAATACACAAATACCCTCGTAATGTTACATGACTAAAATGAATTTATTGCCTAAATGACACGCACCCCCGCCCCACAGAACTGACGGAGAACTGCAGAAGCTGCGCCACTCAGAGTTTGCAGTACCTGAGGGAGCTCAAGTCCAAGAGCACGCTGCAGAGGGCCGACCCAGCCTCTATTCAAGTCATCATCCACAAGATCCTACGTCTGGGCCAGGCACGCAAGCGTGATGCAATCCGGCGCGCCGTCCGAGGATGAGTGCAAACTGAAATTGTCTTTCTGCTGTGTAGGAGCTGCGACCAAAAGGCATGGACATCCGCCAAGATGAGCTGGGGGATCTGGTTGACAAGGAAATGGCCGCCACCTCGGCGGCCATCGAGGAGGCCGTCCGCAGGATTGATGTTAGTAGGATTAGCTGTAGAAAGAAAAAAGTAGTAGTGTTATTTTATTTATTTTCTTAGGTGAAACTGTCTGTGGATGTTTGTCGCTTGCTTAGGTTTGTTTGTGTGTTGTCTATTTAGGTGTTGGCATGTGTATATATATTAGTCCTCCATTTTTTTTTTTTTTATTCTTGAATATGCAAGTGATGTGTGTCCTTGTGGTTACAGGAAGTGATGAATCAGGCTCGAAAGGACACGTCGGGAATTAAACTGGAAGTCAATGAAAGGTTTGTTCATGAGAATATCAAACACCACTGCCATTTTTTCACCAGAGCTATTCAAATGTTTTGATTAATTGGGCCCAACTCAAACGGATTTTTTTTAACGCTGGTACTAATATTTGAAGGTCGTTATCTGAGTGTACCTTTTTCTTTCAGGATCCTCAACAGTTGCACAGACCTCATGAAGGTACGCTGGACTTGGACAACATTGTACTCTGCTTACCTTTGTCATCCTTATTGTGTGTTTTCACTTGCGTCCTGCGTAGGCTATCCGCATGCTGGTCCTTGCCTCCACGGAATTGCAGAAGGAGATCGTGGAGAGCGGCAGGGTGAGTTGTGTCGCCCTAGGTCAGTTCTTCTAGCCGCTAGAATAACACAAGTTTGTTTTTGTTCAGGGCGCTGCCTCCATCAAAGAGTTCTACGCCAGGAACTCTCGCTGGACCGAGGGGCTGATCTCTGCGGCCAAGGCGGTGGGCTGGGGGGCCACAGAGATGGTGTAAGTTCTACTTGACACCAGGTTCTCTTGATTTGCTGAGAGAACCAATTGGGTGTTTTTCTCCTGGCCACCAACAGGGAGTCTGCTGACAAGGTGGTGCTGCACACAGGAAAATATGAAGAGTTGATTGTCTGCTCCCACGAGATCGCTGCCAGCACTGCACAACTGGTCGCTGCCTCCAAGGTAACTTCAAGGAATTTATAGCTAAAGTTTCGGGTCTGTGTATGTCTGCTGTGACGGTCTCCTTGACGTTTGCGAATGTGTTTCCAGGTGAAAGCAGATCGTCACAGCAAGAGGTTGACGGTGCTCCAGCAGGCCTCGCGCCTGGTCAACGAAATGGCCGCCAAAGTGGTGGGCTCCACCAGGACGGGACAGGACAACCTGGAGGACAAGGGTACGCGAGTGCTGTCAGGCAATTACTTCAGCGGGTGCGTGTCAAGCCTCAATCCAATCGTGTTTTTTTTTGTTGTGTGTGTCTGGTGTGCAGATCCCATGGACTTCTCTGGGATGTCGCTCATCAAGTTGAAAAAAGAAGAAATGGAGTCACAGGTAACGATGGACTCAGAAAACACCTTGTGGATTATGGGCCCCATAGACTCTATAAAAATGAAATGCCTTTTTTTATTTGTGAAATGTTCCATCCAAAGCTGGGTTGGTGAAAAGCCTTTTAAAAAAAGTTTGTTTCTCATTCATCTTCTAATTCAACATAAAGGACAGGTTGAATTGGCAGAGGAAAAAAGAAATTTGCAGTGACACAGGAAATGATTCCAGAAGGACAAGTTGGGCTACGTTCTTCTGAGAGTTGTGTAATACTGCCCCCTAATGGATTGAATGTGGCAATGTTTTTGTAGGTGAAGGTGCTGGAGCTGGAGTCTCATCTGGAAAACGAGCGTCTGCGTCTGGGCATGCTGAGGAAGCAGCATTACTCTCTGGCCGGCGTGCCGCTGGACCAGCTCCAGCTGGCCGACATTGATGGCAACGGCGACGACGAGCCCGCCTCGCTGGTATCCATGTCACCCAGGTTCAACAAGCCGGCGCTCATGAAGAAGCCCGCGCTGGCCCAGAAGCCCAGTGTCCGGCTCAAGTCTCCCGTAAGTCTTTCGAAACGGCCCACAAATATATGCTCAATAGACAATAGTTAAATAGATTTTCATTTTGTAAATATACTATTCATATTCCATAATTTATTTATTTTATTTATTTATTTTAAAGTGACTTGACTCCTTCGTCTTATTGCAGTTCAAGTGAAAGCAGAAGCACAAAGATGTCACATCGGTGTCGTCATCACGGAACGTAAAATGCCTTATGAGTAGTATAGGTTGCTTGCTGACAATCTTGCTCTTTTTTTTTCATGTCATTTGCTTTTGCCAAAATGGAACAGAAGCTGCACATTGTTTTTCATTTATGCTTATATAATACAACAGTCTATTATTCTATTTTAAAGTTTGGCAACCTAATCAACAAAGTTTTTTTTCCACCGCGTTGAGTATTTTAAGACATGGTAAAAATTCTAGATGCTGCTTTGAGTTATCTGAACTTTTTTTTTTTAAACACACCTCCTTCGTTGTCTTCATGTTGAACAGTTTTCATCTCATTTGTTAGCTCAGAGGCCTTGGAATGTGCTGGACTGATGTCTTAATTAATCATACTGATCATAATAATAATTCATGTAAAGCCATCCAGTTGTACAGCAAGTCCCAGCAAGAATAATGTATAGAGTTCATCTCGAATGGATACGTGCTGTACACGCCAATTACATGTAGTCGCTTCTAGAATGAATGTGGATGTTTATCACCTCGGGGAGTTTTTCCTACAGGGTACTTAGAAGGGTTATTATTGCATCATTTTATGCTGTTCTATTCTTTTTGATATGCTCCCAAATCTAGTCGGAAATACTATATTTTAACAAAGGTGTTTGTCCTGATACCAAATGTAAATGCCCAGCAGATTAAATAAATGTTTAATTCTAATTTATTGACTTGTCCCTCTATTTTTTCCAGGAGGGGGGACATTTTACAAGTAAGCCATAAACGTTTATTTCTACAATATATATAAAATGTATTTTTCTTTTCCATTTTATCACCACTGAATCGTATCCCCACACAACATATCCATAAACGTTAAGGTTTTATTGACTAATTTAAAATATATATATTTTATTTTTTTTAATTTTGATTTGAAATTTTCTCAAGTGAAATTCAATGCAGTCATAATTTTGTCAGCCTCCCATATCATTTTAATACATTTGCGTATTCTGTATTTTCATACACTAATTTAATACGTGGTCTGGGCTTTGGTCTTTCGCTTGTATTTTTAAAGTATTCTGACATGCGCAGTCGGCTTCTCCGTGCAGCGTGGAATGTATTGACTGTTGCATTCAGAAACTGTGGTAAAAGAAAAAAACCAACATACTCGCGTTCAGGTTTTAATATAATATGGATTGTCATTGCAACGTTGTCGGAAGAAAAGACATTGTTATATTATTAATATCCTGCAGTGGTCTTGTCCGATGAATGCGTATAAATTGATCCGCTCAGGGAATCAATAAATAATATGTACGAACTTTTTCGAGAGCCTTGAACGCATCGTAGAAAGTTAAAGTTGAACCTGTCAACAAACTTCACAACAAGTAGTCCTTCGTCGCGGTCCTTCACAAAAGTCCCTTAAACGCTCGTTTCCACTCTAAAATGTGACACGACCGTTCCGTGGAGGAAGACGAAGAACCAAGATTTTTTATTTTTAATCGCAATACACGTCATGTCTGCTCTGGAGAAGACCTGGTCCGACCTGACCGTGTTGGACGTGTACGACATCGCCGCGGCCCTGGCGCAGGAGTTTGAGCGGACCATCGAGCGCTTCGGCTGTGAGGCTCTGGCTGGCGTGGTTCCTAAGGTGGTCCGAGTTTTAGAGCTCCTGGAGACGCTGGTGGGCTGCCGCGGAGACGCCGGTGGCAGTGGGCAGGAGGCCGACGAGCTGCGACGGGAGCTGTTGCGGCTGCGCCAGGAGCGCAGCGACAGGACGGCGCAGGAGAGAAAGCACCACCTGGTAAGTGCGATGTAGAAAGAGTCGAACCCCATATATTCGTGTTGATTGTACACACAGAGGATGTGTTGTGATAAGACCAAATACAGAATTTTGACTGACTCAATGTTTTGTTTTGGTTTTTTTTCTTCCAGGAGTTAGTGCAGGTGGAAGACGTGTGGAAAGCCGAGGTTGAGAATCTCCTCTCGCAGATGTCTCAGCTGGAAGCGGAGAACAAAAAGCTGCTGGCTTGCCGAGCTTTCAACCAAGCTCTTGTGGAAAACCAAGACCAGTACCTGCAAGATGAGGGTGGGTTTTACTGTGGTGGACTATATTATCAGTTAGAGACCTACTCTGCCTTCTCTACTTGCTTGCATCTCTGAGTAGAACTATCGGGGGCCCTGTTTACTGTACGTTCAGTCACGTGAGAATGGATAATTTGTGTCGATATGCTGACACAAACATTCGCGGCCAAATGTGGCGGGGTCAAACTAGCACAGGTTATTTTTGAAGACACTGTTGTCACCGCTATATTTATCAAATCGCACATGCAGTGCGGAGCTATATTTCCTCTTGTCCTATGGGTAAATATATTGTGTCCTCGCAGGGACGGCGGAGAAGGAAAAGCAAGTGATGACGAGGCTCAATAAGTTGGTGGAGAAGCAGAGGGATGAAATCCAAGCCAAAGACCACGAGCTGATGCTAAAAAACGATGACGTTGAGGCGGTGAGTGGACATCTCAGTCCAAGCCTCCAAGAATCCATGCCTGAAACAACATTGGAAGTCTGACATTTTGGTTTGCACCGCTCATTTGTTTCCATTCAGCTTCAGCTGCAGCAGCACCGTCTGATCCGGATCAATCAAGATCTCCGTCACAAGCTTGGCACGATGGAGGCGCACGGCAAGGCGGCCATGCGGCAACGGGCAGAGCTGGAGGCTGCGGCGCAGGCCCGTCGGCTCGAGATGGACGCCCTGCGGCGCGAGTTGACCCAGCTGAGGAAGGAGAGGCAGGAGTGGGAACTGGAGAGGGAGGTGGCCAAGATGGAGGAGGAGAACCTTTTGTTTTCATCCAGGTCCAAGGCGTCCCCACAGGTGAGGATCCCGGGAAATATTTAATGTGTCCTGTTTAACACTTTGTCTTTATAAGCCTTAAGTGCCCCTCGTGTTTTTCCGATGCGGCCCACATTCAGGCGTCCGAGTGTGTCAAGGCAGACTCGGTATGGGTCGAGTGCGGAGGAGATACTGACTCCTTGGAGAACATTCCCAACTTCCTCAACAGCTCAACGCACAGACACGTGAACACAAGTCAGCAGGACTTAGACAAGTCTGCTTTCTTACTGGTAAGACAGACACCATTATAATCATAAAAAATAATAACACTAATAATCATAGTTTTTTTTTTGTAACATTTGTAGATATTTCATGTTGTGTCATCTGCAGGAAGAAGTGCCTGAAGAGGCGGAGGCGAAAGCTCCTCACTTCACTCTGCAGGAGCTTCGTGATGTCTTGCAAGAGCGAAACCAACTCAAGGCTCAAGTTTTCCTCCTAGAGGAAGAACTGGCCTATCACAAAAGGTAATTAAAAAAAGAAATCGGGTCAAAAATCCTGCAACAAACCACATTGAGTCGCATCTCAGATTAAAGGGATTGACGAGGGCTTTCCATATCTGTTATTATTTTATCAGTGCAACGTAATGTCGTGAGTTCATGGCCATAAAACATGTTAGTTCACTCACTTTATTCCGTCGCCCAGTGAAGACTTAGAGGAGGATGTCAGCTGTCTCCTTGGTGCTTCAGCTTCATCGATGCCACCACCAGAGGTCACCAGCACCTCCTCAGATTTGCCGGAATCTGGAATACGTCGCCTGTGAGTGATATACATACTTCCACATATCTCCTCAAAAAACGTGTATCTGTATCGGCAGAGGTTTCTCTGTTTTCACTTCCAGGATCTTCACCGCCATCATGCCCATGGTCGCCGCCGGTTTAATCGCAGACGACCCAACGTTGTTGCCAATCAGACGCCTCGTTTCCTTTGTATGATTTTTTTAAGCAGTTAGGGCTATTGGGCTTTATCCATTATTTCCGAGTAGTGTATTTCAATTTGATTTTTAAATTACCTGCCAAATGGTGGGAAGGTACCAAAAGATGTACAGTCAATTCCTTTTTCGCAGTTAATGCAATTAAGAAAAAAAATGGAGTAAGCCAACTCTAGCTGACAGTGGCTTATTTAAAGAACAGCAGCTAAAATAATATATGACAAAGGTATTGAGTATCAATGGTATAAAATGTGCTACCTGCGCGCAAGTGAAACCAATTTGATATATATTTAGTCTAGTCAACCAAATCTACTGTACAAATTTATGGTTATTTAATGTTGAAATAAAGCTTTTATTTTTCATGTTATGTATTTCTATGTTTGAACAGTCATAAAGGTAAATTAAATGCTATTCAAATGCAATATTTTTCACAATTTTACATTTTCAATGACAGAAATCCCGTATTAATGGTCACATTTGACATTTTTAAAAAAGATTTTCTGTAGTTTTTAAATGAATTATTTTGCTAATTCATTGTCTTCTAAACCGACAAATATTTTCAGGAGAGTAGTTTCAGTATTGTTAAGCTACATTTGATGTAGCCATGTATGTATGCAATGTATGCAAAGCAAATGCAAAGATATGGAGATAAATATACTTTTAATGCTTGTAGCTTAGCTGACTTCATTTTCACTGACTCTTCCCTTTCACGTAATTCCCACAAAAATTCTGTCGCTTTCTGCAGTTGACAAAAATTACTGTCCGACGAGCGGTGCATGTTGTGCACTCATACATTTTGACGTGTTTGGGATCTTTGGTTGCCATAGTGACGGGAGAAAACAAGTGGACAAGCCCGAACATTTGAGAGGTACTGGCTGATCCTTTAGCCAGGCCACACTCCAAAGGGGTTTACACTACAAAGCGTTGCCCGATTCATTTCCAAACTCTATTTGAATCGGTACGCAAAGCGAGTATTTAGCCACTACAAACGTTAAACTACAAAGAATGTTTGTTGGCGAGTGGAGGAATGGAGGGGATTCCTCTCAACTCCGCTCGTTACTCTTTGTGCTCTCTCACCTGTAGCTAGGATACTAGCCGTCCTCTTCCCCACTCGCCATTGGCAGACGCGTGATGGGGGAAGTGCTGCTCCTCTGGAAGAAGTCACCCGCTCCGGCCATAAACATCAGTGAGAAGCGACGAAGATAAAGATTGGGTTCTCCTTTGTAAGCATGGACTTTGACGAGGAGTCGTCGCCAGCATTGGCGTTTGAGAAGGACGCCTTCGAGCTGACTGTGGAGGACGTGTACGACATCTCGTACGTTGTCGGACGAGACTTGTTGAGGATCAGCCGTACGGGCGAGGAGGTGTCCGACCTCCAGTTTCGCATAGTTCGCGTGCTGGAGATGTTCGAAAAGATGGTCAACAAGTACAACTTGTCCCTGGAAGAGCTGAAAATTGAGCGGGACAACCTGAAGAGCGAATTGGACCGCGTCGTCACGGAAAGCTCCACCGGCCAGGGCACGGTGAGGCAGTCGTCCGTGGATATAAATGAGTACGATCTAAGTTGTATTTTTTTTCCCCCGCTGGTGTTGGCTGCCTAAATATGAGGATTACTTAGATCGGCATCCACTGTGGCCAAACCCAGAAAACTGGTGAGCCGTGAAACTGAGTGCACTGTGATGTCACTCTCAGTGCACAGCAGAGGGCGCTCACGCGCAAACTAACCGACCGAACCAACACCTAGTTCTGGATTAATGGCTTGTCAGTTTACGAGTAAATTGATCAGGAAAAAAGTTGTACGTCAAATCATAATCTAAGTGTTAGTGTTGTTGTCTTTGAAGCAAGCGGTGGGACCCAATCAAATGGTGGTGGACCTGAGTGACCCCAACAGGCCTCGCTTCACCATGCAGGAGCTGAAAGAGGTCCTACAGGAGCGGAACCAGCTGAAGGCCCAGCTCATGGTGGCCCAAGAGGAGCTGCAGCTCTACAAGAGGTAAAGATTACTATCAAGACTTTTATGAGACCGTGCTGCAATAAAGGAGCCTGCTTTTGCTTTTTATTGTTCACCATCACGTGTTGAAGTGTCCTCATGCAACAGTTTGGCGTGCAAGTGGCTCACGTGGGATTCGATTGTGTTTGTGCAGCGGGATTCTGCCACAGGGCCAAGCGGCCATGGTGGAAGTGGACTTGGACGGGTCGGCGCAGGACGGAGCGGCCGGGATCAACGATGCAAAAACGGAAAAGACCACCATTGGAAAACTGTGAGTAATTAAATTGTCTTTAATATTTACTCAATGTGTCCGAAGTACTCACATTTTGAACTTACTAGACGTACAGATAGCTTTTAAAATCCGTTGACACATTCAGACAGAGGACAAAGAAAATGGCAAACGAAATCAGCTGATTTTTGCTTTTTTTTTTTCTCTGTTAAACAAATATAGCATAAAGCATTGTAAAAAATAATTGTTCAAAATGGTTCATCCTTTATCCCAGTGTGGCGTACATTATAAGTACAGTTTCCTTTACATAGTTACAGACTTGTCATGCATACGATATACAAACGACTTATTCGAATTGATGAGTGATTGAGAGGTGATCCGAACCCACCCCTCCTTCACTCAGTCTGGATCGACTTCAGCTCACCGAGGACGACGAGGAGCAAAGCAAACGGATGCGTTGTTGTCAAGTGCAGCTTTACATGCAGCACATGACACAATGCATTGCGTGAGGCTGCACTCACTCATCCTGAGCCTAATCACATACTTGTGACCAAATGATGTTGACTCACTGGAGTTTCTTCGGTGCTGTGCACTTTTCCCCTCCGATACCCGAATGCCTTCCCCGCACTAACTTGTTTTTCTCTTTCTCGCTAGGTTTTCATTTAGACGGAAGTAAGACGAGAAGACCTCAAAAAATACCCTGGTGAGACTGGATTGTTTGGAAGGTTTCTAGAAACACTTTTATATTTTTGTACTCACAGACTATTTGTAAAGTTAACACACGCTTAATTTTATATGTGTGACAAAAGATTGATTATTGTGGTGCGCTTCAAATCATTAGGTACACTTGCATCCTTCAGAAGAGAGATACAAAAAGTTAAAACACGAGCTCTTTATGATGGCAGGAAAGGCAACTCGACTCACTTAACCAACACTTTGGCAAATTGTTAGCAATACCTAATACCTAACTGTCAAATTGAACATTGTGTCTTTTAAACAAACATTAACACATTAATAAGCAATTGATATGTTTTTAAACTTTCAACATAACAGTACTCAAATCATATATTCTTTATCCACACCTTTCAGTTAAAGATTACATTTTTTGTTTGATACTCCCAAAAATACACAGTTAAACCAAATGTCAAATTATGTTAAAAAAAACATTTGGTCTCCAAACACACATATTAGATGGTTTATTGTAATAATTTCAATTTAACAAAATGTGTTGATTATACTTAGTTTTCATCAACAAAAACGAAAGAATCTGAGGTTTACAAAAACACATCAAGCTCAAACCACACTGGCCACATCTTGTGATGCACTTCCTTTGGGTACCTAATGAAGCGTCCAGTCCAGTGCTTTTCACTTTAATGATATCGTAACTGAATTTCTTACAAAATGACATTTTAATGCCCAGTAATGTTTGTGATGGCGGAAACTTTGATTCCTGCTCCGAGGAGCTACAAAGCAAAACATTCATCTCCTCATGACACTTTGAACCATTTATTCCTTAAATGCATTTCTCAGCTCATTGTGTCTTTTATTGAGTACAGCTTAGCTCATAATTTACACGGGTGGAAAATATCGCAACAGTAGACAATATGTAACATTTGATCCTTTACAGCAGAGAAATGTAAAAAGCATGATTAAAATTGTTTTAAAAAAAAAAAAACAAACATGTTAGTTTAAAATCATTTTTTGTACGTCCTTTAAAAAAAATAAAAAAAATAAAAGGACGAGTCATCCGTAGCGTCCGTGTGGCACCGATGAGTTCCGAGACAACGGTGGTGTGTGTGCGTTTTAATGCTTGAGCCACGGGTGAGCCGAGATGGCCTCCTTACTGCGGTCGCCGTAGTCGTACAGCAGCTCCTCGTCCGCCTCAATGTCCCTGGCCGCCAACAAGATGAGGTGAGGCGAACCGTCAATGGCGTGCAACTTGGTTTGGCAGTTGCCGACCTTGCTGTGGTTGATCAGCCGCCCCAAGCGGTTCGTCTCGCGCGTGGCGTCCACGCTGTGTGGCGGAGAAAAGAAACATTTATTTTCTCACAATCATACGATGGGAGCCTTCAAGTAGACCCACCAGTAGGTCTTAGCCTGGTACTGGAAGTAGTACATGTAGCAGCCCGTCTGGGGGTCTTGGGAGTAGCGGGCCTCTCGTAGTTTGGCCTCAGCCAGCTCCAGCAAGTCGCCGTGGTACTCCACCACAAAGTCGCCCTTCTTAAATCGCCGCTCGGCAAACACGCCACGCCCTTTGCCCTCGATCACCCTCACCTGTGGACAAAACCCAGCACCATTAATAACACATTGGAAATATTATGCCCCCCATGGTGAATAGAGTGCTACAACTAACGCTATTCCGAAATGTTTGTTTTTGGTAATACGGAGAGGTGACAGTTCTTAAGTGTCACAAGACGCATTTACTTTGGTTTGCAGGATAAGAATATCGGCACCACGGGCGTTACCTGCATTCCTTCTTCAACGCCGTTCTTTATCAAATCATCCAAATGCTTGTGCTCTTCATTCTGTAAACATTTCATGCGAATAGAATCTGTTCGGTGTCTGTGGCAACTGTACATGGAAAATGTAAAAATGTCATAATGCTGACGTGAATGAGAATAGCGGAAAATATATTCAGCAATTAAGTTGGTAGAAAAGGATCATCCCAAACCTTCAACTCTGCTTTAGTTTTCCTGTTACTCCTCCTGATCGGGAAGTAGTCTGTGACCTTTCTGTTTTGGGAAGCGTTGTTCTCTGTCCTGAAGGGAAAGACAATTTTATTATAATACATTTCCTCCTCACTCATGAGATTAATTGCTTCCCAACGCACTTTTTCCCTTTGCCCTTGCGAGGATTCCGACTTCGGGGTTTAGTTGCTGGAACTTTGCTTTTGTCTGGCAGCCTCGCGTTCGTGTGCGTCGTCGTTTGCTTTTGCTGCGGTTGATCGGCGACTTTGGCTTCAGGCAGCTCTGTCGGAGTCTTATTCGAGGTGTCTACAATGACAACAGCTTGTGTCTGGCGCTCTCTTGTCTTGCTATTTGCAATGCTAATACAGAAGCTTTCTCACCTTTGTCAAGCTTAGCTGTGTGATTGACATCCGCGTCACTTCCATCTTGAATGAGCATGCCGGAAGTGTACCTCAGAGGTAATATGGCCTTTTTTGAACTAGATGGACTTGGGCGAACGCTCTGAGGTGCTTTTCTTGTGCAGTCTGGCTGAACAATGCAAGGGCCACTTTGAATTATTTTCAACTTTAATTTATTGCACAAGATAAAAACAAATCAAAGTAAATATACTTAAATAGTTTATATATACAGTAGTATATTGACTTTTGGGTGCCCCATTAACACAGTGTGTGTGTGTGTGGGGGGGGGACTTGGTTATGTTTAATTACTTAATGACATTTCATTTTGTTTCAACTGGGTAAACTGATGAAAAATATGCCGGATGTCCTGCAAGAGCTGAATATTTTAATACACGTTTGTTTCTTTATCCCATTCGATTACATCCGGGTAACCCCATATAAAGAGACTCCGTCAAAGCAGGACTACTTTGTTCAGCGTAGACATCAAACATACCTCTTTCGTAACCACGGGCCGGTTTTCTTTCGTCTCTTCGGAGATGCCTTTGCTTACAGGAACGGTTTCCGGCTTTTCGTCCGTCCTTTGCGCCTGCTTCTTCCCTGCAAACTCAAAATCCAGCACTTTTGTTACTCCCTCAATCTGGGTAGCAGCTTGTTATTAGCCTAGCTAACTATCTAGCGAAGCCATAAGCGCACACATAAAAGAGTTAGGATGATTTGGTTACCTTTTGCCATGTCAGTTTTTCGAGTACATGTCCGACGCGGAGGGTGGTGAGTTAAATAATTCCTGTGGTTTTAGGGGTTTTTTTGTGTTGAGACGACAACGTCGACATACCCATACAAATAACTAGTGTATGTATGCGTAGAAACGTGTAGGAGTTTGAAATCCTAGGGCGTTTCTAATTGGTTAACTTGATTCAAATAGGCGGGATCATGTGGGTCTATGGTCTTCTCTCATTGGCTGTATTTCGAGCTCTTGTCAAACAGCCAGTAAAAAAAGCGAGAGCTTTAAGTTTTGTCTACGTATTACAGTTTTAGTAATAAATATTAGTTCTAAACAAGCCAATTATCAGTTAATTTAATCAATCTAACCAAAATATTAAAAAGGTCGCTGCAAAACACTACAGAAATCCAGTATACATAATGTATGGACAATAATGGAACGTTACTATACAATTTTTTGGGCTATTCCACAAACACAAAAAAACGAGGAAATTAACATTTGAAAGGCAAAACTTGTATTCTGGGTGTAATTGGGGAATTTTGCGAAGAAAATGATTTTTTTTAATTTGATGTAGTGAAAAATAAATATTTGGAAAACACACAACACTTGAAAGAAAGAAGTTAAATAATTTTTAATCAACATTTGATGGTGTTTCTGTTTAAAGCGATGGTCAGATTAGTGAATTACATGTGGTTTACTGAGGACAGCATTCCCATTGATATGAAGGCTAAAAAGATCACCCAAATTGTTTCAGGTATTGCTGTTGATTTCAAACCGAGTCATTTGCAGATGTGGTCTGGGCTAGGAGGGCTTCTTTGAATAGTCTCTTCCTCTGCAGATTTTCATTGACTCTCCTTCGTTTGTCTTGCTTCTTGACTTCAGCCTCTTTCTTTCTGACCAGAATGTCGCTGCGCTCTCCTTTATAGAAAACGTCCAGTTTTTGCTGCATTATTTCTCGCGCTCGCTTCCGATTGATGTCCACTGATCTGGTTTGATGACACTGCACGAGAGGATCAGGATTGTGGGAAAGTGTAAACAAAGTTACATCATTCAATCGTCATAATAAACATATCAAGAAACTGAAACAACACTAATGACTGATGAGGAGTTTAATAACAACTAACCTTGACTACAATACCAGAGGGGATGTGTTTTAGCACCACGCAGTTGCTGGTCTTGTTGGTGGCCTGCCCGCCGGGTCCAGAGCCCCTCACAAACTGTTCCTTCAGCTCGTCTTCCTCCAAGTGGACCAGGTCCTTCTTTCCGGCGATTGCAACCCGCAAAGGTGTACCCAGGGGCGTCTTTGCCACCGAGGAGAGCCAAGGGGAGTTGTTCCTCGCCACTCCACTCGCTAGGCCGTTGTACATGTAGCGTACGAACATGATAAGCCTCGACATACTTCCAAGTACGTCCAAAGAAGACATTACATTTATATTAATGAGCTAAGACATGTTAATTCCAAGTCTGTTGACTCTTCTACGCTTAAAGACAGTCGTCAAGCACCGTTCTCCTTCGTGGCCAAAACAATGATTTTGTAGACTCTGTCGCCCCCTGGAGTAAAAAATATGTTGGCAACGGACAAACGTGTCAAATAATGCAGTGGAAAGGTAGAAATTGAACCATCCGTATATTTGAAATTGTTAATTTTCCACACAAATCTTCCTCTCATCTCTGGTAGATTAAAAATAGTCCACCGGGAAGCGCTTTGTTGGTCGCAGAAAATGAGAATATGACCATCACGTAAAAACTAACAAAACCGATCAACTTTTAAAATCTTCAAAATCGGCTTGCCATGATAAGGTCGTGTAATTTGCATTTGACCGGCAGAGGGCAATATTGCGCTTGAATAAAGATAGTCCTGTCAAGCTGATACAACAAGGACAGACCGGAAAACCTACAGCATTGCCCTTGACGCAGGATCGGATGAAATTACAAATGTATTTCGTTGCCCTGTCTTCCCCACCCTTCTTTACTAACTATCCTCTTTCCTTTGACCAAGTATTTTGTTCATTACATTCTATCTATCCTCAAGACTACCATTCTGCCTCTCTTCATACCTTCCTTGCTCTTTCTTTCGTCTTTTCATTTGTCTTTCGTTTCTTTACCAAGCTTTACGCCATCATTCTCATTTCCTTCATTTGGACTTCCTTCCATTCTATCCTTTCCCCCCGATAAATTTCTCCTCCTTTTGTCAATCTTTCCTTCAGTTTTTCATTACAGTCTTACGTCAGTTTTATCTTCCCACTTCTTTTAAAACGTGTAACTTCTATCCCACTCTGCATACTGTACCGTAGTTTTATTACCTTTATTTTGAAAGTCTAACCGGATCCCCAGCATCATGTCACTTGTGTGTCTTTGGCGTGTCTCAGTGTGACGTGCTGCTAAGGGACTGTGAAGTCTCGCTGCGTTTCAGACTTGCGAGTGACAACTTCACGATGGCGGTGGTGGCGTCTCTTCCTCGTTCACGTCTTGGTCCTCGCCCTCTTCACCGCCAGTTGGCCTAAGCTGAGCTCCCCTCACCCGGACACGTCGCAGCCCCCGTGCCGCCGACTCCCGCCAAACGGGTGGAAATAAGGGCGTTTTTTTGTGGACGTCGCCCGTGAGCTAAGTTTGGCCTTTTTTAGTGGCGGAGTGTTGTGTAGCCTCTCCCGTTGCCAAATGTGCGGCCCTGAGTGGCAAAAAACCTCGCTGGAGAGGACCGGGTGTACGGTGTAAACACACGCCGAGGATGTGCTGATGACGACGGCGATGTTTTGTGGTCGCGTCATCTGTGCTCCGCGTCGTCGTCAAGGAAATTGGGACTTTTTTTGGATGGGGTTGCACTCGCTACGACCTCATGGACTTCACCGGGTGGGCGGCTGCCGCTGACTCCCGCTGACTCCGGAGAGGACCCCGCCCGCCTCCCGCTCCGCCAGGTGAATAAACCGGGTTCCTGATTCCCAATGCTGAGGTACATCGCAGGTATGTGATGCGAATTTTTGTCATGGCTGCTATGTTGCTAGGTAACTAAGTGCCTGGTGGGTTTACGTTGGTTCGAAACGCCACTTCCCTTTTTAGTTCCAATTTTAATGATTTGAACTTTTGTACCTGCTTCTTTCTGCCTTGTGGCCCTCACGCTGTGTCAGCGAAATTGTCTTCAGAACGAAACCAGGAAGTGTTCATGCAGTCAATCATTCGCAGCTTTTACTGACTACCACAGCAGGTCCACGTTCCACGGGGCATTTAATTTAATTTGGTGGCCCTGTATTTCTTTTGATAATTTTCATTATGAATCATTGCTGCACTCCATTGTCAACGTGACGCGTTACCCATAGATAGTGTTTAATCTCCAAACGTTGCTCATTCAGCTACAAGAGTGATCTGAGGTTAATTCATAGTTTTGCAAGTGACGAAATGACAGTGGTGCCTTGAGATACGAGGGAGCTGCCATTTTACTTGCGAGCAAAAATCTGAGCGACAAGCACCATGGTGTCAGTAAATTCAACCCAGTTTGTAATTCCGCAGAACTTTGGTTGATTGCAATGGACTGGCATCTTTTGGGGTCCAAATGGTGCTATTTCTTGATTGTATTTCCTCCGTTTCACCCCAAGAGACCAGCTCACAATTGAGATTTATCAGCCTATTAATTTATTTGCTATATAGACAGCAAGCTAAAAACAATCAACATTCGAGGCCGAGCTACGTGGTAGCCAGGGGTGGTAAGGAGTCATGTCTGTATACAAAATATAACTTGCAAGCGTGATGTGGGATGTGACCCTTACTTGTTATGTCAACATAAAGGCTGAACCCAAGTCAGTTACTTACATAAGGACAAGACGAGACTCGCATTTGCACAAATGGAGAAATGCTGCGTGTCGGGATCGTCATGTTATCCCGCCGTAACGTGTCGAGGCTGGCGTGACGGTTGAGTAGGGATGTTGTGCAAAAAGATGTGATCTGCACACGGAGATGTCATTTCACGCTGCCATTACACCAACTTCCTTCTTTATTTTCTCATGACAACTCAGGATATTTATTCAAAGTGACACCCTCATAAACCTTTCAAATGCTTTTAATGTTGTCAATGGTTTTTTTATTTTTTTTATTGCATAACCAGTTTTTAGAGTGGGGTGTGACACTTTTCGCGCTTTGGCTTGAGGAACTGTTCATACACACGCATGCACATACAGGGCGTGGCCTACCGCAATGCAAACACAAAAATCCTTTAATTGCCAAAGTGCAACAGTTGAATCGTCATTTAATCCTTTTTTGGTTTGATCACTTTTTGTTATGTGCCAGAGATCCCCCTACAGTTTATACGCCTAATTAGCTTTCAAGCCACTGTGGGATTCACGAGTATGTATTGTATGAAAATAAATACACATAATTGAAAAAAGTTGCAATATTCTGAGGATATTGGTGTAATTTAACAAAGTTATCCTTTCATTCACAAAAAGTGCCACGCTTTAAAGAAGTTGCCATCTCATGAAAATATTTGTGTGATTCTACAAAGGAAAATTTCATGATGACACCAATAACGTGCATATCAAGGATAATATGAGAATATTTGTAATTTCTTTTTAATTTAAAAAAAATAGAAATAAAAGTCTTGATTTTTATTTATTTTTTTTAAACAAACTTGCATTTCAAAGAAATTTGTGAGAGTTTATGAGGAAATAAAAAATTTACTACCAAGATAAATATCACAAATGTTGTTCAGCTGGTTCCAACTGTAGAGGACGAAGCACGGCGCCTTCATGTTATCTTGGGTCGCGTAGTGTAATTATTATTTTTTTTCACCCCCCCCTCCGTAGCTAATAAGCCCCACAGGCAGTCGGCTCACGCCTTCTTTGCGTCACTTGTTTGACAGTCAATAGATTTTTATTGGCGCTGGCAGCACTGCGGGGCGCTTTAACAAGTTTTATCCTCAAATAGAGCCCACCTACTCACAAGACGCCATGCAGGCACTATTTTGGTCACCTTTTTCAGAGTGTTGTGTGCCCGAGGGGTTGAAGTAAGAAGCGACTTGTGTTAAAGGTTCAAGGTTGCATTATGGGATATGTGTATAATTTGAAGGGAAAAAAATCTTAAAAGACTTGACACAAAATTTGGAAAAATAAAGCGGCATTTTGCAGCCATAATCAATGAGCGCCATTTTCTTCTTGAGTAGACGCTCATCCTGACGCCGTTTCAAGTAATGTGGGAAGTGGATCCTGCGTCACGTCGCCTGCCTTTTATTTTAATCAAACCGCCACCCCCTTCCTCTGTCCTCAATGTACTGTACGTCTGTAGTGAAGGGAGGGAGGGGCTGCTGTTTCCTCTTCATATCTTTTCACGTGACGGGGAGTTCAGAGGTTGCCAACGGACCTCCGTCAGTCAAAGTCCGGCATCCTGTTAGATGACGGATTGCCTTGTGTAATGGGAAAGTGTCGTTTGCATAGCTAAGTTTTTTGCGAGTACATACCACCACCGCCGGACACCTGACTTTAGCGTGGGCTAAAAATAAGACACCCCCCCACCACCAACCCCACCTCGCCCTCATGCTACACAATTGTGTTGGGGAATCCAAGTTACTTTTGTGAAAGGTTTTCAGACAAAACCGTCGGTTCAAAGTGTAGCTTGTCCGTGCGTGTTGTGGTGATAGCAGCTTTTACAAGCTTTGCAGTTTGATAAGAAAAGGTGGTTAAAAAAAAAAGGAACAGAAAAGGAGAGCATGACCTCAACTAAAGGAAAGGACAAATGGCCTTTTATGGTCAGCAAGAGTGAGAGTGAGACACTGGTGGGACTCACTCACTCATTCCATTCTTCCTTCTTGCTTTATAGAGTTTTTTTTTTCTTATTAACTACTTGGTTATAGGTCACAGGAATAAAGAATGTGAATGTGGTCAAAATCATTCACACGAGTTTAAAAAAGAAGATATAATTGTGTTCATTAACACCGATTTCAAATTGAATCAAAATTTCGGAAATATTTGACGATAAAAGCATCTGGAGTTCATTTTCTTTTGACGGCGCCCCCTGCTGATGAATGACTCATTCATTGATATTTCTCAAACGCAAGCTTCATAGGCTGAACATAAATATCTCTTGATGGCGAGCTCCGTTACATTTCCGACAAGACAACCAAAATAGGAAGTTTGGGCATTAATATTTGTGTAATAAAAATTAAATAAACTTCTGTTTCATCTTAAAATGTGTTTCTGCTGGCACAAAAAAAAAATCACTTATATTTAGTATTTTGTTCCCTTCGTGTAGCCAGCTCCAAACCGACCCAAGCCTCATTTTTGACCGGAACGTTTTTGTGCTACTGCGGTAGCGAGAATCAAAATCGGGCCCTCGTTTGTGCGAGTGGGCTCCGCTTTCCTCATCGCTCTCGACTCCCTCGTCTCGCCCGCCAATGAGCAGCCGGCGAGCCCCCTCGGTGTCTCCATGGCAACCCCATCCGCCCTCCCCTTCAAGCCATGATGGAGCGGATACAGGGGCAGGGACGGAGAATGCGTTTTGGCCTCGGGCGTTAACATTTTCCCTCATAAGGTTGCCACATTGTGTTTAGTGATTATTCCAATAAGCTCAGCAGAAAAGCATGCAGCCTTTACGTCGCAGTACTTGGATATCAAATCAAATTTGACTCCAAATGGATAAATCAGATTGGGAGAAGCCAAAATAAAAATCAAACCACTCAATTTCACCAGATTTCATGGAATTGGCTGGACCCGTTTATCATAACAGGACGTACAAACATCTCAAGGACCCTTGTCTGAAAGCTTTTTTGCTTTTTGACCGCCGTCATCTCATGTGGAGGCATTGCTCTCACACAAAAGCTTTGATTGAGGTTGAAGGAAAAAGCAACAAAAAACATTTCCTGCGGCCTGAATGAATTTACTAATGGTCTGCTCCAAATGACAGCGTAGCCACGCTATCCCTTTATCGGACCCTCCCCACACACACACCGCCCCCTAGACAGTTATGTAAGCATTGCACGGCGCGAGAGATCCTTGGTTAACCTCGGCTGATTAATCCTAGTGTCATTTGCATATAAGGTCATCTAATTTTGGACGCGGGGTGAAAGCATGGAAAGCCAACGATGAGCGCCAGCTAGGCGGAAAAAGAAAACAATGCGGGGAAATTGTTGGTGTCCACTTTTTAATTAAAAACTGCCTCCCTCCTGCGGGAAGTGTTCTCCTTATGCGCCTCAAACACACCGAAGCGTGGTTAGCATGTCCGTATCGTAGTTAGCATCACTTGAGAGCAAAACTTGTCCACATATTAGCCGCCTTCAAGCCCGAGCTGTTTTTAAGTCTTACAGTAGGAGGAAGAAGATCCTGATGAGGAGGAGGAACACGATGGAGAAGATGCTCTGAGGGTGTAGGGGGTATTTTTAGCTCATCCCCTTCGTGCAACGATGACTAAAGAAGAAAGGCAGGTTGCACATCCCACTGGGTTCTTCGTCGTTTTCTTCCTGCCTCCCTTGTCCCACCTGTCCCGTGAGGCGGAGCCTCTGTAGACATAGTTGCCACTTTATGGACGTCAGACAAAGTGTCTTTGGTGCAAACGGCCTTAAACGTGACCATCCGAGTTGCCATCCTATTTACGAGGGAATCTGTTGACCTAAACTGATTTGCTAATTGTCTGTTGACTAAAGTATTAAGAAGCAACTCAATCCATTTCTGTGGACCATTCAACAAACTCAGTGTTTTAAAACCTTCCTAAAAAGTTTTTTATTTTGCAATAAATTGCATCAAAAAGTCATCATTAGGATAAATATTCGAGGGGAAAAATTTTGCCTAAAAATTTTCACATTTTTTTATCCAGAGAAAAACAGTTGTAATGAATAAAAGTAAAAAAAAAAAAAAGAATCCTATGACTATAATTTTTTTTTTCTGTGAAAAGTATTGCAAAATTACAAGCAAACGTTTTCAAATTTGACCATTATCAGATATGTGTCATATCCCTGCTTAGTAGCAACAATTGTCCCCCCACACGGTATCATATTGAGCCCTTTGACATTTTAACCGGACGGCTGGCTAAACGCATCATGCACCATGGCCTCAGACGGTTCAGCAGTGTTTAAAAAAAAAAAAAAAAGGCCCCAGATGAGGCGAGCAGTTGCAGCACTGTGCTCGCGGCCATCCGTTGTGGAGTACCAACGAGATCCTCGCCTCCTGATTTTTTTTTTTTTTGCACCGCTCTTGCGTCACTGCCTCCAGGGGGGGCTATTTTTAGAACTGGACCAGCATATTCGCCCAGTAAACGTCAGGCGCTATGCTTGCGTATGCCCGGATTATTGTGACGGAGCTATTTTTACTCTCTATGTGTTGTGTGGATGTGTTTTTTTTTTTTCTGGGTCAAGCGTGGCACTCGCACACTAGAGTGTTTCAGGTCTCGCATCTGTATCGGGCTCCAAGGGAAAGCAGGAGGAACGGATTTACAAAAAGTAGCCTGGGTATTGCTGCTGTGAAAAGAGATTATACATTAGGGCGGTGGTTGTCAAACTCAAGAATGCGAGCTGTATCTTGGAGGTCCACAAAATAATTGACAATAGTTTAATTCCTAATTTATTAATATAGCTATATATGAGGTTTGGCGTACAATAATCTTTTATTTTTAAATACTCCTGCCTGTGCTGTTGACGTTTCTGTAGCTTTTTCTCACCTTTAAAAATTCATATGGGGCATATGTGTTAAAATTCTGTGAACACATTTAAACTTACTGAAACATACTTTTTTTTTTTTAAATACATTGTAAATGTATTCAAACAAACATAAAAAAAATCAAGTCTAACATGAAGTGATGCCTTGTAATTCAGAAAATATGGAAATAATTAAATGGAAAATAACAAATTATTATTGCTATGAATTTGTTTTGCTACATTTTTTTTGCTTCAATTCTTTGGACATTGTGCTGCTCCTTTTGGTGTACCCGCCTCGACCACCAGGGGGCTGTATAATACAGATGTACATGGACATTGTCACAGCACCTTAGTAAGCAGCACTAGTCATTCTTGACAGAGGATAAAGAATATGAGTATAGTTGTATTGTCACGTATGTGTTGATGCAATTTGTGTTGAAATATTTGTTATGTTGCTTGTTATGAAGTGCGTTGATCTGACTTCACTGCCGCCGCACGATGCTCGTATCCCACAACAATGACGAATTTCTTAACTCGTAAGTCTTAAGTCTCAACTGGTGACCTCTCTTGCTCTTCTTGCGGGCCCTTCCGCTAGCCTACTTTTATCCCAGCTTCTCCCGAATGGGCAGTTATTTTTAGCTTATATACGTGGGGTCCTGCTCTGATTTTTTTTTTTTTTTTTTTTTTCCTGATGGTAATGTACTTCCAAAAAAAGCAAGGCACAGTAGTCAGTTAGGTAAGCGCTCGCTTGTCTTCATGTGCCTGCGGGTGCAAGTCGTGTTGGGTGCTCACTCAGGATGTTCTTGATCTTCATTCTCATGAGATGGCAACTTTTTTCCTCCCCTTAAATTTGAAATTGTGTTTTTTTTAACAAATAAAGTCCACTATAGTGTAGTCCATTAGGTAAGTGTTGCATGTCTGCATGTGCCCGCAGGCTTAAGTGATGTGGGGTATCCACTCAGCCTACGTAATCGTGCCCCCCCCCCCCCCCCCCCCACCTCCACCAGGTGCCGCCACCAAAGCTGGCCTTTGTTTGCCGGATAAATAACACGGTGGGACCATTAGCGCGGCCCTGGCGATTAAGGGCCGGCCGCCAGGGAAAAATGCTCAGGAATGAGTAGATGTTAAGCTTATGCAATGCTTGCGACTCACTTTTTGAACACGTAGGTCGCTCTTTTTTACCTTGTACGAGCTCCACGGCATAAAAACAGTGGCCCTTGTTAAAACTGAGTCAGTTTAACAGAGACACTTTAAAAGATGTCAGATGTATACAGGGGGGTGACTTCTGTTTCAGATGCAAAAAGTTTGGAACTGATTTATCTCAATCTCATGTTTTTATACCTCAAAAATCTGACACTTGAGCAGGGGTGTGCAGACTTTTTATACCTCCACTGTTGCATCCAGCCTACCTCACACCACCCACACGTTGCGTATGTCCAACCACCACCCTCGCCTTGTGCCCAGCGCGTGCTTGTTTCAAGGCAGCTATTTGTGCAATTGTTGTGGGGGGGGGGGGAGGGGGGCTCCGAGAACATTACGCAATGGTCCCCACTAAAACTCTAATCCCTCTTATTGCCAAGTGAGCCCCCCCATGTGACGGAGCCCAAGGTCCGGGGACACACACATCCGCACACACACACTAAGCATCGACCCGGTGTATAAGTAGCCAAGTTTATCAAGGGAAGGGCTTACTCGATCAGGAGAAGCTGGATGGGGCAGCGACGCATACAAAGTGCAGCTAGCTCACTGTGAGCCGTGCTCTCTTGTCTTTTCACAACTTTCTCTGCTGGGATCTTAATTTCTCCCCCTCTCTACAGGAGCCATCCATGAGGACGTCGGCTTGGCAGATTTGAAGCGTCGCTTGTAGGAAACCTGTCTTTCTCCCCTTCCCCATCCCCATCCCCCCTTTCCATCGCCCCTCTACCCTGTCAGTCATCGCCCCACCCCGCCCTCCACCATGCTTATCAAGGAGTACCGCATCCCCATGCCCATGAGTGTGGAGGAGTACCGCATTGCCCAGCTCTACATGATCCAGGTGAGGGGACATGTGGTAAGGTGGTCAAGGTCACCAAGGGCCGAACACTGTCGGAGGCGGGACCTAATCAATAGGCCGATCGCCAATTCTGATATTTATCAGGAGAACTGGCATTAATACCCCCCCCCCCCAAAAAAAAATGCAGCTAATGTAAAGAATTCCAGTTATTTTTGCCACTTTGTTTTTGCTTCAATTCAATGGTTATTGTGTGTGCTCGCCTTCGCCCCCTAGAGGCAGTACAATTCAGACCTAGAGACGCTCGCCAAGAAGAGTTTCACAGCAGACTTAGTAAACAGCTCAAACTCTAAAGCAAAGTTATGCGGCTGTTTTAATTACACAAGAAATTTTTAGTTTGACAGCAAATGTCACCGGGAGTGGCAATAAACAGCTTGAGGCCTCTTTTTGGAAGAATTTTGTTAAACAAAACTCGTAACTGGGTCGGAGAGCGAGAGGAGAGATACGCATTTTTTATCTTAACGGTAAAAAAAAAAAAAAAAAAAATCACTTGCATATACAATTTTGCCCAATATCATCTTTCATGATGTTCGAAGTTGTCCAAGCTGAAAGAAGCCCAAAATTAGGCGGAGGTAGCCACCTCGGATTTGATATCCAGCAAAAAAAAACAAAAAAACCCTGCATTTTGTTTTTTTCTCCTCATTTGGTGCGCGCACATGCTGGAGGATTTATTTTAATCCAGCGGTGCTGCCAGCTGATCCGCTGCACACCCAGGAGAAAGGCCGACTCGTCATAACGGTCTGCATTATTTAACAGCGACTCTACTTTCTCGACAGTCTACCCTTTTTACCTCGGAGACATTTTTACTGACAAAAACCCCAACAGTTTTGAAAAATAATTCAGTATTGAATTTTTTTGTTCGCATTGTGATTTAATGTGCAAGAATTTTTTTACAAAGTCCTCTTCTCGTGTATTTTTTTTTAATAAGCTAGAATAAACGCAAATCAATATGAAAGTGCGTTTATGCCTCAATTGGGTTTGATAACTATGGAAACACTTTGACCCGCAGTTCACTACGACAACTTCACGAAATCTAGCTGGTCGGGAACGTGAATCATCAGCTCCAAAAGCGGTTAGCATGTACTCGAGTATGCAAAAACGGTTCCGGGATTGCTGTTTTTTTTATTTTATTTTTTTCCTCGCTGATGTTTTGCATACCGACGCGTCGAGCATGCAAAGGAGCGGAGTCTGTAACGCCAGTGGCCTGTAGTTACCTTTCCCCCTGACCCGCACCGCCTCGTTGTTGGGAGGCTGCCGTCTCCGTGGCAACGGTGACATCACTAGCAGCAATGTGCCAGCGCGGTCAGGAGGGGTTGATGGCAAAAAAGTGAGAGAGAGAAAGAGAGAGAGGAAGGGATGGATGGAAGGAAAATTGGGGCGTAGGTTTGGTTGACGTTTGGTCGCCGAGTATTTACATTATCAAACGTCCTGAAATACTTGCTGCAATAATTTTGTGGTTTCTTTCACGTTTATAATTGGCTAATTAATGTGTATTTGTCAATTTTTAACTTATTTTGTATTAATATAGCTCAAGTTATGATGTAGTTTTTTATTGTGAATAATGGGAAAAATTAGCGATATCAAAAGTATTTATTAACTTTTTTTAATTTGATTAAATAATTAGAAATCGTAAAGTACCATTTTGTTCATTTATCTTTTTTTTACAAAAACGGTCAATTTATTCAATAGGAAGCAAAACAAGTACAAGTACAAATTTTACATGTACATTACAAAAGTTTTAATTAGTTTTATCAAGTAATTGTAAAACTTATTGTGAGTAAAAATATATTACGCTTCATTAAATCCATTGATCCTTAGTTTATATTTTTGATATTTTTTTTTAACCTCATACCTGAAAATGTCCAATTTCTCCCTAGCGCACCAAAGTTTGCCATCTCCTGATGTAGCCCGGTTACCACGGCAACAGCAGCAAATATAGGCCTCTGCTGCTTCGTCAGAGCGTCTCTGTTCCCGTCCCTTCTTCCCGCTTTCGTCCTCTGTGACGACTCATTTTAAATTCAGCCTGGCCGCTGTCGGGTTCGGGTGAGAAATGAAATATGGCCGCCGGTGCGCCTCTGCATCTCAATCAGAAAAGTCCATCAACTAACTTGTAGAGAAGAAAAAAAACAAACACGATGTACAGCTGAAGCCTTTCGCGTCGACGCCGTTTTAGTGATGACGTCTTGGCCAAAACATGACACGGGCTTTACAGTGGAAGCAAATTTTTTTCCCCACACTTATTTTATTTTTTATGACTGCAAATGACATTTAAAAAAATACTATAATTTATTATTTAAATATTCAGAAGAAAATAGCGCCTTGTAATATAGTTCAGCGTTGGTCAAAACTCCTTAGTAAGCCGTATCAATATTCCTTCTTTGCAGAGGATAAAGAAGAGATGTCTCCAAATGTTGTTAGGTTGTTTGCTTGTGTGTAACATAGTGCTGCATTTATTGTTGCAGCAAGTAGGGAGTTAATTGCCAGACCTGATTCCTGCAGTCAATTTAGGGAGAGGAGAAGCTGTGCGATGAATCAGCCCAGTTTGCCGGAGGAGGAGGAGAACACTGAGCGTCCGGCGTAGCAGACCTCGTTACCGATGACAGGTCATTCATTAGCCGCAGGCGCCGCGCTCTACAGCAACGCAGACGCAGCCCGGCTCACACCACCCAGACGCAAAATGTACTGAGTTCCAGTACAGAGACTGTTTTTAGGGCAACAAAACCATAGTTGGGGACAGAGGAGAGCTCAAAATGCCAGTTCCTTGCGGCGCAGTATTAAAAATGACCCAAAAATAGTTGGAGCCAACATCTCGACAAACCCTTTTATGGATAACTGGTTACAGAAGTCATATTTTTCCCAAATTATCTGTTTTGTGTTGACTTTTTATTTCTTGTTATGGCAGAAAAAAAGCCGTGAGGAGAGCTGCGGCGAGGGCAGCGGCGTGGAAATCCTAAAGAACAAACCGTACACGGACGGACCGGGCGGCACTGGCCAATACACCCACAAGGTTTACCACATTGGCATGCACATTCCCAGCTGGTTCCGCTCCATCCTGCCCAAAGCGGCGCTGAGGGTGGAAGAGGAGTCTTGGAATGCTTACCCTTACACCCGCACGCGGTGAGCATAATTGTGATAAATCTGACGAGAATCAAATGATATATTTTTAAGTAAATAGTAATATCATGAGAAAAGAGTTGTCCGAAGCTACATCATTAAGCACCATCGTGTGCTCCATCCAGGTACACGTGTCCCTTCGTGGAGAAGTTCTCCATCGACATCGAGACGTACTACATGAGCGACACCGGCAACCAGCCGGACGTTTTCAACATGTCGGCCGCCGACAAAAGGCAGAGGACAGTCGGTAAGGCCGCAAAGTGTTTACTTGTCAACAAACATTTTTCATGCTGCATTTTCTGCACTGACTCCGCATAGGGATGGGCGATATTGACTTCAAATCAAATCGCTCGCTTCCTGTTTTCCACATGAGTTGGTGATGAGGCCCTCATGTGGCCAACAGCTGCTACTGCAATATGTTTCTAAAAATTATTTGAAAAAATATTTTGTTTTGGGAGTATTGATATTATTTTTTTTAATCTAAATATTTACTAAATGCATTTTTATTTTTAAAATATTTAAGGATATTTGGAAAAAATGTATGGAATTAAAAAACTAAACAGTATTGCTATTCTTAACCATAAAGTATTTTTATAAACATGTATCTAATGTTTATTATGATGTTCAAAATATATAGCATTTTTTTAAAAAAAAATTATTAGTTTTAAAAAAAAAAGACCTTTTTAAGTGGCTAAAAAACGTGTGTGTGATATATACTTTTTTTTTTTTTTTTTTTTTTTCAAACGGCAGACCCTATTGATATAGTAACGGACCCCATCGCTCCCCACGAGTACAAGGCGGAGGAGGACCCGCGGCTGTACAAGTCGGCCAAGACCCAGCGGGGCCCCCTGCTGGACGACTGGATAGAAGAGTACAACAACAACCCGGGCAGGATGCCCATCATGTGCGCCTACAAGCTGTGCAAGGTGGAATTCCGCTACTGGGGAATGCAGTCCAAGATTGAGAGATTCATCCATGATGTTGGTTCGTATTTTTCTGAAGTTGTATATACAGTGATGTCTTGAGATTCGAGTGACCCAGGTGTGGAGTTTTTCAAGATACAAGCTTTTCAATGACAATCTTGTTGTATTCCTTTCTCCTAGGACTAAGAAAAGTAATGGTACGCGCCCACCGGCAGGCCTGGTGCTGGCAAGACGAGTGGTACGGTCTGACCATGGAAGACATCAGGCAGCTGGAGCTGGAGACCCAGCTGACCCTGGCCAAGAAGATGGCGCAGTTCTGCCAGGTGGAGGAGGCCACCGAAGCCAACGGTGACACGCCGCCTGCGGCCACGGAGCAGGAGGCCAAGGAGGCGGCAGAGGCGGAGGTGACGGTCAGCGGCTCGGCTACCAACACGCTGCAGCCTCGCGGCGTGCTCACCAAGCAGTGGTCCACCTCCTCCCGCTCCTCCCGCTCCTCAAAACGAGGAGGTGCGAGTCTCTTCATTCTCTCTATTGTTAGTTTTCTATATCAGTATAGTATTTAAAAAAATTTAATGATTCATCCATATTTATGTTATAGTAAGCATTACATTCTTTGTTTAAAATGAATATAAATTTTTACTACTGTATATTAAAAATTTTCAGATTATTTTAGTGTATTTAAATATATATGCATTATTAAATTCAAAATATTATAATATATATATATATAATTAATATATGTATGATATAATATATAGATAATATATATGAAAGAGGCAATGAATATTTTAGTGTATTCCAATAAATATTACATTAGAACATTTTAAAATGAAATATTAAATATAATATAGTATATGTCATTTTTGTAAAATGGCCAAAGTCAGTCAACCTCAAATTGACATGGCTTCACTGTATTACATAACTGTATGTAACCTGTTGGATTACAACATTGCTATTTTTAGCAACCACAGCAGCAGCTCACTGGCTGTGGGGGGGTGGGGTGGGGGGGTCTGCCACCTGTGCCCAGACTCGCACACATGCACTCGTGGGTCCTCGCATGCCTATTTTTAGAAGCGGCGTGACATCTCAGACCAGCTCCAACTGCAACCGCTCCACCATGATGGACCAGACCTGCCAATTTCCTCTGTTTTTCCCAGCATGCCGCAGTCTCGCTGCCTGGGAGCTGTGCTGGGTTGTTGCGTGTTTATATAACACCCCATGTGTGGGAGTGGAAGCCGGTGGTGCAATATTTCTTTGTGCTAGGTTGGGAGAGTGTGTTAAAATAAGATGGAAAATGCAAAATCTCTCCCACTGTATTTTTAAACGGGTGTTTTGTGCACCAATACCAAGAAATTCACTCCGACACAACCCCTGCATAAAGTGCCTCGGTACCTGTACCAATATGTTTAAATGTGAAAAATGCAAAACAATGAAATATTTTTTCACTGTGTTTCAAAATTGTGGATTTATACCCCGTGGCGTTTTATTGAAACATCCAAATGTTTGTCTCTCGCCAGTGAGCCCGTCCCGGCACAGCATTTCGGAGTGGAGGATGCAGAGTATCGCGCGGGACTCGGACGACAGCTCCGACGAAGAGTTCTTCGACGCTCACGGTAAGACACTAAACGTGACCATTGGAACAATTTCCACAGTTCTTGTATGGGACCTTACAGAAAAGCGAGCGCCTGTCTATACATAGACGCGGTTTCACCCGAGCCCTTTTCCAGGAAGCTGACTCGCATGCATCTCTCTAACCACAGATCAGTTCTTAAGCTTCCCAGATACCCAGCATGCTTTGGGCTGCAGTTGAAATAAACCTCCTCCTCCTCCTCCTCCTTCCTATGCACCTCCTACGTCCTTCCACCCTGCCGGATGACTTTGTCCCAGGACTCAGGCCAAGTAGCTGGTTGGAATGTCAAATGTTCATAAATCACACACTCTCTCCCATGATACATACACTTCAGCGAGCAATAAAACCTTCCTTATTGTTTGTTGGCATCGTTTCAATGACGATGAAGGAGAACATTACAAGACCTGTTTTATTTGTCCTTAAGGGTGAAACATTAGCGTGCGTGCATGCATAGAGAGAGAGAGACAGAGAGAGAGAGACAGAGAGAGAACTCAAGCAAGATGCCGTCCACCATCAGAAGCGGTGCTTTTGGATATCAAAGTCAAAATAATTTTGGAAATGAATGAACTAGAGGTAGATAATTGAAGCAATGGCATGAAACATTAAGCAAATAAATTCGAATGAAAAGTGACTCATGTATGTAGTTTGTTTCCCCGTTTCCTTTGTGTTCATCAATAGCAGAAGAACATCATGACAAACATTTTAACATGCATGCCATAAGCTGCAGTGGTACTAGTTGTTCTTCAGAGGATAGAAAATATATGCCTATAAGGATTATGTTATCTCTCTGGAAGCTCTTTCAAGTTAAATACAACACAATATAAATCACAAAATAAATGAATAGAAATGACAACTTAAAAGAAACCACAAAGCTACACTATCATAGACAATACTTTTTTTTTCCTGGCCCAAAATCGAGGAAGCGGTTGTTTTCTGAGAAGTCCAGCGTGCTTGGGTCCAAAAGAAACTCTGTCTTCTTCTTTGACAGTTCTACGAGTTGCTTCCTAAAACAGCGCCACTCTGTTACGGTGGCGTAGTAGTGCAATTGTAGCTACTAAATGTTTTTTCTTTTTTGTATTTATGTGTGTGTCGCAGAGGATTTCTCAGATAGCGAGGAGGTCTTACCCAAGCAAATCACCAAGTGGAATTCCAACGACCTCATGGACAAGATCGAGGCTCCCGACATGGAAGAAACCTCCGGTAAGACGAGGAAAATGATGACACGGCGATATGATTGGTGAGGACGGCCTGGCCCTGACAGCTTTCTTTGGTGTATTTGCAGGCGACATGGCGGTGGACTACGACAGGGCGGCCGGCGGGGAAAGACTAGACGAGGTACGGTCTTGAAGGGAACATCTCATGAATTTTCATCAGCATTTTTCTTCGTCGTTCAACTCGGGCACTGAGTTGTACTAATGAGGAGAGGACAAAGAGCGTCCGAGTGCAAAGGCCATAAAGGAGAGGGACTAGATGCTCAAACGGTTTTCCATCCTTGAGCGTCTGTGTCCTCTTGTGTTCAGATGCGAGCCTCCTTTAGGGTCCCAGCC
Source organism: Syngnathus scovelli (assembly GCF_024217435.2). Lineage (NCBI taxonomy): Eukaryota > Metazoa > Chordata > Actinopteri > Syngnathiformes > Syngnathidae > Syngnathus > Syngnathus scovelli. Next base: position 20,869,321 of record NC_090849.1, read on the forward strand.
GATAGCGCTCCCATTCCCAGCATCACAATAACGCGGCACCAGTCCGTAAGTAGCTCACACCCAGTTTCCTGTGAGCCCACCCCTCTAGTTAACCACGGAAACCTAAAATCCCGAGTGCTCCTACCCCCTTGTGAAGCCAATCCGTAGTTCCTGCCCAACCCTGAACCAGCCTTACCCAAACCCTGTGCCGTTTTCTGGCAACTGTGGCACTTTTTGCTACATCTTGTGTTATGTTAACTCATTCAGTGCCATTGACGGTTATAGACGTCAAAGTTTGGTTACCCCTAATAACCCATAAGACTTTATTGTACAAATCCCACTTGTTGCACCCCTCCCAACATTACAAACATCATTTCCTAATGCGATGCAGAGAACGAGCACCAGGTGTTCTCCAGTTGTACCTGATGTCCGTCTCCGCTCCGCAGCCCTCCAAGATCCACGTGCTCATCCTGGTCCTCCATGGCGGCAACATCCTGGACACGGGCGGCGGCGAACACAGCGGCAAGCAGGCCGACGTCAACACCATCGGCGCCGCCTTCGATTCCGTCATGCGCGTCCACTACCCGGCGGCGCTGGGCCGCCTCGCCGTCCGCCTGGTTCCGTGTCCCGCCATCTGTGCCGAAGCCTTCTCCCTGGTGTCCAAGTAAGTTAGCGTTGCATCGTCTAACCTCATTCTGTCTTTGTCCGGTTTCATCACTTACTACTAGAAATCAGCAGTGTACAAAATGTATCTGAGATTGAAATAAGAGGGTTATTTTGAGGAGTGAAAAAAAATACTAATTTGTTTCCAAATGTATATTGTAAAAGAAAAAAACTGAAAAATGTATTTAAAAATTGCTGAGCATGCGCTCTTTGTCTTGCCGGGGCAGCCTGAGCCCGTACGGCTACGACGAAAGCTGTCTGTCCAGCAGCCAAGATCACATCCCGCTGGCGGCCCTCCCCCTGCTGGCCACGTCTGCGCCTCAGTACCAGGAAGCCGTGGCCACCGTCATCGTCAGAGCCAATCAGGTCTACGCCGATTTCATCAAATCTCTGGACGGCGCCGCCTTCTCCGGCCAGGTTGGTTTTTTAGCCATATTTTTTTATTCTCTTTTGAAACTAACAAAATATGCTACCAAAGGAATAGGAATCGGTGTCAAGGAAGTAAATTGACAACTATTATAGCTGAGAAATTTCTGTGCTCTGATGTCCTTTCTATAGGTCTGCCTCATCGGGGACTGTGTGGGAGGAATACTCGGGTTCGACGCTCTGTGCAGCAGCACCCAGACTGTCAACGAAAGCCAGAACAGCAGCCGGAGGGGCAGTCTCGTCAGTGTACAGGTGCTCAAAACCTCGCAAACCTCTCAATATCCACTCACTCAAAGTTTTTTTTTTTTTTTTTTTTGGCAGGACCAGGACCTCCTGTCGCCGGGCACCATTATCAACTGCGGGCAGGGGTCGGCTTCGTCCACCCTGGAAGGCAGCCGGCATCTAAGTCGCAGCAACATTGACATCCCGCGAAGCATCTTGAGCGACGAGAGCAAGAAGCATCAGCTGCAGCGCAAGAGAAGTGACTCGTCCACCTACGAGCTGGACACCATCAAGCAGCACCAGGCTTTCCTGTCCAGGTACCACCGTGGACAAAAATCACGCTTTGCCCCTCTTTCAAATGAGTTGACTTTGCAATGTCCTCGCAGCTTACACTCCAGCATCCTGCGGGGTGACGGGGCATCGCGCAGGTCCAGCAGCAGCACCATGCTCGACGGAAGCGCGTTGGGCAAGCTGGACTTTGAAGTCTCTGACTTTTTCCTCTTCGGCTCGCCGTTGGGTCTGGTGCTAGCCCTGAGAAAGACGGTCATCCCCATGCTGGACGGTAAAAAAACGAGCGTGTTATGGTCAAGAGAACAATTAAAGTGAATGGGGATCCCCCCCCCCTTGCCCTCACAGTGGCCCAGCTCCGACCCGCATGTCAGCAGGTATACAACTTGTTTCATCCGGCCGATCCTTCCGCCTCGCGCCTGGAGCCTCTTCTGGAGAGGAAGTTCCACCTGTTGCCTCCCTTCAATGTGCCGCGCTACCAACGCTTCCCTCTAGGGGACGGAAATTCCACTCTGCTGGGTGAGTCTTACGGCCACGTGCTCACCATACACGCACACTCACACGCTTGTCACATGTGGGTGTCATCCTGTATTTCATCTCTGCATCTCTGCCACACGACAAAGAGCATTGTCTCCAAAGAAAAATGCAGCATTTTTCTTGTGTGTGTGTGTGTGTTTGTTGGGAAGCCAAATGTGGTCAGAGTCCTGCAAAAGGGTTCATGTGTGGACCGCTCGTCACGGCCTACAGTTTTGGTTATGGGTGTCAAAATGAGAATCCTTTGGCGTGTAACTTGTGGAAAGCATTTAACACGACGCAGGTTTGTTCAAGTGTTGGACCATCTGTACCTTGGCGTCCTTTGAGTATTGGGAGCTCTGTACCGTTCCATTTCTGGAGTTGAATCAAGACGCTTGCAAAAAACATGGGCACCACTCAGGGCTTGACTCTTTCTTTTGTCTTTTGTTCTTGCTTCATATGTTTATGTGTCTTCCTTGTCCTTCCTTCCTTCCTTCCTTCCTTCCTTCCTTCCTTCCTTCCTTCCTTCCTTCCTTCCTTCCTTCCTTCCTTCCTTCCTTCCTTCCTTCCTTCCTTCCCTCATCCCGGCGTCTGTAGTGGAGACAGTCCAGAGCAACGCTCCGCTGCTACTTGACAGCGGGCCGCCCGTGTTGCTTCGCTGTCAAGAGACCATCAGCGAGACGTGCATCCCCGTCCCCGTGCTTAACTGGCAGGAGGGCGCCCTCAAGGCTACACCCGCCACTCCCGAGTGTGTGTAGCCGCTCCTGTCACGTCACGTTCCCCCTTCAACCTTCCTCATCCTCGCTTGTCTTCCTCTTTCATCATTGCTCGATGTGATAGTGTCCATCGTGTGTTTTGTCGACATGTTTTTGATTAAGCTTCAGAGGCCATCGGAAGTTGACCTTTGCCTTGAGCAAAATCACGGCTTGTCCTCTGAAACCATGACCCCCCCACCCCCACCTCTCCTTCACCATCTCACCTTTACCCTCATCCCCTGTCTAACGGGATCTCCCTTGTTTCGGCTCCATAGCGGATGTTGTTCAGTCTCATGGTGGTGTCTTCATGGACAGTTCGTACCCATCATCCCCCATCATGGGCCCCTTCTCCCGGGGCCAGCGGCGCGCCAGTGAGGTCAGCATTGCCAGCCAGGTGTCAGGAATGGCAGACAGTTACACTGCCAGCAACATAGCCAACAGTAAGTGTTCGCCCAACGCCACCACAGTCTCATCTACACACACACACGATGTGCTTAGGCAGGTAGACATGAAGACCCCCGCACCCTGTTAGTTCAGGCAGAGGTCCACAGAAGAGCGCCCGCTATGTTGTCTGTTTCACCGTCTTGAGTGTTAAATGCAACTTGCATTTTCTCCCAATGCTGCAACGACCAACCAGTCTTGTTGTGGTTTCTTTTTCTGTATGTGTGTGTGAACGTCCCACCCACTTGCACTCACACACACACTGTAACCAAAATCCCATTGAGGTTTTCTTCCAGATGGACACGCCGCAGCGCCCATGTTTTGTTTTTCACGTTTTTTTTTTTCCCTTTCAGCTCAGACAGACTCGTTTAGTCAGTCCAAATGTTCTGGCCTCTTATCCCAGCTGGCCCTGTCATCCCAAAACAAATTCTTCTTGAAAAGCCCCCCCAAATCCCGCAAGAAACTCAAAGAACCCACAGACGAGAAAGATGGGGAGCCGATGCTGTGCGATAATCAAAGTGTAGGATCCGACACTCCCATGTCTCCTGGCCTGCACAGAGCCATGTGCGATCTGATCTCGCTGGATTCCCAGACGGAGGTGGACCAAGGTATTGCTTCCGGCGGACCCGTGAGGCTCAGGAAGCTTCTCCTCAATCAGGAGCCGATCTTCTCTTCAATCAAATAACCTTCCTCTTGTCTCTGATGATTCTTCGGTGGTTTCTTTTTTGTTTTTTTCTTAACTTCCGCAAATCTCTTCCTGTAGATCAACACCTGCTGCTGGGATTGGTGGCAATGGGCTGGCTGGGCTTTGGTCTTTGTCAAATGAATCATGGTGTGATTGCGTGTGTGTGTCCGCCACTCATTGCGTTCCCGTCCCAGTTGCAGCTCGCTGGTGGGGCACCAAGCGCATGGACTTTGCACTCTACTGCCCCGACGCGCTGACCGCCTTCCCCACTGTGGCGCTGCCGCATCTTTTCCACGCGTCCTACTGGGAGTCCACCGACGTGGTGTCATTCCTCCTCAGACAGGTTGGGACCGCATTACCCGTCGCTCGCCGCTCTGTCCGCGCAACCCAAAGGTGATGATCCAAATGTGTGCTGAAGGTTATGAGGCACGACAACTCCAGTATCCTCGAACTGGACGGCAAAGAAGTGTCCGAGTTCAAGCCGTCCAAACCTCGCGAAAAGTGGTTGCGCAAGAGGACTCACGTCAAGATCAGGGTAGGATGTCTTTTGAAGCAAAGGAGCTTCTTCAAACGACTAAATGACATACTTTTACAGAACGTGACGGCCAACCATCGCGTCAACGATGCTGTGTTCACCGAGGACAGCCAGCAGACGGTGACCGGTCGCTTCATGTACGGCCCCCTAGACATGGTCACCCTGGCCGGCGAGAAGGTTGGAACTTTTTGTCTCAGGCGTGTGTGCCTTTTGTGTTTGTTGAATGTGTGTGCCGCCGCAGGTGGACCTTCACGTCATGACTCAGCCTCCGTCGGGAGAATGGATTTACTTCAACACCGAGGTGACCAACAGCAGCGGCCGCGTATCTTTTGTCATTCCTGACGACAAGCGTCTGGGCGTCGGCGTCTACCCTATCAAGATGGTTGTCAGGTGAGCTATAAGTACCGCTCTTGGAAAATTACACACTAAAAAAAAAAAAGTCCAGAAAGTCAAATATTTTTAAAATAAAATTTAAAAAAAGTTGCACGTACATTTTTTTCAGGGGCGACCACACGTTTGCCGACAGCTACCTGACGGTGATCCCTCGCGGCACCGAGTTTGTGGTTTTCAGCATCGACGGCTCCTTTGCCGCCAGCGTGTCCATCATGGGCAGCGATCCCAAAGTGCGGGCGGGGGCCGTGGATGTCGTACGGTAAAATCTTTTACGGCGAGCTCACTGTTTTTGACCCCTGTGTGAATGTTAAGATATTGTTTTGCGTGCATGAGCAGGCACTGGCAGGATTTGGGCTACCTGATCATCTACGTGACGGGCCGACCGGATATGCAGAAGCAGAGAGTGGTCGCCTGGTTGTCGCAGCATAACTTCCCGCACGGCATCGTGTCCTTCTGCGACGGCCTGGTGCACGACCCGCTCAGGCACAAGGCCAACTTCCTCAAGTCGTTGACCGAGGTCTGAGTATGTCTTAATGTCAACATTTTGGACAGTTGGATAAAAATCTGGGTACACAATGTTCATTGTCTTCTCGTGGTGTCAGGCCAACATGAAGATATTTGCTGGCTACGGGTCCAGCAAGGACATCTCCGTGTACAGCTCCATCAACTTGCATCCATCGCAGATCTTCATTGTTGGTAGACCTTCCAAGAAGATGCAGCACCAGTGTCAGGTAGTATAGGCAAGCTGTTTGTGTTGCAATTTGAACAAATTTTAGATTCAAGCTTTTTTTGAAAATGCATGACTTTATGAAAAGTATTTGACATTCAAACGAGGGTTAGCGTTTCAAACTAGCGTTAGGCTCCACTACTCGTATGAAGAGTATCATATTTTTCGTGTCGACAGTTCATCACGGAGGGTTACGCGTCCCACCTGTCCCAGCTTGAGCACAACCGCCGCTCGCGCCCGGCCAAGTCCAGCAGCACCCGCATGGTCCTGCGCAAGGGCAGCTTCGGCCTGGGCGCCAACAGCGAGTTCTTGCGCAAACGCAACCACCTGTTGCGCACCATCTCCTCGCAGCCCGCACCCAGCTCGCCCACGACGGGCGGCGTCGGCGGCGTCCACAGCCGTCCCGAGCGTACGCAGAGTCAGTCGGACGGTGAGCGTGGAGCCGGCCACGCCCACAGCCAGGGGGCGGCACAGCGCAGCATGAGCATCACGGCGGGCTGCTGGGGTCGCAGCAGCAGCACCAAAATGGAGGCCGGGGCACTCAATCCCAAATAAGTAAGTGGCTACGGTTAGGGATGCAAAAAAATGCAAGTAGTTGATGCCTCCTTGCATTTAAAAAAAAAAAATTCTACAATTGCCTTTATAGTCAGCCTCCTGGGTTCCTTTCCAGACGCAAATTTGGTTGTGTATTTTTAATTTGACCCCTTCCACACACTTGAGAAACATTTCAACTTATTAAAACACTTAATTCACACAATCCTGTGCTTTGGCAGCTTTTAGTGGCAAAAACGAATGTTTTAGTCCTCCCCAAAACACAACCAAAAATGATGACATACAGATTAAAAAGATTAATACACAGATGACATTATTCATAATGATCATGAAATCACAAGTTGTGAAATATTTTTAGCGGTTTGGCGCCATCCCGTCGCGTCTAAAGGCAATTGTAACCGTTTTTAACCGTCATTTAACTTTATGAACAAATGAAATCAGAAACGTGTCAGAATTTACACGTTAATGCCATTTCAACTTTATTGTACCCATCAAAAGAAATGGCTTACAGAGGATTTGGTCTGTGTGAACATATCACAAACTCTCCACTAGCACCTAGGCTAAATTTAGCTCCCCAACCATACAAAACTCATCCAAGTGGAGACGCATCACTTCAACACCAAATCTTCTTTGGACAGTACTTCAGCGCCGTCGTTTGACATCATTTGGAAAGAGCCAAAAGAAAAAAAACTCCACATGCGAGGAATTACTATACTTCTTTTAGGTTTGGTACATCAATCATGAAGTTTTTTTTTTTTTTTTTTATGCCACTGGGTCCAAAATGCTGTAAAATTATGCTCCGAACTTGCAAGCACAACACAGACTTATAGTGGAATCGATTCAGAGATGAAAACTGGATTTGTGGGTACCCTTTTTCCACCACAAAAATCCTTGTCACGTCAAGGAAATCAATTCTGACCCTTTAACTGCATGACAACCCGCTCACATTTTTACATGTTTGGGCTGCACTGAGGGAACAAAAAAAAAAAAAAATCACACTTTCTGAGATTTAAATTGTAATATTATCTGAATACGTACTATATTTTCCAGAAAAAGAGGTCATTTTATGAGAAAAAACATTTGGGAAAGAAAAGTGACTTTTTAATCTAAAATATTTTTTTCAGGAATATAGTCACCTTTCAGTGTTTTACTTAAAAATATAACTTGAAACTTGAATTTTGTTTTCCCAAAAGTACTCAAAATTTTCTGGAAATGATTAATACAGTAAGACTATTTTAAATCCCAAAAATGGTCCAAAAAATATTTTAATCTCATGAAATTAGATTTTTTTTTTTCCACTTTTTATCTCAAACACGACCTTTTCTTCTGGAAAATATTTTTTTTTCTTGAACGTCTTGGACTTTATTTTTTCAGAATCACAAACTTGAAAAAAAAAAAACGACCGACTATTTTCTGGAAAATATCTTAACTTTTCTTGAAAATATGTGCCGTGACTCCACGAATATTCTGAGGTGAACCTGCTGAAAAACTGAATGTGCCAAAGTTCTCATAAGCCGAGAGGGAACCATGTCATGTGTTTGGATGCCTCCAGCCACAATGTTTGTACATTACTCTTGTGATATAGATTCTAAATAAGAGGACTCTTGTTCTGCACAAATGCTGTCTGCTCCGCTCAGGTCTTCTTTACTCTTCACTTTTGTAATTTGCTGTTGATTTCAGTGGAGCAAAAACTTCTTTTTCATTCTTGGTGTTAGTGTGGCCTGGCACACGATTGTTATGTTTTTAGTTCATTATTATTATTATAATGACTATTGTTTTCTTGCCAATCACACTTGTGTTCTATTTATTATTATTATTATATTGTACCCTTTGTTAAAAGCTGTTTTGGAACTCTGGGAAGTGGCTTTGTCCCGCACGCTGTACAGGAGGTGTTGAATGTGTTTGTAAATGAGTGTACAAAATGTCATGTCCACATTTTAAAACAACATAAAAGATGTATAATAATGAGAACAATGAAATGAAAATGGGGGACGACCCAGCATGGCTGCAATGGACCAACATGCCAGGGGAAATGTGCAATATTTGTTACACCACATGCAAACACACGTCGAAGTGAGGATTAGCCCAAATTTTATGGACCTTGCCGAGACGGAGTTCAGTGTGTGTATGGACAAAGGTATTGGGACATAAAAACAAATGACTTATTTTGAAAACGTGACATTTCTCATAATTGTATGACTTTATTCTTGACACTGCCATCTAACACTGCTACAAAATATTTTTTTAATATCTGGAGGACTTTTTAAACATAAAAATCGCCCCTGACAGTAAATGAATTTGCCCGGCCATTTTATAAGATGATTAAACAAGCCATAAAAATGGGCACTCTTAAATGAGGCAAGGAAGGAGGATAGTGGAACTTCGGTTTACGCATGATTTGTTTTTTTTTATCATTTATTTTCATCTAAATGTTGTTCTAGTCCATTTGCTTGATTTTCAGACAAAAAAAAAACTGCGGAACTGAGCTAATTCATTTCCTGGAACTGATGCGCTTTTATTTGAAGTATTCCGTAAGTTTGTATAAAGTGTTCAACAGATGGCGAGGCAAATTCCACAATGCAAGCTTTTTCAGACACAATCATCAATGAAAATGGCTTTAATGTACAGTAAAAAACAACGTGTGTGTGTGTTGATGGGTAAAACGGCTTTATCCATATTCCCGTGTTTTTTAATGCAGTGTATAAACAAGAGAAATACATCAAAACGTCATGTTTGTTTTGTTTCATCTGTTGAGTCCGAGCACTCTCTGGAAGGAATTCCCATCTCCCTTGGTGGCTTGCTTCGTGGGCAAAAAACAAAAAAATCACAATGACAAAAAAATATGTCATTTCTACAGATATTGTTGATCAGGGGTCTCAAACTTCTCCAGTCCTAGGGGGCCGCATTCCTACATGTTCCCAAGTTTTCCAAATGCGGCCCCGGAGGACTGGAGTTTGAGACCCCTGTTGTAGATTTTGTTTGTCTTACCTTGTTGATGTCTTTGTGTTTCTCCTTGCTGACCATCTCTTCGATGATCTCGCCCTCACCTCGCACCAGTCTGAAGGAGTACACATAACAGCAACCTTCTGTTATCAAAGTTCAGAGGCTAACAACAACCAACGACTCACCTAGTGCGGCCCGTTTCAGGGTCTACCACTCTGCGGATGACGCTCTGCCGGGCGTCGTATTCCTCTTTGGTCAAAGGCCTCCTGGTGGCCAGCCGGGACTTCTGCTCGTCCGTCATAACTGTAAAACACAAGAGATTAAACATGGCGCTCCCTGGATTCTGAATAGCAACAGAACGAGTCCGTTCCGAAAGTAAGTATTACAGATTGCGCGTGAGTTCCGTGACACTTTGCAAATTGGACAATACATTTGATTCCATTCAGTGCCCTTAATTCCACCAACAAATTACGAACTATGACCTGAACAAGTTCATTTTCAAATTTGTGAACTAAACTTTGAACGAGGTTGTGTAGAAAATGTACTTTACCAACACTGCTTGCAACAAAATAATAGAGTTGTATTGTGGGTCACCTGGCCCGAGCTCCACACCGCCATCGTCACTCTGCCAGAGCTCCAGAGAAGAAGAAGGTTTGGGTGGAGGGGTGCTTAACGGCTCTGCAAGCTGCATCAGCCTCTTCTGTATAGCGTCCACGTGCTGCGTTCTACTGTTCTTCTCCTCCACTTCCTCTTTCTTCACCTCCTTCTCCACTTTCCTCGTTTTTAATTTCTTCTTTTTCTTCTTTTCCTTTTTACGGCGCTTTTTCAGCTTGGCCTTCTTCTTCTTTGACTTCTTTGTTCTCTTTCTCTTCGTTTTTTCGTCACTGGACGAAGACGACGAGGAGGAGGTGGATGATGACGACGAGGACGACGACGAAGAAGAAGAGCTTCGTCTCCGTTTCTTTCGTTGTGTTTTTACACCTGAAGGTACGAACAGGTTTTTTTAGAGTTAGTTTTCCCCGATAAAAAGTGTTTATCCGTCATTATTTCTCGTTAGCGTGGTACTAACCTTGACTTTTATGGGACTTTTTCTTCGATTTGCTCCGACTTCTACTGCTGGAAGACGACGACGACGAAGCCCGAGATCTTCGTTTCTTTTTTTCTTTGTCATTTTTCTCCACTTTACTGTTTCTTTTCGGGGATCTACTCCGGTCCATATCAGTTCAAACTGAGTCTTGATTTATAAGCCAACCGAAATAATTAAGATTCAAGATGACCCAGATTGGAAGTTCACCACTGTAGTTATGTTAACGTCTCTGGTCCGTTTACAATTTGTTTCCGACGTGCACGTTGTGTCGCCTCTGACGTCACTACCGGCATAGCCGCCATTTTCGAGGCGACGGGGTTTGAACGACTCAAAATACATGACGTATTTTGTCGCAGTGGTCTCTTTGACTTATTGCCATATTTAACTGGCCGAATTAGCGAAATTGTGAACCGTTGCTGTGTGTAGAAGGTGCAGCAACGTCTCCCACTATCACAAAATAAAGACGTTCAAGACAAAGGGTGGGTTCGGTATTGCTTCCGAGCGTGCACTGTTTCACCGGAACGTTCGGAAAGCCACTGCGTTGTTCTAATGTACTATTCGGTAAATTACATTACACCTGAAAACGGAGTGCTGGTGCGCGCACTCGACGCTCCGACTGGAGACCGAAAGTGCTGCCTGCTTTCGGTAATGGGAGGGAATCGCACTCTTTCTCTCTGAGCACACCAAAGTGCACAGGTGAGTGTATTTCCGAACGCCCCCCGACACACACACACACGCGCGCGCACACACACAGTGGACTGTAGGATAGTGATGTGCATTCCAGTTCTTTTAGGTGAACTGAATCTAGAATCAGTTCACTCAAAAGATTCGTTCAAACGAATCGTCCCCCCCACACACACACTCACACAGATCTGTTTTTGTTTTTTTTACAACATCCCTTGGAAACAACTCATACACATCAATACAATACAATATACTTGCTCAAGTGATTCGTTCTTTTTTCAGGTCATATGACTTCAACCAGTAGGTGTCGATAATGCGCATTGAAGCTGGTGTCGCCTCGCCGTAAAACAAAACGAAGAAGAAAATGACGTAACTTCCCGTTCACGAACGAGTTGTGAATTGCATTTCCCGTTCACCATCGAACGAAACTGAGTGAACGAATTAGTGAGTGATTTGCATTTCCAGTTCATCGCGAGAGCGGGTCAGTGAGGGAACGAATCCTGACTTTCCCGTTCGCGAACGAGCCAATGAGTGAACTGCCTTCCTTCCCGTGCATCAACGGATCAGTCAGTGAACGTGTTGTGTCTCCCTCCTGGCGTGAACTATGTAAGCCAGAATGTACGTTTACGATTTGCCAAGGAAAGAAAGAACTCAGTGAAACACCACTTCTTTTATGCCCGTTTTTTCCAAGCTAACGGCTAACTTTATTGCATGAATTGATGCGCCGTTATGCAACAACGCGGAGATTATGCTTCTCTTTGGGTAATCTTGATTTTATAACACTTAAAATAACGTGTATGTGTATATACGCCAAAATATTGTTATCCAATATATCTACTGCAATTTCACATTAGATTGCTGGTTTGAAATTTACTTTTATTATTATTATTTTAATAAACATTAAAACCTGTTAAAACTTGTCTGGTGTTTTATTCCTTGTTGTATTTTTTTGGGGCACGAAAACAAAAATCTGACATTTGGTTAACTGCTTTATATGACAATATGTACATGTGTTTTACGTTGTGTAATATGTGTTGGTGTCCCCCAAAATAAAGAGCAAGTAGTCAAATACACATTCTTGACATGTACAAAAAATGCATAAATATATGTATATATACATATATAAAGTACACCTGAAAATGGCGGTGTACCTAATGGAGTGTCCGTGTGACGTCACAGATCAACCAGCCAATCAGGAGGTGGGGGTGAGGGCGGGTGTGGCACTTTTCACTTTCAGTTCATCTTTGGCCATGATTTTTCCCTAATGAACTGGCCTGTTATTAGGTACACCTGAAAATGGTGGCGTACCTAAAGGAGTGTCCGTGTGACGTCACAGATCAAACAGCCAATCAGAAAGTGGGGGTGAGGGCGGGTGTGGCACTTTTCACTTTCAGTTCATCTTTGGCCATGATCTTTCCCTAATGAACTGGCCTGTTATTAGGTACACCTGAAAATGGAGGCGTCCCTAAAGTAGTGTACGTGTGACATCACAGATCAAACAGCCAATCAGAAAGTGGGGGTGAGGGCGGGTGTGTCACTTTTCACTTAAACCAGGGGTGTCGACATCCAGTCCTTGAGGGGCCGCGTTCCAACATGTTTTCTAAGTGACCCTCGTTAAGCGCAGGTGCGTGAAAAGTTTTAGCTTCTTTCACGTTCAAAAGGAGCTAAAAGTTTTCACGCACCTGCACTTAACGAGGGAATCACACGGACACTCCATTAGGTACACCGCCATTTTCAAGTGTACCTAATAACAGGCCACTTTATTAGGGAAATATCATGGTCAAAGGTCACAGGTATCAAGCTCTAGTCCTCAGGGCCGCGTTCCAACATGTTTTCTAAGTGACCCTCGTTAAGCGCAGGTGCGTGAAAAGTTTTAGCTTCTTTCACGTTCAAAAGGAGCTAAAAGTTTTCACGCACCTGCACTTAACGAGGGAATCACACGGACACTCCATTAGGTACACCGCCATTTTCAAGTGTACCTTATAACAGGCCACTTTCTTAGGGAAATATCATGGTCAAAGGTCACAGGTGTCAAACTCTAGTCCTCGGGGCCGCGTTCCAACATGTTTTCTAAGTGACCCTCGTTAAGCGCAGGTGCGTGAAAAGTTTTAGCTTCTTTCACGTTCAAAAGGAGCTAAAAGTTTTCACGCACCTGCACTTAACGAGGGAATCACACGGACACTCCATTAGGTACACCGCCATTTTCAAGTGTACCTTATAACAGGCCACTTTATTAGGGAAATATCATGGTCAAAGGCCACAGGTGTCAAGCTTTAGTCCTCAGGGCCGCGTTCCAACATGTTTTCCAAGTGACCCTCGTTAAGCGCACCTGCGTGAAAACTTTTAGCTTCTCTCACGTTCAAAAGGAGCTAAAAGTTTTCACGCAGGTGTGTTTAACGAGGGTCACTTGGAAAACATATTGGAACGCGGCCCCTCGAGGACTGGAGGTTGCCACCCCTGGTTTAAGTGAAAAGTGCCACACCCGACCTCACCCCCACTTTCTGATTGGCTGGTTGATCTGTGACGTCACTCGGACACTCCATTAGGTACACCGCCATTTTTAGGTGTACCTAATAACAGGCCAGTTCATTAGGGAAAAATCATGGCCAAAGCTTAACTAAAAGTGAAAAGTGCCACACCCGCCCTCACCCCCACCTCCTGATTGGCTGGTTGATCTGTGACATCACACGGACACTCCATTAGGTACACTGCCATTTTCAGGTGTACCTAATAACTTTATGCATTTTTTGTACGTGTCAAGAATGTGTATTTGACTACTTGCTCTTTATTTTGGGGGACACCAACACATTACACAACGTAAAATACGTAAAATATTGTCATATAAAGCAGTTAACCAAATGTCAGATTTTTGTTTTCATGCCCAAAAAATAAAAACAAGGAAAAAAAACACCAGACAAGTTTTAACAGGTTTTAATGTTTATTAAAATAATAATAATATTAAAAGTAAATTTCAAACCAGCAATCTAATGTGAAATTGCAGTAGATATATTGGATAACAATATTTAGGCGTATATATACATACACGTTATTTTAAGTGTTATAAAATCAAGATTACCCAAAGAGAAGCATAATCTCCCCGTTGTTGCATAACGGCGCATCCCTTCATGCAATAAAGTTAGCCGTTAGCTTGGAGAAAACGTGCGTAAAAGAAGTGGAGTTTCAGTCAGTGGTTCTTTCTTTCTACATAGTTCACGCCAGGAGGGAGACGCAACACCTTCACTGACTGATCCGTTGATGCACGGGAAGGAAGGCAGTCACTCATTGGCTCGTTCGCGAACGGGAAAGTCAGGATTCGTTCCCTCACTGATCCGTTCTCGCGATGAACTGGAAATGCAGCTCACTCACTGATTCGTTCACTCACTACAGAAATGCAATTCACGACTCACTTTAGGAAGTGATTCGTTCACTCTCATTCACTGAAAGATATTCGTTCTTTTGAACGAATCGTTCACTTACACTACTGTAGGAGTTCCTATGTCAGTGCTGTGCAACTGCTGGAAAATGTTAAAGTTCTTTGAAAAGGGAGTGGAGAAGCTTTATACTAAAGTATGACTGACTGAAAGAAAACAGAAAAAAGTCTGTAGAATAGTCACAAATATTTATTTCAGTTTTTACAAAGGCATTAGTGAATCTTAAAGCTTTTGTATACTGGTCAACGCGCTCCTGATGGAGTCAGCCCTTTTTTCTGCTCAACACTGCACCACTTTGCTTTTGAGGTGAACACCGCCACGCGCCCTTAAATACTTTAAACGCCGTTGAAGCAATAAATAAAAATCTCTTATGATTCTTTTAACAAAATATTCCCAAAGTCAAACTGATTTCTGTCACTTGTGTAGATGTAACAGTCAAGCGTGGGTGGCCATGAGGAAGGAATTAAAAATTAGGAAAAGAAACAAGAGGGAAGCCTTAAACTATACCTCCAGTCCCAGAAAAGAGAGTGAAAGGGGTTTGTGGAATGTTTTTTGTTTTGGGGTCTCTTCCCCCTCAATTAAGATGCGGCTGCCATGCGAATCCTCTCAGGAGGATAGAGCAAGACATTCTTGGCTGCTTTGATGGTGTTCTTCATGAGCATGGCCACCGTCATGGGCCCCACACCACCTGGCACCGGCGTGATGAAGCCCGCCTTCTGTCTTACACCTGACACACACGAAAAAAAAAAAAATTAATAACAGATACAAACAATAATGCTATCGGCTCTTTTCTAAAGCAAAATGTTGTTTTTGAGATTGATAACATCTTGTTTTGTTTTCAAATTTACCTTCAAAGTCCACATCTCCAACGAGCCTGCTCTTGCCAGTGACTGGGTCTTGCACCCGGTTGATGCCCACGTCAATGACAGCCGCACCCTCTTTAACCATGTCAGCGGTTATGAGATTGGGAATTCCTGACGAGAACGACAACAATAAGAATCTTGGTGCCGTTTACACAACCCGGATGACACAACGAGGAGGAAGTTTTGTCACACCTGCGGCGGCGATGACAATGTCCGCGATTTGAGTGTGATGTCGGAGTTGATCCTTGGGAGTGTAACGGTGGGAGATGGTCACAGTGGCGTCACCTGGTAGCACACAGGGGCACACGGTGGTCAAACACAAGAGCACTGTGTGTCCGTGTTCCAACAGACTTGGAGATTTGATCGACCACATCAGCTCACCTCCCGGTCTCTCGTGCCGTCCGTCCGTGTGCAGGAGCATGGCGATGGGCATGCCCACGTTCTTGGAACGGCCCGCCACCACTACGTTCTTGCCCACGGTGGGAATGCCTGAGTAGCCAAAGCAAACACACCGTTCTTTAGAGGAGACCCATCACGACACGCCGTAGGCAAAAATGTCATCGCTAGGTGGGCACCGCGGGTACCTGTGCGTTTGATGATCTCCATGACCCCCCAGGGCGTGGCGGGCAACATACTGGACTGATCCAAGCACATGCGGCCCACGTTGACCACGTGGAAGCCGTCCACGTCCTTGGTGGGGGCGACGGCGTTGCAGATGGTGCGTTCGTCGATGTGATCTGCGTGCCGACAAACATTGATCATTTCGGCTTCATGCTCCACCTCGCTTCATGATCACACATTTTGTGCAGGGGTCAAAATAATAGCAGTCATGCTTTGCAACCATCTGGTAACAAGAAACTATTTTGAAGTACGTTAAGAAACTTCTGAACTTTCGTTTTTTTACTCTTGTCAAGAGTTAACTTGAAGCATAGGTGATATTGCGTCCGTGCTTAACGTTTACCCACCTGGCAGAGGCAGCTGCACGAGCAGGCCGTCCACGCGGTGGTCCGTGTTGAGCTTAAAGATGAGGTCCAACAGCTCTTCCTCGCTGATGTCGGAACGTTTGAGGATTGTCTCGCTGGAGATTCCTGAGGGAGACGCAGCAAATGTTCACTCAACTGAATGTGATTATTAATCATCATTTTGGAACACGGTCCAGGTCACACGCAAGAGATGAAAATCTTAAATCTGCAGCCTGTGCGTCCTCACCGACATCGGCGGCCGATCGGGTCTTGTTGAGCACGTACGAGTGGCTGGCCGGGTTGTCGCCAACCAAAATGACGCTGAGGTGAGGCCGCCGGTGTCCGGCCAACATCCATTTTTCCACGTCGCACCGTGCCTCGTCCCGGATCTGGCGTGCCAGCTTCTTTCCTGAGATGACAACCGCCTCCTGCCTGTCGAGCACACATCAAGAAAAAAAAGATTTTTTTAATACGACTAGCATTTTTTTTGGTAATGTTCAAGTTTCAAGTGTGAACAACTGTGAATACTTTTTATATCTAGTACAGTGCTGCATACTCTGGCACACACTACCACCTGTAGCTTCTAAAATTAGTCGCCGCTCGAGCTGTCCGGGCCATATGTTGACACACACACACACACAGACAGTAACACTGGAGCCGCGCACTAACTCCAGAGCAATGACTTCACCGTGCCAGCGAAGCAAAGAAGGTTCCAAGGAAAAAAAATAAAAGTCTTTTCCAAAAAGACTTTGGGGTGTAATTTACTGTGTGACCACAGAGCCAGCCAAACAATTAGCAGGGCCAACTTTTACGCTTACATAACCCAAAACACACATGAGAGGGAGGAGAATGCTCTGGCAAGGAATTGAAGAGCAATGAGGCGTTGACTGGTGATGTAACAACGTTTTGTTATGCCAAAGCAAATTACAGTAACTTGGGGAAGAAAAGTAGCACAACTCGAGGACGCACCTACATTTGAAAATGGCACAATTTATTTTCGTCAGTATAAAGTGTACAAATTAAATTAAAAATACACTTGCTTAGACTCCTAACCTGGAATAAAATATATGATACAAACATATGCTAGTGGTTTTCCTTCAAAATGTATATCTTTTACAATTGAAATGGAGTGGGAAAAAAATTTCTTCCCCTGAGATGAAAATATATGGACTAAAAAGTTTTGAAATTCATATTGCTTACTTCTAAATTATACAGGATTTCCTGAAAATAAAACGTTAAATAAACCTCTTCTTTTTAACAAATCTTCAAAAAAATATATGGTAAACAAAAACACTTAATCTTTCCTCAAACTGATGTTCACATGTTAAAAAACAATAATTTAAGGGGGGAAAAAAAAAAGAAGGATCCTTAATACAGTAATGCCTTTCTTGCTGACGAGATAATTTATTTCTATTTCAAGTACAGTATGCACTGGAGATCAAATTTTATGATGCACATGCAAGCCCTGATCACCAAACGGCTCGTCTTGTGACTTGACTTGTGCTGGACACGAGGTAAAAGTTAATTAAATTGACTAATACTTGGCAGTACGGGACATTTTACCTTTTAATATGTAGCAGTGTGGGTCTTTATTGTGCATGTGAAGGAGCTGACGTTGGAAATGTGTGCATATGTGCGAGTAAGGGCATGTCATCACCTCCATGCAAAACTGCAACAGGGTGCAAACGCTCGGGTGGATTTCATCAGCCACCGTGCTTTAATACCGGCATGACGATAGAGGGCGCTCTCTCGATGAGAGGATATACATTCTGGTATATTGGCCAGTTAAAAACTCGCGTTTTCAAAGCTCGATTGGAACTAGAGTAATACTGAAGCGTAACAAAAAAAACACAGAGTAGAAGCAGACATTTTCGACGACAGAAAACGTGCAGAAGAAAAAGGAAGCCATGTTGAGGAGTAGCGTGGTCGTTTATATGGCGGCGGGCTCACCTCGAGGCGGACGTGTGGAGGAGACATAGCTGATGGCGAGAGTGCTGGCACAGCTTCCTGAGAGTCCTGACCGCTGCCATGGTGATGGAGATGGCTAAAGTTGTTAGAGGGCAAACTGGCCGAACGACGAGGAAGGCGGAAGAAGAGCGAGGGAAGCTCCTAGGGCTGACAGAACGTCTCCGTCTGTGGCGGAAGGAAGAGCCGCAGAGGTGCTTTCTATACGATCCCGCCCATTGGGTTGCGTCATCATGACGTACAGGCTGACTGGCCCCTCCCCCGCTGCTTCGGATCGGCTGATGACATAATTTCACTTTTTTGCGCTATGTGCTTGGTTGTCTTTGAAACGTATGCAGTGCTTATTGTAATTTCCCTTCTATGCTTTATGTGCTTTATTTGTTGTCTTTGCAACGTATGCAACGCTTGTTGGAAATGTGAAAATTGTAGCCAGAGGTGGAAAAATGTATCAAATACTGTACCAAGTATAATAGTACTGACAGACTGTGACATGCACTTGAGGACAAAAGCAAGTACACTTCAATCTACAATTGTACTTTTCAGTAGTCCTTATAATTTTTACCAGTTTTTTTCTAAATATACAAAATTTAAATAATTCTTAAATCATTCTATAGCACTCAAGTACATGGAGGGAAAATGGAGAGAAAAAATACAAACGATCATAGTTGTCATATTAACAAACACAGTGTGTATTTTTTTTATCAAAAGCAATTGCATTAATGTTGATTTGCAATACGTTTCATATTACTTTAGATGAAAATGAGAAGTTTCAAGGAAAATATTGGATTAAGTCACTATTTTAAATATAAAAAGTCGCTTAAAAAGATTAAAGTCCCAACAAAATCTGACTGAAATATATATCAGTATATTTCAGAATAAAAAAAACCAAAACGTCCGTGTCTAAATGTATCATTTCTTGTGCTTTTCGATCATGGCCGCACTATTTAATGTTCAGAAACATCTGGCATCAAAGTCTAACAAAAAAATATCTTGTGGTTGACGTCGATGTCAGTAGTAGGTGGAGATGTCTTTGGGCGTAGTTGAGGCGATCGTCGCAAGATTAAGAAACCTTGAGTCAAAAGAAAAAAAAAACGCAAAAGAAAAAAAAGAAAACGTTTTCCGAGCACTCATCCAAATGCATAAAAAAAAAAAAGTCACCGTAAAACTACGTTTTGGTATATTATTACGTTAACACCAGGAGACAAAAATGATAGTTTTCCACGACGCATTGACGCGTAACCGCTGAAATAAAAACAAATCACCACAGGTCGTGTTTGAATTAACAAAGTGTTAATGATAGACGCGACGATTCAAACCATTTTCATTTTTCTTCACATTCAAAGACGGGCTTATTATAAATAATTTTCTTTTCATATAAATAAGAAGAGTAACCGTCGACATTGTCCTACACACACACAAACACACTCCTTACAAATGTCTTAATATTGGACAACTCAGGATAAATCTGAAATGAGCAATTTCACCTTTACAGGTCAACTTAATTTGTAAACTTTTGAATGAAAACATCCAACAGTTCAACGCTTTAGTACGTTTTGCATAACTTGCTGTTCTCTAACCAGGCAGTTCACGTTTTAAAATTCAGATGATGTTTTTTTCTGCCATCAGCTGGGACAGGGACTGGAGGAGGAGTCACAGAGAGGCAAAGACGTGGACGTTCTTGGAAATCCATAAGTGTTATATAACAACTTGTTGGGAATGTTGCTCTTCTGCTGAGCTTTGCTCGAGAATGAGAAACTCAAACGTAGCAGTAGTTGGACAAGCGCATTCACAAGTTAAGAGAAGGCCAATCGTTCTTCACCCCCCTTTTTCCATAATATCCATGTTTGTCCCACGTCCTCCAAACAAAAGGGACTTTTTGTTCTTTACAGGTTAGCCATGGCTTGCTACGGACAAGGCGGAACATACTGTGCATTTTAGGCCAGCTCGTTCGTGTGTCTTTAACCCTCCTGTCATGAAACAAAGCGTTAAATTGAAGTGAAAGAACATTTGTTAAGTGTGCAGGGCAGATTCAATTTTAGACTGTGTGCTCATCTCCTAAAATATACAAATGTTTAAATATTTGTTCCCCCCCCTTTCAAGACTTGGGGGAAAAACGTAATTCCATGGATGATCCAGTCGATCAATATTTTTTGTTTCTGTATAAACAGGATGTGTTGTGTTTACTTTTGTTTGCCATGTAAGTAGACCAACAAAGGTAAGTGTGTTCAATTGTCAAACCGCATGTAATTATTTTGTCTTGCACTTAAAAACCAATGAGCTCATGGTTAAAAATGTTACTGTTAATCTCAAAGATGAAATTTGATCTTTCTTTTCATTGTGGCCCTAATACTCCTTTGTGAATATAACAGGAGGGTTAAAAAAGAGAATACAAATGAATAAATAAAAAAGAAAAACACACGTAACGATACACAATGCCGAAGGTGAGGCGTAAACGTTGGTCATGCACGTTTGTGTGTTTGTTGGTGGCAACAATGATATTGCAAAATAACTAGAAATTGCTCTAGTTAGAATGTAAAAACAAGCTCGTAAATAGAACTTTGTATAGTCGCTGTAATAATATTTTTTTTCATATACTTTACTGTTATAAATATTTACTGTAAAGGTACAACTTTAATTACACACGCAGCGGCCACATTCACACGTGGGGTTCTCGCCCCTATGTGCGATTGAGGGTCTGGAAGATTCTGGATATCTGGAGCATGACGGGGCCCGTCTCGGGGTCGTTCATCCACTGGGTGCTGTTCAGCGGGTTTTCCAGCATATCCTCGAAGGCTACACGCGCAGAGAAACGGATCGGGTGAGCTCAGGTCATCACAAACGGACTTAGGGTAAGGATCAATCCCGAAATCTCACAAAAAGCGAGCGAGCGAGCGTTTATGTATTTATGTATGCATGTACCGAGGAGAGTCTTGGGGTTGGTTAAACCCAACTGGACCACAGGGTTCTCCAGGATGGCCTGGAAGAGCGGACTGTTGGTGTCGATGCCTTTGTCCAAGTCCTCTGCAGATGGCTTCTTGTCTCCCAGCAGCCACTCGCACTGTAACAATGTCATTTCATTCCAGTCATTAAAAGAAGAAATTCTCTGAGGAGAATGTTGTGCTCTAAATGCATAACATTCAACGGAGGAAAAAATTAAAATTGAACAAAAAGGTTTTTTTTCAGTTTATGTGAGTAAAGTGGTTGTGATTACAATACGTCATTTTATTCAAGAAATAAAAAGAAGCTTATGTTTCCATCCATGGGTAACTTGCTACAAATAAGGGCACATGTGCCTACCGCAGCATCTTGCTGGTTGTTGTTGACTTTGAGCGCGTCGATCACCTGCTTCTCCTCAAAGCCCATCTCCATTAGGGCGAACACCGCCTGCAAAGCGGACGCCTGTGCTCAACGGCGAGCGGATCGAGTCGGCAGAGGAAACAACCACGACGGGGCACGTACTCTCGAGTCAGGTCTGAACTCCCTTTTCCTACGAATCCTCTTGAAAATCTCTGTGAGGTCGTCCGCTCGATTGCCGCCGCCGCTCTCGTCCGTGCTGGACAGGCTGCGTCGCGGCGCTGACGAGCAGGGAGGCGTTTTGGAGGAGCCCGAGGCCGACGAGTTTGGGTTAGCGGAGGCGCCGGCCGTCGCGGCGGCAGCAGAAGAAGCAGCAGAAGAAGAAGAAGAAGCGGCAGCATCTTGACTGGGCAGCGGCGTGTCCACGGAGGGGTCGTCGACGTGCTCGATCAGCCATTCCATGGCCTGCGTCACCGACATGCTGGGCGGAGAAGACACAGTAGGACACACACAGTCAGAAGGGCGAGCAAAAAGCCAGAAAAAGAGGCACAGTGCCACGGCAGGGCAAAGCCTGCAAGTGGGAAAGTCTGAAAAGGCGCTAGGACAGGCAATAAACAAAAAAAAAAACATAAGGTGAAAAGGAGGAGCAGTTGCATAGCGGCGACTCGCCCCGACGCGAGACTCACTGGTTGAGTCTGAGAGCTTTGACGGCTCTGCTCTCGGGGAAGCCCATCTCGGTGAGTTGCTGAAGGGCCGCCTCATCCACGCGGTCGTCCTCGTCCTCGTCTAGCATGTCTGCAGGCAGGCGGAACACAGACGGGGTTATGTGAGGAGTACGTTTTTTAAAATTCGTTGAGGTGCGAACTGCTACCGTTGGCCTTTTTGAAAAGCTCCACGGCGTCGGGGTTCAAGGCCAGAAGCTTCTGGGCCACTTCGATGAGGGACACCAGGATCTTTCGGAGCTCTGTCTGAAACTGGACAACGGCTAATAATTAAGTCAGGGAAGATGCTTTACTTTTTCTTTGGCGAGGACTTTGGCTCATATTGTGTACACTCTAAAATTATTTCTCGTTTCATTTTTCACCAATTTTTTTCCAAACAATAGTTTAGTTAGGTCCTCCCAAGCAACTCCAAAGGTTTGTCATCAAATTCAATTACGTATTGTTAAAAACTTGATGAGGACGTAGGCGAGGCGAAGAACGGAGGCCAACTTACGTCTCTGATGTTGTGCTGCGTGACAATGCGGTCCGAGTGGCGAGTGCTTAGGTGGGCGGTGGCTTTCAAGATGGCGTCCTTGTCCGGGGCCTTGTTGTCGTGTTTTTTCTGATGCATTAGCATAACACTTTCCTTTAGCAATGTTGCGATAACATTATTCATCCAGTATGCTTTTTTTTTTTTTTTACTGTCACAGTGAAACTGAATTTTCTTCTCTACTTCTCAAGAGTTCTCTGGTCCTACCTTTTCTTCAGCGCACACCTCCGCCATTTTGGGAGGCGCTGGCGGTGGTCTTTTCTTTATGAGCAGCAGAATGTCTGAAAAAAAAAAAAAAGACTTCCTTGTGGAATGTTTCTTATTACACAGAATGGCTTTCGTGCTACCTTTATCTTTGAGGCTTTCATCCGCCACTGTTTTGGTGTCACTGAGCACTCGCTCCGTGGCAACGTGGATGAGTTTGTGGTGGGTCAGTGTCTTGGGGTCGTCCAAATTTCCATGCGCACACTGCAACATACAAAACACACATTTATTACCAAACCAAAACTGTCCTTTATTAACAGCATCGTGCTGCTATAATGACATCCACAATCACACACATTCGCGCGAGCACAATCAAACACACCCACACACAAACACACAAAATATTACTTTACAAAGTATACTGACGATTACGGACGTTTATGTCCCTAATGTTCTAAAAGCAGAATGTAAGGCTAATGAAATTGAATACGAGTATGTAGTGTATAATATTACATGTCATAAATATAGCCACATCCAAAAAGGGAAAGTGAACTGCTCGTATCGGAGACGAAGTGAGGAGATTGAGGGAGGGAAGCCGAGCCTAAAAATAACCACAGCCAGCAAGCCAGCCCAGCCCGCTCGCCATTTATATGAACTTAAGTATAAATACGAGGGCCGGCTGACACTCACAGAGCAAACAAGCATAAAAAGGGAGGAAAGCTCACATGTTTCAAGCACTTCTCCTTGAGTTTCTCCACCGTGCTGTCTTCCGGGATGTCCTCCAGCCACTCGGCGCCGTCCACGGTGCAGATGTGAATCTTCAACACTTTACCTGCGAACATCTTCTCCTCCTGGACGAACATGGCGGCCCCGGTTTTGGGTCTTTTTTTCGGCTAAAAAAATTAATATATTTTAGCTTAGCAGCAGTTATTTTACATGAGGCGAACCCCTCCACCACCATCCACCGCCTCCTCCGGCTAGCTGTCTAGCAAAGCTCACAGTCGGTTGTGTCAAAGCTCGCGGCGGCTAACAGCTAAATCTTTCGGTAAAGGGACATTTTTGGCTACTCGGAGGCCGGCGAGCTTGCTCCGTGGCCCGGCCAAAATTAGTGGCTTATTTCCGCGACCCCCCTCCAGCTTTCACGTTACAAAGCGCTAACGGCAAGCTCCGCTGACAGCGGGGAAAGCCTATTTTTACTGTCACGTTTCAACTTTGAACTGGACAGTAGCGACGGTGCATCATGGGATTTGTAGTCCAGTAAAAAAAAAAACCTTTAAAATGTTCTCTGAAAACGTAAAGTAAGATAAATATTTCTATAATATAATTACAATAATTGTATGATTATTTAAGTCATTTCAGTCATCATCCATCAATTATTCATCAGTTAGTCATCAGTTATTCAGTCCACTAAATGAATAACAATGTAAAACACGTGTACTCCTTACTCATTACAGACTTAAGTGCGAATCGTGTGGTTAAATGTTCATAAATGAATAATGCGAATTTGCGAAAGGTTTTTTTATGGCTTTGCTGCTCCAATGAAAGGTTGGCGCAAGGGACTGACGTAATGACATGTTTCCTCCACCAGGAGGAGATATTCGTCATAAAAACACAAGCTGAACGGAACGTTGCGCGTGCATGGTCACATGGTACCATAAGTTGTGCTCAGTTAGTACACTTCTTAGTTTATTTATTTAATTGTTTAATATTCATAGTTTGTTTTGATTTTTTTTCATTACAATTAACTGAATGTACTGTAAATATTAACTGTAATCATAACGTTATTACTGTATTACCAGTACTTTCTATCACTTGCGCAACAAAAAATACAGGACAATTTTAAAACCAAGTTTATTAGGCCGAGAAACATTTTTTTTCACACTGAATTTCTATGCCAGTCATATCTTTTTACAAAACAAAATCTCATTTCAGGGTGCATGTAAAACATATTGATGTACAGTCACCCTTTTTATTTAGCAAAAACATTTGAAAACATACACAAATTTATTTTATGCTTTAAGACATCAGATTTCTTCAACAAAATCTTGCTTACAGGGGAAATTCATGAACTATTTACAACATGGGGAACACAGCCATAGGCTCAAACTATTTGGAGGAAGGTGTGTTTTCTTTCCTTGACTCCCTCCTGCTTGACAAGACTCAGTGCCCAAACAGGCCAGTTTGACAAACGACACAGGACTTAAAATAAAGCCTGGTTTAACACAGCCAATCTCCAAGATGGCCTTTAAACTGTACATATTCGTATTTCCTTTTGTCATACGTTTACTTTGTACAAAAAAAAAAATAAAACACAAACACGCCCGTAACACTGGAAGTTCTCCATGGAATGCCCCTTGAATGCAATTTTCTTTAGATACAAAGATTAGCTACACAACAAATAAAATTGAGCCAAAAGGAAACAAATAAATAGCCAGTGTATGTATGGAAAAAGTAAAAGAATAGAACAGAAGAGTAAAGAGGATTTAACAGCAACATCTACAGGCAGGCAATGTTTTTAAATAAAGACATTAATAAATAAAAATGAAGAAAAAACAATAGTGGATGAAAGCCATGTTTTGGTTAGTAAAAAAAAAAAAAAGAAGGCAATTCCCAACGTCCAAATTTGACCTGATTTATTTAGTACAAATATTTTTTCTAAAGAAAAACACTCTTCCAAAAAGTTTGTGATATTGGGCTTGCAGGGTGAACGTAAAATGCACAGAGAAACATGACCTAAATTTGACCATCGATAAACTTTTCGCACAGCTTGCTGTTCTCCAACAAGGAGTTAAACAAGGATAAAGTATAATTAAAGAATAAAATACATGGTGCAAAAAGCAAGAGTGTGTTGATTTTATTTGATTTATTGATGAACTCCGTAATGGCCATGTGAAGCCAATAAACCGTAAATCCCAATATCACAGACTTTATGGATGTAATGTATTGGCTCAATAAAATGCTGGGAAAGAGTGGTATAAAAGCATATAAAATATTCTGAGTCGCCCTTTTCATCTTTTTTTTCCTTTCTTTTTTTTATAAAAATATACCAGAACATTCGAGCAAACGAGACATGGTTAAATGAAGGTAAAAAGATGCAATAAAATACAGAGCGATGGGTCCCTTTTTCACTTGAACTGCTCTGCCAGGTGTCCCATCTGGGCCGGCATGCTAGTAGGTGGACTGGAGATTCCCTCTGACCAGTCCGACATGTTGGAGTGCGGCGAGGAGCTGGACCACTGGTCGGGTGAGCCCGGCGAAGGCGTCAGAAAGGGGTGGTCCGGCACCTGGACCTGATGGCTGGGTGTGTTGCCGTCCACGGGGCCCGAGTAGCTGTGCTGAGAGGGTGGCGTGAGGAACTGGGCGCCCATTGCGGCCGGCATTATCTGGGCCTCCTGGGGCAGGATGGTGCGGATGGGTACGGGACCCTGCTGGAGCTCCGGGGGGCTCAGATCGGCGTTGATAAAGTTCTGGTTCTGGAGTTGCTGGAGGTTCTGCATCTGCTGCATGATTGGATTGAGGCGGTTGCTGGGAATGCTCGCGTAGGCCATCATTTGAGGGTGCCCGCTGTGGGGGCCAGTCATCATCCCGTGCTGAGCACTGTTCCTCATGGCGCCGAACTGCATCCTGGACATCCAGTCGCACTGGCCGGTGGATCCAGACACGGGCATGTGAGTGAGGCGTGGGGGGAGCGGGTCGAATTGCATCCGTGCCAGCTCCTGCTTGCTGGGCATGACCATGTGACCGACGCCCATGTGCGGGTCCGACATGGTTTGGAGGTGGCTCAGCGCCGCGGGCGTCATAACGGGCGGGGACGCGGCGTCCGAGCCGTAGCCGCGAGGCGACTCCAGCGAATCCACCGGGGAGAGCACGGCCGAGCTGTCCAGCAAGCTGCCGGGCGGCTTCCCATCCTGCGAGTTCTTCTTCTTCACTTTCATGTCTTTGGCGTCCTTGCAGACCTTGGTGCCGGGTTTGCGAGCCTTCTTGCCGCCCGCCGGGCCCTGGCCCTGAGGCGGGGGCTGTTTCATGCCGCCCAGGTAGCCGTTGGGGGAGCAGAGCGGGGGCGACAAGGCGTTACCCAGGGCACCTGCGTGCATGGTGGGACTCCGCACCAGATTGTACTCGTCCATCAGACGGACGATGTCGTGATGCATTCGCTCCTGGGCGATGTCTCGGGGAAGTCTGTCCATGTGGTCTGTTATCTCCCGGTTGGCAAAGTGGTCCAGCAGGACTTTAGCCGTCTCGTAGCTTCCCTCCCGGGCTGCTAAAAACAACGGCGTCTCCTCCTGAGGTGAACCCAACGAGAGACAGGAAGCGATGCTTAAACGGTTCTTGACGGTACGGATCAAAGGATTCAAAGACAAATACGGTAATTGTGTATATATTTGTGTTTTTAATCTAATATTCTTATAATTGTAGTGCCATCTAACTTTATATTCTATAGATATCGTGTACACAGATACATATTTTTATCATTTTACATAGATGTAAATGCTGTTTTGGTACCTTATTGTTCTGCATGTCCTTGTTGGCGCCACTCTTGAGCAGCACGACAGCAGCCGCCACGTTATTCACAGCGGCGGCCCAATGTAACGCTGACTTGCCTGAGAGGACAAACGCAACGTCATAATCCAAAACTTGATTCCAGTTTTGTTGTTGTTGTTTTTACCAAAATCATCAATGGCGTTGACATCAGCGTGGCAGTTGATGAGCTCGTCCACCATGCCCTCCACTGCCAGCCTGGCGGCCAAGATGAGGGGGGTGGTGCCGTCGTGCATACGGGCGTCCAAGTCGGTGGCGCGGTTTCTTATTAGAATCTGTACACAGGGCACCAACAAGCCACAAGGTGGCGCCAAAGCAATGGCGTTTTAATATAGTAGACAGCTGTGGCTTGAGGAAAAACAAAACAGCGAATAGGAGGGTTTTCTTTCCATTCGAACGAATGATAGTTTTCACCCAAAATAACAGCGCTACTTTTTTTTTTTAAATAGATAACTTTTGAATTTCTATGACATTGAGGGGTCCACATAGTTTATGATTATGATGGGGGCCTTGGGAAAATGTCTCCCTGAGACCTCAAATGTTTGGTAATCTAAAAAGGAACAGACCTGGAAGACTCCCTGGGCGTCAGCGGCCACGGCGGCATGCAGCGGGGTCCTGCCCATGTTGTCCTGGATGTTGGCGTCGGCGCTGGCCTCCAGCAGCCGCTTGGCGGCGTCGGAGCGGGCGTAGCGGGCGGCCAGGTGCAGCGCCGTCTCGCCGGTGCGGTCCGTCTGGTTGTGGAGGCTGGCGCCCTGGTAGATAAAGTCGTTGATGACATTGGCCGAGGCGTCTTCCTCCTCCTCGCTGTTGCCCGTCTCCAGGCCGCCACCGCTGCAGGATGCGATCATCAGCGGTGTGAAGCCATCTGATGTGGGCGGAGGCAAAAGTGTGTTACGTTGTAGCTAGGCTACTTTCGCATGCAGAGTGGAATGTATTTTTGCTATTCGTGGTTATGATTAAACAGCCAAATAGAGGTTATTTAAAAAAAAAAAAAAAGGGGGGGGGGAGTAAGACTCAGCAGAGAAAGGAAGACAACAGGGCACGCTTCAAAGCAACGGCCGATCAAAACAAAGCAACAAACAAATTGAATAACGGATTCCGATGGAGGCTTCGGCGGCTCTTCAGAAGAAAAGAAAAGCTCGGGGGGGTTACGGAAAAAAGGCGAACCTCAATATCTGACTGAGCGAGGCGGCTCGCCGCAGATACTCAGGCCGGGCTTTCCTCTTCTTCAAAAGGAATGTCGGGCCGCGGATCCCGGAGATTTGGTCGATCCCAGCCCATCGATCGGCAACGGCGGGGGCGAAAAAAGTGCACCGGCGAGTTGTTAACCCCATTACTTTGATTTGTCCTAGCTGGTGATTGGCCATGTAGGGCGACCATGTTGAATAGGTTGACACCAAAATTTTGCCCAGAGGCTAGGACCATTTCTTTGATGAAAAATATTTGGTTGTCAATGCTTAGTCCGCTGTATATTCTAATACAATTAAGCCCACATTGAAAGGCTATGAGAAAAAGTTCAAAAGTTGAAAGATTAAAATTACATACAACATTGTGAAAAAATCGAATGTTACAATATTTCTAACTTTATTTTTTTTGTTAAACTTTAGAACATACAGTTGAAAGTTACGCTTCTATTTAAAAAAAATAGATCTCACGCTTGTACTAATAACTTTTTACTTTGTCACTGCAATGATTAATCTGATCAGGAATCAGCCCCCCCAACCCCACCCCACTCTTCCTAACCCCCCAGGCACCGGCTGCTTTGAAGAAGATCCCTTGCCTGCAGCAACTCCCGCGTGCACGCCAACGCAAATCACACACTGGCAACGTGATGTGCTTTCTGCTTTGACAGAAAGCACAAGACACACACAACATGCTAGCGTCAAGCTATTTTAGGATCATGTAATTAATTACATGTGACACGTATGCACTGTTCAGATTGCTAAAAGTGATTTAAAAAACATTAACCTAAACGCTACATGAGTAAAACAAATAATAAATAACCTGATTGGATGAGACGGGAAAGGAGGAAAAAATGTTTTGGTCCTAAATGAAGGATTTTTGAAATATTTTTTTTTGCATGATGTCATTAATATGGATTTTTGCACAAATTGAAGCAGATTACCATCAGAGGAAAAAAAAAACACCTATTGATCAAGCAAGACACATAGAAAACTGTAGACATATAAATAAAAATAAATAAAAATCGAGGGAAGGTAAAAGAAAATTGATATGATCATATTATTGTACATTATTTAGGAATATATATATATATATATATATGAATAAATCATGTGTGACTTTATTTATAAAAATAATAAATATAATAAATACCGTGCGACATGGCAATTTCTCTTCTTAATTAGACACTGTCACCCACCTGGTCCTCGCACGTTGACGTCCATGCAGTCGCTGTCAATCTCGCCCTGTGGGGGTGTGGGCGCCACGGAGGGGACGCGCAGGTCGGCTGCGTCCAGGTGCTGCTGGGTCCACTGCCGGTTGTCCTTGCGCTCGCCCGCATCCAGGACGGCGAGCTCGTCAAACTGCTGAAGAGGAAAAAAAATAATGCAAAACTAACGTGACAATAATATTAATCAGTGATAGAAAATATTAGACAAAAAAAATACATTAATGTGTCAAAAAAAAAGACAATAATACAAAATATAAAAAAATCACAAAACAAAAAGATTAGACAAAATACAAAAAGAGTGAAATATTTCTACAAAAACTTCAGATAAAAATACTGGGAAAAAAAAAGAAAAGAAAGTCTGTCAAACCATATTTGAAAAATTATTTTGACAGAACGATTACATAAAATCACAAAGCTGTAGCAGAGTAGTTTTGTTTTCTCTGACAACACACCATTTTATTTCATTTATTTTTTGCAGATTTCTTACCCTGAAGCGTTTGGCATCCGAAGTCTCATCTTCTCCCCAATCGTGGCCGTCGTCCATGAGTGAAATATCCGAGGTATTTTTCAGCGGCCTGTGACAACGAGAGACGATTGCGGTGAAATTGCTCCACATCTTCAAAGTGGTGCTCCATTAATGGTAAAAACAACTGGCATTGATCAAATTCACAGCCCACCCCTTGCTTGTCAATTAAAGCGCAACTCAACAGAGCGTCTTATTTGCCTCACTCTCGGGGCATTTTACTCCTTCCACATTTATTGACCAATCGAAACCATACCAACTTCAAAATGTTTAGCATCTTAGACTTAGCCGTGCAAAAATCCCAAATGATTTCTTGATCAATTCACACTATTCCAGCTTCAAAATGTTAACACGCGTTGAAATCTGAACAACATTTGTACAGTAAAATTCCCTACATACATACATACATCCGACTTGGGAACTATTTTCCATATTCCAGTCATTCTTACCAACTCCAAATTCCACACAGTTTAAAATAAAATACCCTGATACATGAATATTTCACCTCAGGCTTCTTCCACATATTATTGTAATTATTATTATTAATAATAATACCAATTATGACTATTTCAAAATGACAAATGTCCACTATAAAATTCACAAGAGATATTGGATACATTTGATTCTTCTTCCCACATCTTTTGAATATTTGGAACCATTCCGACTTCAAAATGTTCACCTCATTTAGGGCAAAGGAACCAATAATTAGTTTCCCAAACTCTCGTACTTTCAAAGCAAAACACCAACATGAGAAGCTTTTCTACATATTTCCCATCTCTTTCCATATTCTTCCCTGATAAAAATCATTCTTAGGAATTCCAATATGAAAAAGAAGAGTCAAAAAGTAACTTACTTTAATCCCACAGAATCCTCCCCGACGGGTTCGCGTCTCTTCTTCTTGCTGGGCTCGGTGGTCTTGAAACCCTCGGGGAGCCAGAGGCGCCCGTGCTCGTGCCGGCGCTTGCGGGCAGCCACCATGCCCACGCCGACTAAGGCCAGCACGGCCAGGGTGCCCACCACCAGGTAGAGCGGGTAGAGCTCCTGCGGCGGCTGCGGGTCGGCGCCGCCTGGCGGGAGAAGGCACAGCATGGTCACGGGACCGAGGACGGACCAGAAGTGTGCGCGTCGCTAACTCTTGCTTCTACTATCTAGCCTATAATAATCACAAGTGCAAAGAATGGGGCGTGATGGAGAAAAAAAAAAAAAAAAAAAGAAAGACCACTACCAGCCTCCTAACTCCCTTTTCAAGTCAGGGTACCCAGAGACAACTTTACCATTTCTTCTTTAAGAGAAAAAAAGAAAGGAGGGGGGGGGGGGGATTAATGAACTTCAAATTACTGCACGCGCTTTAAGCTGTAAAGACGGAGGATTTATTCGGATTTTCCAGATAACAAAGACTCCCAACTTCTAGCACACTCCCGATCAATTTTTTCTCCCCCCCCCTCTACTAACGATTTTGAAATGATAAACTCCCCTCCCCAACCTAAAGCCTTAAGTCCTGGTATTACATTCAGCGAGGTGAAGGTTGCAGCAGCAGCAGCAGCAGCGGCGGCCCCTCTCGCACCCGTGCACGCACAATTATTAAAAAAAAAAAAAAAAAACGCGATGGAGAGCTGCATTGAGTTGATTTGCAGCAATTAAGCATTTTGGAGCCTGAAGCCGGTGGATTTAAGAGCAGCCAGAAAAAAAGGATTGATTGATCGCCACTGCATTTGTTCATGGCCGCATAACAAATACACAATCAAAGAGCGGCAGGGTTAAGACCTGACCAGGGTGGGCGGGTGCCAAGGATATTTCCATTTTTTTTTTTTTTACGTGTGCGCCCCCACACGTGTCCCACTTGTGCATGAGAGCACGTGTGTAAAGACTCCAGAACGAAGCATGTATAACTTCAGTTGCAGCGTTCCCCCCACTATATCACGGTTCGTAGATTTGAATTTTTTATAGGCACGTCTGAATTGATAGTTACACACCTTCAGTTGTGCCACAACATGTGTTTACTATCTTCTGCGTAGAAACTCCATAATATATAGAAGACGTCTACTCACTATAAACAGCTTCAATGGTGTAGGGAACGTCCAGTTTTCCGCTGGAGGCCAACGCCCCGAGGAAGGCGGCGGCATCGGTGGTGCTCTGGAAGCACTCGCTGGACTGCTGGACGCACTGACGGTTGTCCACTTCCAAGAGCACGATGGAGCTAGCGGGCCAAGTCAACACGTTTAGTTGCTTGATCATCTTCAATATCTTGATAGAAAATGAAGAAAAAAAGATTCTCACCCTTTGATCTGCACGTGATCCAGCTCCCTCTTTGTCCACCGAAGCCCATCTATGCTTCTCTTAACCACGTTCACCACCTTGCCAGGCACGTCGGACCAGGTGTCCACCGAGCGCTTGACGATGTACTTCTTCAGCTCCTGCTCGCTGCCGTAGTAAGGGTAGACCATGGTCTCGCCCTCAGCGTTCATCCGGAACACCACGTTGGTGCGCAGGACGCGACTGAGCTCTCGCAGGAAGCCGAAGGAGTTGTTGAGGAGCTGCTCGGGCATGATGAGGACCACCACCACCAGCTGGCCCAGGGCCAACTTCTCGGGCATGTTGTCGGCGCAATCCAAGCCGTCCCATTCGCACTCGGCGTTGTTGCAGCCCTGGTCACAGTGGCCGTCGGCGTAGTGGTCTTTACAGTACTGGTCGTACAGCGGGCTGTGGGGCGGAATACCTCAAGTTGAAGGTGTTTGACGGATTACATGGCAGCAAGTTTTTTTGACTTACTTGCACTGTCCTTCCAGATTCTGGCAGTCAAATCCATCGTAGAGGCACCCGGCGTTGTCGCACTGCGCGTCGCACTTGCCGTCGTTAAAGTAGCGCCAACACTGCAGCGAGGCCGAGCAGTTCTTCCACGGGTCGTCGAAATTGAGCGAGCAGTCGCCGTTGTCCCAGCCGCACGCGTGGTTGTTGCACAGCACGTCGCACACCTGGTTGTGCTTGCGCTCCTCGCACTGCGGGATCTCGCAGGCCTCGTCGGCCGCCGACAGCGGCGGCGGCGCCAGGTCGTGACCCGGCCCGCCCGGGGAGCTGTAGTCCAGAATGTGGCACCAGAGGCCGTTGAAGTTGGCGGGGCAGACGCAGCGGTAGTACGGTGCCTTGGCGGCGTCCTCGCACGTGCCCGAGTTGTAGCAGGGGTTGGATTTGCACGGGCTGTCGCCGGGGTACTGGCACTCGGGCCCCGTGAAAAACGGCGCGCACAGACACTTGGGACTCTTTTGGCCCGAGATGCAGGTGCCGCCGTTGTGGCATCGGAGGCTGCCGCAAGTGTGGCCGTTGTATTCGCATGTGGAGCCAGTGAAGCCCTGTTGGGAAAGAATCGGCTATCAACGGCAAACAATGGCGGGCTGTCAACAAACCTAATCCTAACTCAGTAGGGGCTTTTCGATTACATTCTAATATTTGTTCTATTCAATTGTTTTGAGTCTTGTGTAAAAAAAGATACATTCAACACACTTACAGGCGGACATTTGCATATGAAGCCGTTTGGAGTGTTACTGGCCACGGCGCAAGTGCCCCCGTTGCGACACGGTTTCCCCTTGCAACCGTCGAACACGGCGTCACAGCGCTGACCTAGAGTCGAGTCAAAAAATATTCCTTTATACTGTCAAAACTTCAGCGGGATGTGCGAAAGAATAAAACCGTACCTGTGAATCCGGTACGACATTCGCAGCGGTAGTTGTTGGCTAGCTGGATGCACCTGTGCGTGCCGCGCGGGTCGCACGGGTTGGAGAGGCACTCGTTGACGTCACCTTCGCAGCGCTCGCCCACGTACCCGGGCGGGCACAGGCAGTGGTAGCCACCCACGCCGTCCACGCACCTGCCGTGGTTGAAACACTTGGGCTCTTTGGTGAGCGGGTCGGCCAGCGGCATGCAGTCGTCCACGTTGATCTCGCAGTTGACGCCTGGTGTGAAAGAAACAGATTGGGCAATTACGATGAATTCATTTCTGTGGCCACCGGGGGTGATACGATGCAATTATTAAGGCTACTGAAGTCATTTTTTACTGAGGATAAAGAAGATATGCCTGGGAATATTGTAATGTTATATTATCAAAATGGGTTGGTTGCCACAATGGTTGTAATACTTTTATAAAAATTTTTTATAACACTCCTAACTTCACATAAAAAATGACCCAAAACTTAAAACCTTCCACCCAAAGTGTAATTAAGACAGCAATGAAGATAGGTTGAGGGGTTGGTGTGACCTTGCGTTCCCCGGGGACAGGAGCATTTGTAGGTATTGATCAGGTCAATGCAGGTGCCCCCGTGCTGGCACGGTTGGGAGAAGCACTCATTGATCTCGTCGGAGCAGTTGGTCCCCGCGAAGCCTGGCGAGCACTGTGACGCCAAGATGGAGGAGGAGGAAGAGCAGGAGGAGGAGGAAGAGTTGAATCGATGGCGGACATGAAACACAAAGATTATTGTTTACCCGACGTTTTTCTTTCCGGGCCAAGGCCGGCCGGAGGCTTTTTAATCGAGGGGAGATTAGCATGACTGGAGGTGGATGGTGTTTGTAAATAGGCCGTGGAGTTACTCGTTGGTAGTTACAGTGATTCCGGAGAAATATTTCATACAATCTGCATGCAGTCATTTTAAGGATAATGAAGGCCTACATTTTTTAGGGCTGTTATACACTTCAGTCAACTTTGTTTTTTTGCATCAATATCAATGTTAGCACAATGGAGGGCTTAATTTCACAAGGCGTGCACATGTGGAAAAAAAAGCCCACACTTTTTATTTCTATTTTGAAATCTCCTGGTATATGATGGCTGAAATAAAAACATCTTGAACTTCACATTGTTTACCTTGCAAGTGTATCCTCCAAGAAAGCCCACACAAGTGGCTCCATTTTGACAGGGGTTGGGAGTGCATTCATCCACTTGTTCCTCACAGTAGCTGCCAGTGTAGCCCACCTGGCAGTGGCAGCGGTGGACGTTTCCTGCGTCCAGACACCGGCCTGAGTTACGGCACAGGTTGTCGACATCCACCCCTTGGAAAATAGGAAATCACACACATTTGGTTTCATTTAAAACAGAGCCAGATCTGGCTCACCAGAAAATTTGATTGTACACCACTAAAGCAACATTTGTGAAATAGAACAAAGAAATTGACTCAGTAACACTATTTGGATACAACCTACTAAAAATGTTCCTTTTTTTTTTACCTCTTTGTTTGGCTGCCACCTCGCAGGAGACGCTAGGTATGTCGCAGTAGACGCCCGCCCAGCCAGTCTGGCACTCGCAACTGTAGGCCGTACCCCTTTGCCAGCAGTTACCTCCGTTCTTGCAAGGTGACGAGCTGCACCAGCTCACCAAATTCTTAAAAAAAAAAAAAAATCACTTCATTCAAGTCATTCTCGTGTTGATCAAGAGCTAAATCAACCACTCAACCATTATTTCCTACCTGACAATTGAGTCCCGTGTATCCGTGCGGACACACGCACTTGTAGGTGCCGTAGCTGTCCTGACAGGTGCCGCCGTGCAGGCAGGGTCTGGAGTCGCACTCGTTGATGTCGTGCTGA
The DNA here is from genome assembly GCF_024217435.2 of Syngnathus scovelli. Lineage (NCBI taxonomy): Eukaryota > Metazoa > Chordata > Actinopteri > Syngnathiformes > Syngnathidae > Syngnathus > Syngnathus scovelli. The sequence continues at coordinate 20,905,221 of NC_090849.1, forward strand.
CAGTAGCTGCCGGTGAAGCCGGACGGGCACAGGCACGTGAAGGTGTTGATGCCGTCCACGCACGTGCCGCCGTTGAAACAGGAGCTGCGGGTAAAAGCACACAGTTGGAAAACAAATCCGATTTTATTTGTCGTTCCAACTTCCACCAAAGAGGGCAGCAGTGGACAAAAGAAATCTCATCCCGGCATGCCTTTCTGTGCAGTCAGGCGTGTTGTTTTCACAGTGGATGCCGCTGAAGCCGGGCGGGCAGGTGCAGGTGTAGCTGTTGACGCAGTCGGTGCAGTTGGCACCGTTCTTGCACGGGTGGCTCTCGCACTCGTTGATGTCTTCATCGCACGCCGGGCCCCGAAAGCCCGGCTGGCACGTGCACAGGAAGCCGTTGGCTCGGTCCTGACACGCACCCCCGTTGCCGCATGGGTCTGACGGACGGAGATGGAGGGAACGCGGACTTCATTTAGAAACTCTTACATACAGCTGGGCGATATTTGTATTTTATTTTTCTCATTGTAAAGACTTACTCGGCTTGCAGTCGTCAATGTCAGTTTCACAGTTGCGTCCGGTGAAGCCGGGCTTGCAGCCGCAGCGATAACTTCCCAGCGTGTTCTGGCAGGTGGCTCCGTTGAGGCAGGGATTCTTCACGCACTCCTTAATGTCCACCTCGCACGTTTGACCTGACAAAAAGGAGAAACGTGAAAAAATACGCTTCACGGGAAACTATGAGTCATGAAAGCTTTTCCACCAAAATACTTTGGATTTTCCCACGCTATCTTCAGGGACGGACGGCTGACACCAGCGTTTACCTTGCCATCCTTCGGGGCAGACGCAGGAGAAGCTTTGATAGTCTTCCGACTCCTGACACACTCCAGCGTGTTTGCAAGGTTTGCCACTGCAGGGGGCCATTACGCTTTCGCAGTTTTCTCCTGTAACACAAAAAACGAAGAATTCAAAACTGTAGAACACCTGATTTGCATTGGATAAACAAAATAGACATCAAAAATTAAGGACTGACCAAAATGAAGCCTTTTTTTTTTTCCATGTTCTTCTGGCCTTTGTAAATGGTATTTTACTACATTGCCTTGTCATTTTCAATTTAATTGTCAAAATCATCCAAGAACAAAATCGAGTCCAGGGAATTTGGTGAGTGTCCACAAATTTGGGGAGCCAGTTTTAAAAAAAGTTTTGACATGAAGCTATGGCTAACTTGTACTGCGTGACATCGTTAAGAAGTCATGAACTCGGCAGATAACCCGTTAAAAGAGGACCTTTCAATCAGTGCTATCGCAGATTTTTTCTCCAGGTTCCGTCACTTTAAGCGGCCCAGTGGCGACGTTTCCCTATCTGTTTCCACAAGGCACGTCTCCGACAGGAAGCCAGGCTCAGCTTCCGCCCATTGTCGGGACATTTGCTGCTGCTGGGAGACGGGAAAGCAGGCAAACAGGAAATGTGCGCAGCGCCCTGTTCCCACCCCAGAAAACCAAGACTTTTGGCTTCTGTGTGGATTTTTCCAAAAAGATGACTTAAATTGAAAGAAGATATGACATGAAAAATATTTTGCAGGGATGCTTGTATCTCGGGAGGCCAGAGGGACTGGAAAGGAAAGTCTAGCTCCTGGAAAGCTTGTTGAATTTGTGGGATATTTTCCCTTCCTATCGGCTAATAAGTCAAGGAAGACAAGCGGTGGGAAACTGTGGAGGAATGCCAATGCGGCCGATAATATTTTCATACCCGTGTAAGGCAGAACACAGTTGCACTTGTAGCCGGCCACGTCGTCGATGCACGTCCCCTGGTTGAGGCAGGGGTTGGAGGCACATTCGTTGATGTTGGTTTGACAATTTGGTCCTGCCGTAGCAAAACACAAAGACTTTTTTTTTTTTTTTTGGCATGACTTACATGAATTACACGTTGTACATTTAAAACAAATCGAAATAAAGCCTAACACATAATGGGACAGGCCACAGACGGACTAACGAATATCAACCTGTTGACGCAGCGGATATTTGAACACAAACGGTGCGGCAGCACATGTAGATAGACAATGCGAAAATACAGTATGTATTCTTTTTTTTTCTCTGTGAAAAACAACTATTCTACTAACGATTCAACACCTGATTTTGCAGAATCCCAATATTTAAATAAAACACTTTCAAATATATTCGTGAGGGACCCGCCGAGAGAAATTGCTGATAAATCTAGTTGAGCTAAGAGCTCAGAACTGTCACACAACGGAAGCCCACTGACCAGTGAAGCCCACGTGGCAAGTGCACACGTAGCCGCTGGTCATGTCCTTGCACGTGCCGTCGTTCATGCACGGGTTGGACTCGCATTCGTTGTTGTTGATGTCGCAGTTTTGGCCGCTCCAGCCGGAGTCGCACAGGCATTTGTAGCTGAAATCCAAAGCGACATTGCTTTAGAGAAAAGCCTCCTAGATGAAAATACAGATGGCGTCCTCGCGGGCCTCACCCGTTGATCTTGTCCTCGCAGTGGCCGTGGACACAGGGGTTGCTGAGACACTCGTTGATCTGCGAGAAGCAGGTGGCGTCGTGGTAGCCCTCGGGACACACGCAGGTGAAGTGGTTGATGCCGTCGATACACGTGCCGCCGTTGTGGCACGGGTTGATGGCGCACTCGTCTATATTGATGTTACACATGGCGCCTGGCGGAGGGAAAGGAGAGCCTGTTTTTATTTCCAAAGGCAATTACAGCTTATCGTTTGTGGTCAGTATATTCTGGATGGAAAAAAAGAGTTAGATTTTTGCTTTATTTTAGTTTGATTTATTGCAGGGGGAAAAAAATACAATTGAAATCTGCTATTTTATTTTTGTGGAGAAAAAAAAACCAGTCGCGGTTATTTGACGACCATCTAGTTTGCAGTTTCGGCTCCTTTTGTCGGCGACTTGAAGCGTCGCCGCCATTCACGACACAAAAGAAGACCATTTGGCTTCAATTCCAGGACGGGCTTTCCAAGCTTTTAAAAGCTCAACTTTCAGGAATCTTTCACTGAATCTTTTCTTTTGCTCAAATCCCCAGTGACGCCGCGCACACAACGGTGTGTGTTTTTGTGTGCGGCGTCTTTGTGCGGGTGGGCAGCTTGCGTGTCCCAACAGCAGCAAGCTGGGGACACGGGGTGGAGCGGGAAATCGACACCGCCGCAGCCTCGGAGGAGCGTGCTGGCTCGCCCGCCAACTGTCGGCCTCCTCCCGCCACTGTTCGACCCCCCCTCCATCCATTCATCTTCTATACTGTCTCTGTTGTCAAAATCAGAACCCGGAACCTTCCAACTGTGAGGCAGACGTGCTTCGCTGAATATAACACGTCTCCTTTAGATGCACAAGCTTCTCACCAGTGTATCCGGGCTTGCAGGCACACTCATAACCGTTGATCTTGTCGATGCAGGTCCCGTAGTCACACGGGTTGCTCTTGCAGTCATCAATGTTGACTTCACAGTTGATTCCTGCCAGGAAGAAAACACAAAACACATCCAGTCACCCCAAAGAAAAGAGAAGAACTCCATAGTCCTTCCTACCGGTGGTTCCAGTGGGGCAGTTGCAGATGTAGGCATTTTCCCGGTCCTGGCAGACGCCACCGTTCCTGCACGGCTGGCTGAGACACTCGTTGATGTTGGTCTCGCACAGCCGTCCCGTGTAACCCGGGTGACAAAGACAGCTGAAAGAGGCCAGGCCGTCCACGCAGGAGCCGTAGTGACACGGGTCTGAGAGGCACTCGTACACATCCGTCTCGCAATGCCGCCCGGTGTAACCTGACCAGAAGGATGGAAGGATCTCAATGGGTGGATGGGGGTGCATGGGTGGATAGATAGATAGATAGAATACCCTCTGTGCACTCGCAGGTGTACATGTTGGGTCCGTCTGTGCACCTGGCACCATTTTTGCACGGCGTACTGGCACACTCATCGATGTCGATCTGGCAAAGATGCCCAGTGAAACCTGGAAGAAAAAAAAATAAACAAGAGGGTGTGAAGGAATGTGAGTGTGGAAAGCAGCGGGTGAGCAAAGCGTGGTTAACGGGGTTAGCATTTATAATATAAATTTTATAAAATTTATATTTATAAAATATAAATTTTATATGATCAAATTTCTATACATATTCTACACTTTAACTTGACTCTTTTAAAAATGATGTGGCCAATGAGCCCAAAGGATGTTTTGTCACCCAAAAAAAAAAAAATACTCGCCCCCAAATCTGAAACCTGCACGTTGCTCATCATCACTTAACACTATGAAATCCCCCCCCCCCTTTCCCTTCACTACTCGGCACCAGTGAAGATATGGGAAAAAGAGGGGCTGAGTGAAAGTTGCCCCTGTCTAAGGAGGCCGATGGACAAAAGGTGGCCTGTCTTCCCCGCCCCCCCAAAAACTTTTCTATCACAATAACCCAAGGCTCCTCCTCAGACACTCCCACGAAAAAGAGCTCGCTTGACCCTTAACCTTGCGCTATTCAAGTTCCTCGTGATTCAAAATTCACCAGCAGGCGCTCCCTTTCTTTGCTTTAAATGTTTCCCTTCCATCTCTTTTTGTCCCTCACATGATGGAACAATCACAGAGATCAGTAGGAGTTTTTAGCAAGTGTTTTAATAAGAAAAAATAGCATGCAGGAAAACCATCAAGAAAAGTAAACTGGTTTAAATAGAATTCAAATCAAACACTTTCTTTGCAAAAGTATTTTCTATGTGCCCCCCACTAGTCTAAAATCTGTATTCTGATTAATATTGTCAAATAAGAATTGAGGGAAAAAAAATAAATAAATACATTTTCTTCACAAATGCAATCATTGACTACCAAAACAATGCAGAGGGATTTTTTTTAGTCAACTGCATAAATTGGAGGAACGACACGATTCAATGGCCCTCAGCGGGGTTTCCATGGCTATGGCGTGTACAGAAATAAAAAGAGGGGACCCCCGTCTCGGGCCGGAGGGGGAATTTACATTTCAAGCACGGCAGTTGAGAACCCCGTGCCCCCCCTCCCTTTCTTACGCCTCCATTCTTGCTTGTGCAATAACGGTCCGTGCATCCTCCCGCCAAAACACTTTCCCTGCCACCACTTCCTCACGTAACCTTGGCACTAAGCCTCGGTGTGTTGGCGCTTTATCACGTCTAACGCTTTCTTTCCCTCTTTTTTTCCTCAACTGGAGAAATGCTGCTTCTCCCCCACCCAGGCTGCCTCTGATCCTTGCCGAAAAATAAAAGAATAAAGTAATGGGGAGGGGGGGTATCATTTCCACTTCAATGAACGTGTTTGGCCAGTTTGAAGAAGCTTCTAATCCCCATTTTTTTTCTCTTTTGGTTTCTATTTCGGATAGAGTAGCTACATTCCTTAACATTCTAATGTCCCGTATTGATACTTTTGAGCAAGCATTCTCAAAATGGGGCAGTCAATACTGTGCATACCAATAAAACAAACTATACCGTAATTTCCGGACTATAAGCCGCACCGGACTATAAGCCGCACCAGCTAAAATTCAGGGATATTTTAGTTTTTTTCTTACATAAGCCGCACCGGACTATAAGCCGCACGTGCACATGAGTTTTTTACAAAGAAAGACCGTACACAGAAAGCCGTAAAAATCCATAAATATGCCGCGCCGCCATTTAAGCCTCAGGCTTCAAAGTAACCTTCTGAATAAAATGCATTAAAAGTTCACATTCATTACAACTTGTTTTTGGTGAGCACAATGCCAGAAGAATTGAATTTAAATGCTGATTGATTGGGTTTTAATACAATGCAGATGGTCTAAACAGCGCCACTGCTTTGTGTAATCTCTGAGTCACATAGTATGAAAAAGGGTTTAGAGCCCTTTGACACAGGTCACCTAGCGTGTATTCCTAAAGCTCATAATAGTCACAAGCAACACTGCCAGAATAAGCAGCAGCCATAGTAGTGTTTCAAAATAGTATTTTTGTTGTTGTTTTGTTCTTCAAGATACCGCACAACAGTGGTCCACAGCCTTTTTGCGAGTGTATAAAAGTGATCAAGTCATCACAAAAATCACGAAAAAAAAAACGTATATAAGCCGCACCTGACTATAAGCCGCAGGGTTCAAAATTTTGGAAAAAAGTCGCGGCTTATAGTCCGGAAATTACGGTAATAATCAAGCAATTACTCCTGCCTACTTGGCACTCAATCAAGTCAGCCAGCTAACTTCATGGATAAAAGGGGAGGGAAAAAAAAGTTGAAACTTCTCCAAGTCTTTCCCCCCATAGATTTTCCTGCTTCTCCTCCTTCTGCGTTCAAGCTAGTAGGGCCGACGTAAGCCCGCCTCAGGGCTCGGGATTAGTGCACGTCCGCAGAGCAGTTTGTGTCGACTACGCCGGTGTGTTTGTCTTTCGGAGGGAGGGGAGGGGGAAGAGAGCGAGCGAAAGAGATCGACCCCTGCACCCCCTGGCCTGCCGCACACCCTTGCCCGCCCTATTTGCTTCGCAACCCCGCTTCACCTCGGCACCCTCACCTGTGGGGCACTGGCATAGGAAGGCGTTGATCTTGTCGATACACTTGCCGCCGTTCATGCAGGGGCTGTGATCGCACTCGTCCGTATCGATCTCGCAGAACTCCCCCTCGTAGCCTGGCCAATTAGCAAGGGGGGGTTAGTTACACAGTAAGAGAGAGAGAGAGAGGCTGGCACATTTGGAAAAGCTTGCTTCACTACACCATGCCAGGCCGATGCTTGTCTTATTAACCTGGCATGCAGATACAGTGGAAGGCTCCGATCTGGTCCAGGCAGGTGGCCTCGTTCATGCACGGATTGGACATGCACTCGTTGACGTCCAGCTCGCAGCGCGGCCCCACGTAACCCCGCTGGCACTTGCACTGGAACGAGCCCTTGGTGTTGATGCACTTGCCGGCGTGCTCGCACGGGTTGGGACCTGGCCAAAGTAGCGCTTTTTACACTCGGTAGCTCGGACAGCAGTCACACACTGCTTATTTTTTTCAGTGTAGATTCTGAGTCATCTCGATCATATTATCACTTCAGTGTGAGAGTTTTTGTCTTTTTTTTTTTACCTAGTGAGCACTCGTCGACGTCTTGATCACAGGATGCCCCCAGGTAGCCCGGAGGGCAGGTGCACATGTGATTCCCGCTGACGGGGTGGGTGTCGCAGTTGGAGCCTTTCTGACAAGGGTTGCTGATGCAGGCATCATCCAGCTGGCAGAGCAGACCTGCAGCCAAACACATACGCTTGGAAAAATCTATCTGAAGCATTTAGGGGAAAAAAAGGGTAGCAGATTTAACCCCAAGTATATTTAGTCAGTGGTGGTAAGTCAAGTGAGCTTAAAACCAAAGTAATGTGTCTTGGTCCCGGCCTCCTCGGACAAACCTGTGCGGCCGGGGGGACACTCGCAGACGAAGGAGGCCACGCGGTCGTGGCAGGTGGAGCCGTGGGAGCAGGCGGCGCTGGCGCAGTCGTCGATGTTCTCGCCGCAGTCGTCGCCCGCCCAGCCGTTGACGCACACGCACTGGAAGCCGCCGTAGGTGTTGTGGCACGTGCCGCCGTTTTGGCAGGCGTTGGGCATCAGCTGGCACTCATCCACGTCCTCCGTGCACAGTTGACCTGTACCGAGGGACAAATAATATAAATATTCATTCATTTCATTCTGAAAAGAAATTATGTTGTGACTTGGCTTCACTAACCTGTGAACTCAGGCTGACACCGGCAGTTGTAAGAGTTGACGCTGTCGACGCAAGTGCCGCCGTTCTGGCACTCGTGACCGGGGCAGTCGTCGATGTTCTGGTTGCAGTTTTTCCCCGTGAAGCCTGTCAACAGTCCAAAGTGATTTTTTATTTTCCCACTGTTTCAACTGCCTGAACACCTCCGACTGCTGTCAGTTATTCTTCCAGTGCAGTTAAATGTGGCCAACTGTTTCTTTCCTCCATCTGTATGATTGAGGTCTGTGGCATCACATTCAGGGTACAGAAAATTTTTGAGAATAGAAACTTGAACGTTAAATACCACAGAATTGTACTTAACTGGATTAAAAAAAAAAAGTTGAAGCCACTGTAACATTATGTGCAATTTAAGCTGGCGCGGAGGCACCGTACGCCATCGTATGTTATGTGCAAAGGATGTTGTCCCTTTGACCATTTCCTTTCCGATAAGCCCAGATGCTTTCCTGCCTTCGCCCTGTTCACACACTCAACCGCAGCAAAACACACACGTGCAAGCCAGCAGCTGGAAATGACATCACCCAGCGCCGAGCTGCTCTCAACAAGTAGTTGCTCAAATTGAAAAACCAAGGCAAAAATGCCCACTAAAAACGGAAAATATAAATTGAGGGTATTTTTTCCAGCATCCGCCCAATTTAAAGAGAATGTCAACCCAAACATATGTTGTATATGCCCCACCAATCTCAGGGGGCGACCATTTTGCCACATGCTATTGACTGAAAATGACATCACAGTTGCCAGATTAGCAAAATGGCCGCTGCTTGAGATGGATAAAAACAGGTGGATTTTTCCTGTTTAATTCATATTCCATAAACTAAACATTAATCAGAACACTGGGTTTAGACTAGTTGGGTTGCACGGAGCATATATTACAAAGAAACTTAGGGGTTGACTTCCTCTTTTCTGATATGATGGGCTTTTTCCTCCCTCTACCTTTCCAACTCGGAGTCGTACACAAGTGATGTTCGTACCTGGCACACAGGTGCATTCATAGCTGGTGTCTCCCTTCTGGACGCAGGTGCCTCCATTTTGGCACGGCGACGGGCTACAGGGCAGGTAGCGGCTCTCGCAGCGCTGGCCGGAGTACTCGGCCGGGCAGCGGCAGTGATAGCCGCCGACCGTGTTGACGCAAGAGCCGCCGTTCTTGCACGGCGGCGGGCTGGCATCGCACTCGTTGACGTCCTGCTTGCAGGTCTTGCCCGAGAAGAAGGGCGTGCAGGTGCAGACGTACTGCGACTCGATGGCCGAGCAGCGCCCGTCGTTTGCGCACGGGTTGGACGCGCAGGGGTCGGGGTATTGGCACTGGTTACCTGGGAATACAAAGTTTCGTGAAAAAATATAATATGGTAGTATAAGGGTCTGACTGATATGGATTGGAGTAAAATTCCCATAACCAATTCGTCTGTTGAATAAAAAACTAGGGGACAACAAAAAACAAAAATGAACATATGAACAATATTCATTCAATCATGAATATATTCAACAATATTTAAAACTAATATTTTGATCAAATATTTTTGGTAATATGGAATATTACATTACATTTAATTTTTTAATATTTAGAAAAATATCTTTTGTTTTTGTCGAATACTTTTATAAATTTTGTCCATATTTTTCCCTTTCAAATATTGTTTATTGTGTGTTATTATATCCATTCACTTTCAAACCGCTTAAAACAAATAATGCCTATATAAAAAATTTATATAAATAACGGCTCCGTTTCTAATCCAAACAAGTATATTTCTTGTTACCTGACCATCCGGGCGGACAGTGGCACTTGTACGCCTGCAGGCCGTCCAGCTGACAGGTACCCCCGTTGCGGCACGGCGTGCCAACGCAGGCGTTCAAGCAAGTTCCGCTGGGGCACGGGTCGCGAAACTGGCACCTGTTTCCGGTGTATCCATCTCGACACCTGAGAAAAGTAATCCCATTTAATCAAATGCGTGTGTTTTGTTTTTGTGTTGAAATCGTGAAATCGTCAACAGTTTCAATGTGGATGCCTTCACTTTGTTAATATAATAATATTCATGAATAAAATAAATTAATTAATTAATAATTTTTTCACCCAGTAAATTAGTGCCTTTGCGATTTAAATATTCTACTACTCTCCGATGTGAATTTGAATTGTTTAGTCAATGGGAATTCCATAAGCAACCCAAGGGAAAACAATCGGGTCAACCCTCTGTGGTCATAAATAATATTATAGGGTAATAGCCTTTACTCGATAGGGCCCGTGTCTCTTAAAAAAGGTGCTTTTACAACAGGCCAACGTGTCTATGAGAAGCGGGCCTTTAAATGGGAGCTCCTTGTTTCCGTCACGGCTCTCCGTGAACAATGTATTGTTCGGCAGTAAAAAGGGGGACAAAACTCGTGTGATGTTTCTCACAGCGTCGTAAAAACGCCGGCTGATAAGTTCCCACATAGCGGGAGAAAAGCATACTTTTGGAATGACAATGAGGGGAGCTGAGGGGCGTTCCGAGAGGATGCCCAACAATGCGGCTAACAACAACAAGCATACCTCTGCAGCCTTGCAGCAGCCTTGCGGAATCAAAAAGAACGAAAAGGAGAAACGGCCGACAGAACTTTTACCTCACAGCGCTTCATAGCAATCTCGAGTAAGAGAATTTTGGATTTTTTGAGCCATCTTGTTGCCAAGTGTGTTGAGGAACTACTTATCACCCCAATTCTTTTTTTAAATTTAAAACAAGAAAATATGAGCAAAAGCCGGAATAAGAGATTCAGAAAGAATCCAATTGGTCTTCCCACGACCAAAATCACATCAAATACCGAACCACAGTCAGACAGTCCTGAACGGGATGCCAGTACCGCATCCCAAAACATTCCCAGGGGGTCCAATATGAGCGTGGGGGCCGAGCAGCCGACCCATCTTTTCGGCACAGACGAGTGTTTAGACAGCGGCCCTCTCGGGGGGATTACCCAGCATTGGGATTGTGGCAAGAATAAGAAAACATCACATGCTAGGCTGCCCGCTGCATAAACATCGGACTGAGCGACCAGTGGCGTGCCAAGCGAGGTTGGTCAAGCCTCTTCTGCAACCGGTGTGCGCTCCAACAAGAACCAGGCAGTGGACAGCCTTGAAATGGAGGCGCTCGGGTTCTTCTTTAGGAGCCAGCGGTTGGGAGGCGCCGCACGAGCCCGCTGGAAAAAGGCAGCGAGAAGCAGGTGCGCATGTTAATGAGGGAGCCGGACGGCAGCTGCTGCCCCGGCACATTCAAAACCTCCCCGTATTCCCACCACTCTCTTCCTGGGACACCCACCACCATCCCACCACTTGTCATAACTGGAAAAAAAACAAATTCATTAACAAAGAGCTTTTTAGAGATGTTCAATACCACCAGACCGATGCCAGTATGAGGACTCAATTCTCGAATAGTCACGATACTGAGTACCACTAGAACTGTTGAGACATAAAAGTCCCCCATCCCCCAAATAATGACATATTTAAAAAAAAAAAAAAAAAAGACGTGTAAATCCCAATATTTCAATTTCCCTTAAAAGTGAATGAAATGAATTCTTCTACTTTCTAATCACAAAACGGTCACAAGACCTCAAGGATAAACAAATAGCGTCGTGGCACGTGGACACGTTCTCCAAACACACCGCTGGTCCCAAGTCAACGGCAGCGCGGACTCCATGAAGAATGCTAACAGTTTGCTCTTTAAATTGGCAAGGGCTCGTCAAATACACGCTCGGCATAAAGTCGCTTTTTAAAAGGCTCTGAGTCAGTGAGGGTACGAATGGAATAGGATAAAATATATACCTTATAAGTAAGATAGAGTTCAGCATTACTTCAGTGCATGTGGATCAGACATGATGGCCTGGACTTGGAGAGACTTTTGTTGGCTGCAGTGATATTTTGTTAACAACATGAAAAAAAGAAAAAAAAAAAACTGCTTTCATGAGTGACTACAGTTAGTAAATAAATACCTCTGGTCCTGTTTTGATGTGCATTAAACCAATTTCTTTTTCTCCTTGAGGATTTTTTTGTTCAATTTGTCTTATTTTTTGTATGTAAAAGCTTAAAGAAAAGGTTTTTAAATCAATACATGGAGGAGAGCAGGGTGAGACAAAAGAAAGTCAACGGCTCTTTTATGGAGTCAAAACAAACAGTGAGAGGCAGCTGCTTCAACAAGAAGAATCTCAGCGGCAGGTAAGACTCCAACGCATCAAAGGTAAATAAGGACCACGTGAAAAGGAGGAGCACAAATCAGAAGCTGAGCAAATATCAGGTGTTGGGCGAGCTATCCAATAACCGTGCCGAGATGATCACGTCTAAGGCCGATACTGTTATTATATTCTCTGCTTATTGTTCTTTGCTCTTCAATGGTCGCCGCCGTAGTCCTTGGCAACGGGTCGCCTGCACTTACAGGGACCCGTGCAGCCGCTCCGACTCTCTAGCAGATGTTGGGTTGACATTTGACCCAACGCTAAAAGGGGTTTCCCCGATCAGGCTCGGCCCAATCTGCCATCTGGGTGCACGGAATATACAGTCGGGCATGGCGCACCCGGCTGGATGAGCCTGACGCTGTACCCCCTTTTTTAACGCTCTTAGTTTGATGGCATTTATTCAATTCAATTATTAAGCCATGCGGATCCCTGTGGGAGATATTATTAACAGCAGGTTCTGGACTGACATGATTTAGGGTATTTTAGGATAATCCCCTTTTGGGACAATTGATCAAATTTAATGCAGTTCCGAAACTAAACGAAACAAAGTAAGCATAAACAAAGAGACGGTACATCTCCTTATAGACAAATATAGTCCCCGTGGTCTGCCATAAATGACAAGGAAAGCTTGACGACTTCCTCTTCACCTCCTTTCATCTATTCTTCTCCTCTCTCTAATTGTATAGGAGGTTGACCTGGCTGGCCCAAATCTGGAGGCTTCCAAGATAGAGACACTCTTTATTTGGGAGCGTTACAGAGGCAGGGAAACATGTCTCGTGGGTCACGGCACGAGTAATGACGACAACGGAGGAGGCTGGGAACCGCTTTGGGGCTTTGCGGTAGTCTGGAGGTGGAATAGCAACTCTCCAGGATAATCACATTGGCCTGCACATCAAGAGTGCCAAAGTGGTTTTCATCAAAGACCACATCATAGTTACGGGGTTAGCCTCAGGGGGCTTGGTGACAATTGTGAAACCACAGAAATGAATAATCATTAAGGGTGTGATGGTAGACTAAAATCATGGCATATTATGATGGCTAACTACTTTTGAGCATATCGCTAGCTTGGATGTCCTCTAGCCAGGAACTGAAGAGCAAATAAAGCGTGACACACCTAAGCACTTTGTGTTCGAAGCAAAACCTCAAGTCGTCACGTCCCTCTAAACCGCAGACAGGTGTCCGGACGAGGACATCGGGGCGTTTTATCGTGGCAACCGGGAAACTTATGATCTCATTAATCCCCCCACGCTGAGGCTCCAGTCGGGCCAATCAACCCACTCTACATCGAAAATCTCGCCAAAGGGAAAAAAAAAAAACTGTTGTGTGATCACATGATGAGATATGACACCTTTTCTTCCCTCGAGTCACTTTGAGGCCATTTCCTGACTCTCAATGGAGGTGTGTGTGCCAATATGGGGGTCGGGGGGTTATAGACAGACTCATCTGACCACAGCAAACAGAGGTGCCATTGAAGAGTCGGCAGAACTGGAAAGACAAGGGCTCACTTTCATTGAAGTGGTGCTACATTGAAGCATTCACTGCACATAGCAGCACGGAATTAACAACCGTGCTTGTTATCGGAGAACATCCCCCTGACATGTGGAAGCAAACGTGACAAGCCCCTTCTAACTTTTTTCAGTGTTGTAATACGCCGTAAAAAAAAAGAGCAATTCAAAAGACATCATGCATCCCACATACATAATTTATAGCAACAGTGCAACTAAAGGAACTTGATTAGCATCAAGTAGGATCAGAGAATGAATCGCTGACATCAGCATCTGTGAGTTGTAACCGTCACAGTTCAAACTAAAATCTTTTAAAAAAATGGCTGGTTGGAATCGGAATCAACTTGACAGTAAACCAAAAAGGCCTTCAGCTAACTTCTTTTGCAGATAAACGTCAGTGACTGCCAGCGCAGATACGAGATGGTATTTACGGTCTGGAATGTCAAGTAGGTATGCCTGCCGAGTGAAGCGGCCAACCCCGTTCACTTGACCTTGGCGTGACGCCTCGGTTCAAAATGCAAGCGTCTTTTGGTCTACGGGGCAAAATAGCTGGGAATTCTTTCACAAAAACTTTATGAACAAAACAAAAAAACACGCTCTGAGTATTTAAATGGGGATGTTTCGTTACAACGCTTTGAATCTTGAAGTTCTGTTAGCGGGTCTAGCTCAGGTGTTAGGCAGGGCAGAAAGAAGCTAGCAGTTTGCTAACAGTAGCCATGCAAACTTGTTCAACCTCACAAAAAATAAAATCAACTTCAAACTAACAACATTTAATGTTAGAACATTAAATGTAACATTTAATGTAACATTAAGAAGTTAATTAAGTCAATTAACTAGTAACTAGTAACATTCTGTTCTTTATAAGTCACGCTTGTTTACAGTGCTTATGCTAGCTTGCTTTAGGAAACACACGACTTGTTTCCTGCCTGTACAGAATGAACCCAAATATGACATTAAATAAATTCAAAATATGGAAGTACAATGTTTTAGCATACCGTTACATACATTAGTTCTGCATTAGCAGAGGGTAGTGACGGAAACTGTATACAATTTTGTGCCAAACTAATAAAGAATAAAAAATTCCTGTATGAAAAAAATCCAGTCTGATGTTTCCAAAACAGCCAAATGAAAACCTGATTACATTCCGTCGTAAACACACTTCCCATTTGAAAAGGCAAACCTGGATTGAAAGCCTCATGCTCTATCTTCATGTTTAATTGGAGAAGTCTGAGAAGGAGGACATTGCAGAGGCACAATGATGGCTTTGTGGCCCCCAAAGAGAAGATGGGGAAGGCAGAGAGGGGCGGGCGGTTGGACGATGGGTGGTAGAGTAGCCAGGAGACTAAAAGGAGTGAATAACACAACCGGACCAAATTAAGCTGTGGCAGGCAGTTATCTTTGGCTGCCTGGTTTTAGGATTTAAAATGACTAACGTAACCACGCTAATTTTCATTAGCCTATCAAAAGTTAGCATTAAAGGGCAGGTCAAAACTTTTCTTTGCAATACTATGTTCTATGCGGCCTCACTAGTCTTAACTCGTTTCTCTGATTAATATTGTGCTTGTGGGATATGACTTAAGCAGCAAATTGCACCGATTTGAATCCATCTCAGGTGGCGGCCATTTTGCCACTTGCTGTCGACCAACAATGAAATACTGGACGAGCACAATAATAATCAGAATACCGTTTAGAGTTGCGGGGAAAATGACAAAACAAGCCAGGTTTACAAGTGAATAAATAACAAAGGCATGGGAAAAATTTGCACTTTTGGAATGGTCCCTGCATGTGAAGGCACTTCACTGCAGACAGCGTGCATAACTTTGGAGAACCCTATGCCATCTGTCCAGTGGGAGTAAGTGAGACTGAGGGCCACTTTGGGACAAAATCCCGAGAGAGAGCGAGAGCCAGCGAGAGAAAGAGGTAGAGGAGGGAAAAGGGGTTATAGAGGTCTGTGTTGAGAAAGACAAGGTCTGATGGTCTGGCCTCTCTGGGAAGCCTCACCCAGATTAGTCACACAGAATTAATCGCTGCCGAGAACAATGGCCGCCGGGCTTCTGGAGACCCCAGCTGTCGCTTGTTGAAAGAAAAACAAAAATAAGATTTAGGGCCGCCGTAGTTAGGCCGCAGAGGGGGCTGGCTCGCACGCGGACCCGCTGCCGACCGCCGATGACTCAAATCAGACACGCGCCCCGCTCTGTTTTGTACAAGTTGAAGTTTTCTACTCACTTGCACTGTCCGTTGCCGTCCGGAGTGGCATCACATCTCCCCTGGTTCAAACATGACTCGGTGGGCATGGAGCATCTCAGGCCTACCGAGGGAAAGTTTACAATCACAATAATACATGGGCACATGTTGTGAAAGGACAATTTGGGCAAAACTACAAAAATGTCCAGTGTGGGTACGAATGACTGTCACAGTGGCTTGGTGGGAGAGCCCTCGACAGCCTGAGCTTCTCAAAATGGAGGACACAGATTCATTTGCAACAAGTATGTTGTACAAGTTATAATTGTTTAAAACAAACGAACTAATCAATCGTCAACTTTGGGCCAATTGAAAGCTGATAGAGATGTACCTTATGATAGAAATATGACATCACTGCATGAATACATTGAGTTCTTTCTTAACAAAAAAAAGTGGTATAATTTCAAGAATACTTTTCCCCAGAACAAAAAAGCTATTGTTTAAGAAAATAGCTTATTTAGAAGTCTTGTTGTTCCAGAATAAAAGTTGTACTATAAAAAGGTTTAGCTTACGAGTTGACATTTGACTTTAACTTGTCAAGCGTTGATAGCATAACAGTATGATTTTTTTATGCTGACAAAATATTCTTTGTTCTTTTAAAGATTACTTTTTTTCTTAAAAAGATGTCAGCAAAAATACGCTGTAAAGAAAATTTTAGAACAAAAACAATACCAATTAAGACATTTAAACAGCAGTTTTTGATCTTGTGATGATTACTTTTTCCTTGAAAAAAATTATTTAAATCCCATGACATTATGACTTGAATTTATCGTTGACTTGTTTTTTTTTCCCCCTAAAAAAGAGGCAACAATTCTGTTGGCATTGAGGGTTTACAAGATTGGCACCGGAATTATAAAGTGGGTCCTTGTAAAAATGTCCAACACTTTGAGAAGCCTTGCTCCAGGCACCTGTCCCTTCGATAGCCACATAGACAATTGGACAGAATGTCAACACAAATGTTATTCAAACGAGCATAAAAATCCCCAAAAAGAAAACTTACTGCATCATTTTGAGTGAGTTCATATGGAGGAAGAGGACGAAGCATAAATTCGATTTGAACCAACTGTGACTTAAGTCATGTCACTTCCAGTGTGTGTTCACAAACGCAACAGGTTGATTTGAAAAAGTGGCTCACTCAAGAATACGACATGCAGGCGATAAATGCGAACTTTAGGGTAACTCACCACGTGCTAGTCCAATCAGCCACAACACTAAAGTTACTTTCGCCAAAAAAATCGGCATTCCTTCAGGTTTACAAAGTGCTCACACATAAAGTCCGCATGGGTTGTTCATAGATCCGAACGTCTTCTTGTCTGGGGCTGATGAGATGGGAGGAAAAAAGTTGGAGTAGTTCCGCGGTAAAAAAAAATTCGCACGCCCTTGTCAACGGGAGATGTTGTCGCCACACTTCTCCGGCTGGAAATGACCCCGAGTCGCTCGCTCCACATCTGGGGAGGCGAAGCGGGGAGGAGGGCCATCGGTCGGCGCGGTCCCACGGTGCCCCCAGCTCCTTCTCCCACCCCCTCCCTCCTCCAAACAAACACACAGTTGATCAAGCGATAGATATCGCGGAAAGAGTTGGAAAAAAGTTTATGTTGTGGTTTCATTCCACACTTTTTGTTCCTTTTTCTGCGTAGTGTTCCAGCAATTAATGGGGAGAGGAAAAGCTTCAAAAATGCTCACATTCAATTAATGTTCAATTAATTTTTTTGTATGCTAATTATTTAGCACGTTTTCAAAATGGCAGCGCGAGTTAAAATTTCCATAATTTTGAAAAAATACTACATCAGGTCATTAAAAGTTCATTTTAAAAGCTATTTTAGGATATTTTTTTATGCACGTAGAAAGGGGAAAAAAGTATAAAGTTCCGGAGAACAGTAGACTGATTGTAACTGAATGAATCAGCGCTTGGACAAAATGGCTTCTGGCAATTAGAGAAAAAAATATTAGGATTTATTTGACAATTTAATCGTAATAAACTGAAAGCCAATTGTATTTAGTTTTGGAGAAAAAGACATTCCTTGAATTTTAGCTTGGCATCATGACAACAAGTACAGAATAGTGAATATTACTTTAAAAAAAAAAAAAAAACTTTTATAGTGGAAAAAAATACCAACACAAAATAAACAACCAAACTACCATCATCATCATCATCACCAGCAACAACATAGCGGCATCAACTGATAAGTCTGAGAAATTCTCTATTATCAGTTTACATCTTCTTCCACACTAGTAAACAAACGCTGATGTTGTGAGGTCAGGTTTTCGAGCTAAGTCAGCACAAAATATCTGCAGATTCCAATCAAGTGCTGTGTGAAGCCACTTTAAAATGCCTCCCAAAGGTTTCTATTTGTTGTCGTCGGAAGCGTTACGTTTCAGATTCACTTGCGATCTAGATTTCTTCGCTTAAAAAACTTTTAACCCTGAAAATGACGTTAAAACCTCTTTAACAACTCTTTAACAACTTTTAAACACATCGTAAATGTATTTTTTTTAATCTTCTATTTAACCAAATGTCTATTTTCTTGCCACCACTGTAGCAACCACCCAACTTTTCCTGAGCAGTTATAAAGAACTGTTAAACTGCCTCACTGTCAACTACCTCCTGTTTTGTTGTATAAACCACAATGACACACGACTAGCTCGCAGGTAAAACTGCTGCACGAGTCCAAAAAAAAAAAGCGGAGACGTTAAGAGAGCCTCAGGAAAGGCATACTCCAGTAAATGCGGAGTGCCCAACCTTTAAACCGATTCCACGGCCAGTAAAAACCACAATTTAATCATGTCATATCAGTATTGTCATGGAAATGTATTATATTAACTAAGCCCATAATCTGCTTTTGATTTGATCCCAATCGGTCAATTAATTTGTGTATTCTAATGCGTAACCTCATTCTGTGTTTTAAATTGGTTCCCAATGACAAGAATGGAGTTTCGGCGAATACTCTAAATTTTAGCGTTTTTTTTTTAACGGGTTTGACATACTGCCAAAATTGCTAGTCAGAGGCTGAGCTGCACTGTATTTGTCTACAATTTTTTTGACACGTTCATCAAACTAAACACATAATACAATATAGATTCAACAAGCGGATAATAATCCTCTTGTATTTTTTTTTTTTTAATTTTTTTTTACGCAACTACTTTATTGTGCTCATTGCCCAATGCAAGCCAGACCCAAAAGGTGTTTACACTTTGGCATTGTGAGGTGGCGGGTAAACAGGATTTGTCTTGATTTCCTCCTCATTGTATGAACCCAGGGGGCCGTCAAGGGGGCTGTACCCACAACTGGCGCAGCGCAGATGGGGCAAATCTGTTCTACTTGATCAGCTTTACAAGCACGGACAGCTGCACGGGGTCTCGTTTGGGTAAAAAGCACCAAAGCACATGTTCGAGCTAATACAGTGGCTGTCATTATTTGATAAGCAACGCATGACTGGGTATCGGTCCAGATTAAAGACCCGATTGACTCGATCCAGCTGGGTTTAATGTTACGCTGTCTATCTTTAACAACTGTTTTGACACGCAAAACGTCTTTTCTTAAACTGAGGTTTCGTTTCGGTAATGAAATTTAAGACGTGCAAGGTGGTGCTAGACTGCGAGCGTCGTGTTGGCTTGTTTGAGCCTGGACGACTTCTGGATCCTTTCCTCCAATCACAGCTTGAGGCAAAGAATGTGAAAAGTACTTTAAAAAAAAAATCACTTTGCATACAAATCTTCTCATGAGTGAGTTTTTTTGTGTGGTTGTGTGTGTGTGTGTGTGGTCGCAAACAGCAGCAGCAGGTGTGTATGTGCGACATGTCCAGACATGTATGTAAAGGCAGATACACACATAAAGACATTTCATAAAGCAGTGTACACACATTGAACACTCCAAGACAAATGGCTTCCGCAGTCAAACGACAGCAGCTTCTAATTATACAACCTTGTTTACTACTTAAGAGATTCGCAGGCTTGTAATGAACCGTGAGGCCCGAGGAAAAAGTTGACCCTCGCGGCCTCGCATCCCTTGTGGTACCGCTATTATTAGCGGAACAACATCCGCAAAGAATCAGACATAAGTCAAGCTGTATGAATTTTAAACGCTCCCCCTCCTGATTTTCTATTTCAAAATAACGCGGGAGTTTCCCCCCAGCTATTGGGTGGGAAACATTTGCAGATAATTGAACACCCACCCAAAAAAGGTCGATCATTTTAGACAGGGCTATGGCCTCGATAAACAAAACTCCTCCTCTCACCTCAACAAGATGGTGCCAAAGTTTGTTTTTGAGCAAGACTTTGGCCTCAGAATATATATATATATTTTTTAAACTTAGAAGACCTGACAGATGTCCGAATGTTTGTGAACATGGTGTCCGTGGCACACACGCAGAAAAAAATACCTGAGGGAAGGAAAATAGACCATTGTATTGCAGTGCTATTATTTCCTGAGTGGTTCACACAGAGATGAATGCATCCTGCTCTGTCTGTATTGTTCTTATCGAGGAGGAGGCTCCAGTGACTTTTTTTCTTGAATTGAACATTCTACTGCTGCCCAATGTGAGGAAACACGGGCGAGGGTCTTTGGCTCCTGCTTTCCGGCGCTTGAGGCAAAAGAGGCAACTGCTGCCAGGGAGAAGGTGAGACGGGCCAAGCACCTTGCCGAGAAATGTGAGAAAATGTCAACGAGCAGTCCAAGGGCGTTGAGCTGTCGTGGAGATAAAGTACCACACCCTAAATGAACACAAACGCCAGCTCATGCTTTGACTTTTCCTCTCGTTCTGTTTCCTGTTACGGGCCACAGTTTTAGAAGTGACGAAGAACTTGAGGAAGAACTCCAGGGCGAGGTCATTTTTATAAAAGGAACTCAAATCTGACTCAAGCTGAGTGAAAATGGACCCCGAGGTCGTGACATCATGCGAGCAGCAAAAGAAGGGAATGGAAAGAATGAATCTGAGAAAAAGCCAAATGGAAGACGGGAGGGAGAGTTACATTGTCGGTGCAAAATCTTTATCCTGATCAAAATACCATTAATGCTTTAATTATTAATGCAATAAATGCTGGGTGGGCCGGTTTAAAAGATTTGACCTAAATAGCAAACAACGGCGCCAAAACAGTCAGTGACAAACCTCGAACGTGTAGCTTTTACTCAAGCTGAGCGGTAAACAAAAGGAGGAAGTGGCTCAGCGCGTCCGGCAGAGCTTCCTGTTTGTGATTACGCGTCCAAAAACATGCTTGGCTCTCTGGGACCTCCTGCCACTCTTGTCGAAATGGGAGCAGCATTGGCCCGCTGCGACTGGTCGCCCGAGGTCGGGGCGCCACAATAGCGGGAAGCAGCTGCTTCAGACATAAAAGTAGCGCTGTGTCGTCTTAATGATGTTTAATAAGTGGCCTGTGCTCAATTAGCTTAATGGGTAAAGTACAGGAAATAATCAGAATTGTACATATCTGATTTTTGGGGTAGTATTTGTTTATTGATATGTTTTGTAATTTTTTTTTATTCAATGTGTTCATTTATTGAAATATTTTTGTAATTATGCAGCTAATATTTTCACATTTATTTTGTGTATAATATTTTTTTTCCCAATATTTTGCAGTCTAATATTTTTATTGTTAAACTTCATGCTAATATTTGTACCCCAGTCGCGGGAATAAAATATCTCCATATTTGAGCCTGTTTTGTGAGGTCATCTAACTTGGACAAGGACTAGACAGACTGTTCCCAGATGCAAAACACACATAAATATCATTCCCCTGTCTTCTTTCCCACCGTGGAGTAAAAACATTTTTGGAAAAACTGTGACGACTTTGATGCTCTCTAGTTTATTATTCTAACTTCTGATGCCTCTAGACTGTAAATGAAAGTTCCATGAATGTGTGTGAGCTTGTTTATGTGAATAATCTCATAATTGTCGTTAGGAGAGGAGAGGAAAGGAAGGGTGAGGATTATCTCTCCTCTTCGGTGCCGCTGTGTATAAAGTCTGCATGAGAACCCGTGACATGGCATGGCACACAAAGAGGCAGGAAAGCAGGAGTTTTCTGTGCAAGACAATGCGGCACCTGTGAACGTTCATTAGGGCGTGAAGGGAAGCAAATGGAAGTTCACACACCTTAATGGGACCTGATGATTTATAAAGACATTGCGAAGCAGATTAAATGTCATTTAACTACTGCAAAACCTCCCACCAACATTTTCCATTAGGCAATTTTCTTTGACATGTTTATCCAGCTAACAATTAGCACAGGAAGCTAGCATAGCGGTCTAAATTTTGTTTTCAGAAAATATGCTTCGTACGAGTTCTATCAAGTTAGCGGGAACAAGAACAAACATCTCAGAACAAACTAACAAACAAAGACTAGGCAATTGTTAACT
This sequence comes from Syngnathus scovelli, assembly GCF_024217435.2. Classification (NCBI taxonomy): domain Eukaryota; kingdom Metazoa; phylum Chordata; class Actinopteri; order Syngnathiformes; family Syngnathidae; genus Syngnathus; species Syngnathus scovelli. The sequence continues at coordinate 20,927,181 of NC_090849.1, forward strand.
ACCTTGCTAGATAGCACCATGACAAAAAACAGTATTTTTGTTCACAAAAGGTTTAAAACTAGCTTGAGCCAACAGGACTGGGAACAAAAACAGACCCAAAAACACCTGCATCAAACCGGTCATCGGCTTCAGGCTAGTTAGGTAGCTACTATAAGTTAGCATCTGATGCTAACGTAGCTGACTATGGGCAAATTTGATAGTCCTGTGCTCACCATTCCTGCACCTGTTGTTAGAAGCAAACGTCGATTTAAGACTCACCTTTCAGTCCAATTCACAGGCTGCTTAAATATCGCAATCCCACAAAGATATGCGCAGACGCACACCACATTTATGGGAACACAAATACAAGCTGGGTGGCATCATAAAGCCCAAACAAAATCTATTGGGAAAATAAGTTAATTGTAGGTTTTCAACAGATTACCTCATTTAACATCAACAAAACTTTAGGTTCTCACCATTAGCTTGGGGAGGGGCTGTACTCATGTTGACCTTTCAAAGTAAAGCTCCACTTTTTACTGAGCTGGGCTGGGTTAAGCAAAGCAACCCCGAAACCCGTCCCTCCTCCATGTTTTAAACACATTTGCTTCATTTATTTTGCATTCAACGTAGACCTGCTGTAACTTGCTATCAAGCTAAACTTTTAGCTGCTCAGATTAGCAAAGCATCCCAATAACCATTGATACGGGTTTCATTTCCAAACTTGTTTACGGTGTGCAGTTCAACCTGCATACATCGGTAGGTTCACACCCCTTATCAGACCCTCCATCGGTTTCCCACATGATGTGTGTACAAGCGCATGACATTCCCACTGACTGAGAAAATGCTGACTGTGCATAGGTGTGTTTGCTGGGTCGTCGTAATTCGGTAGCTGCTGTCAGGCATCGGTGAGACTGACAGTTTCCCCAACCGACACACTCCTTTGGGTTATCATACCTATGGATGCCCCCCCCCCTCCCCTTTGCACGCCACTGGTGGGACCCCTTTTTTCCTCCAAGCAAATTCCTCAAGAGCCTGGGAAAGAAGCTGTGACATCAGTAAACATGTTTCCGTGTGAATGTCCACGCAAACTTCACACACTCTGGAAGCAGCACTTTTGCATCTTGCTCAGATGTGTTTTCAGTGCTTAAGAGAATATCCGAAAGACCCGGAAAAAAAAAAAAAAAAGTAGACGGACAATAAGGTCTATTTTTAGCCGTAATGAGGCCACTGGTGATCTTCGCTGGAATGTCACAAAAGGGACAAAGTGTTCCACCAAAATCCATGAGTCGCCAGTCTACTTTTGAACTCAAGTAATAAATGTTTCTGTACTGTCATGTTTTTAAGCAAACCTGTAAGTTGAAAAATATATGTACATATATTTTTTGAAATTCATTGCTTTTTTTTGATTAGTATTCTGATCAAATTTTATTTTTGACAATTTCTCCCTTAGGAATGCGAAGTTTCTGATTTATATTTCTGGTTCTGTTTTAGAAGTAAGTTTTACAAGTTTCTGTCGTCATGGAGATCCCCCATGGTAACAAGGTCAGTCCAGGTTTATTTTTTTCCATACTTGGGAGCTTACATTGGGTCTGGCTGGGTGTTGGGGGGGGATGGGGTGAGAAGAGCACAATTCCCATGCCCTGGTTCCCCCCTCACCACACACACACACCCCCCTTGGGACTTTTTAACGGCAGATGTGACGTCTGGGGCTTCCCGTCCCGTCCGGTGTTGTCGTCTGGCTGCCATCCGTACTGTCTACAGAGAGAGAAACACGTCCATCCCGTCACACTGAAATTATGCGCCGCGATAACTCGGCACTGATTTGCCTAAGTGACGAGCCAATCAGACAGGCTCTCTCATCTCTTGAGAGTTGATGCCGTCACAATCCCAAATTTGAATGATCGGGTCTTAGTGGAGAATGAATAAAACGTAATAACTAAGCCATTCATGTTTTAACTTTTCTATTTGATATATTTCGGTACAAATTTGCTAAAGGTTGAAACCCTGACCTTGGCTTGAAACCCTAATTTGAAACCCTGACTAGGTCTTAAAATTCTCATTTTAAACCCTGCCTAGGATTGCAAACCTGGGTTTGAAAGTCTTAACTTTGAAATACTAGTACAAAAATGATGTTTTCACTGGACTGGGTTTGTTTTTTGGGCGGAAAAATGATGGAGACTATCAGAGCCATGATAAAAGAGGTTGGAAATAAGGCCAAGCTTAAGGCGCCCGTCGAGCAGATAGGGCGGAAAAGAAAGTAAGGCTCCCGCAGATCCAGCCTCAGTCGGGAGGCCTTTATCTGGCTAATGCATTGTCTTACTTGGAAAAACCTCAGGCTCGGAAGGGAAGATCCGGATTGGATCCTCCCTCCTGCCAGTAGATTAGGACTGAGTGAGCGGTCTCCCATCAGCCACGTTGCTCTTTGATGGCCGCCAGCGGCTGTCGACACCCCGGAGGACGTGACCGTGAACAAGGCCACCGATCCGGGTCTGACGAGAGGCTCTTTCCAATCTCCCTAATGATTTGTAAATAAACAGCGGTGGCTCGCTCTGTCTGGAAATGGTTGCGGGGGTGCTCGAGTACTCGCACTAGTCTGGGCTGAAGTAGAAGCAGGCTACAGATATTTGTGTAAAAAAAAAAAAAAAAAATGATGGTGAAATGCTAACCCCTGTTGAAAATGTATCTCAGTCAGGAAATCCTACTTTCAAACCATAACCCCATCTTGAAACTCTAATTTAAAACCCTAACCCTGTTTTCAAATCATAATTTGAATCGCAATTTGAAACCCCGTCCCTTGTCTGAAACCATAACCCTGGCCAGAAACCCAATTGGAAATGTCACTTTAGTGTCAAATTGAGAATGTATCCATTGTTCGGAACCATAACCCCTTTTTTTTTTTTTTTAACTTGAACAAATGTGAGAAAATAGACTACTAACACAAGAAACTCTTGTTAATTACTGGCGCCTATCGTACCAAAATGTCCACACTGTGTCTTCTCTGTCCTCTCCTGTCATGAGAAGATATTTCGAAAAGATCCCTTTGAGGTTAGAAGGCCAGTCAAAGAGTTCTCAAATTCAACTAGTGCCATCAATTTTAATCTGCGTGTGCCACTTGAGAGCCATCATCTTCACCCCAACCCCCGCCTCCCAGAAAAGTATCTTTTGTGTGCTTCTCCCTCATTAATTAAGCATATGTCTTCTATTTGAGATTGAGCAGGAGTGCACACAAAAGCACAATTTGCACCCAATCTGAAAGTGTAATGAGAGCGCATGGAAGAAGAAGAAAAAAAAAAAGAGACGAAATGACAAAGACGAGTCAAGACAAAGGCGAACGGAGGGATGAACAAGGAGGCCTCCCTCTGAATGCAGATGATTGTGTAACGAGGGATTAAGTGCTGGATTAGGGGTCTTTATGAAGATGTTTCTGATCCTCATTAAGGACCTCGTCTCATATCGGGGCATCGATTTCCCCCCAGCATCCGCATCCTCTGGAGGAGGAAAGATAAAGAAAAAGCGAGGAGGAGGAGAAGATGTGTTTCTAATAATACGCTCTTCCGAGACGAACATGACTTTCGTATTTCGAACATTTATTTTTGCTTCGTGTCATAATAGCAACTGAGCTAAGTAACTTCACTTATTACATGCTTGAAAAGTCACATTCTTTGATTAGAAAACAATGTTTGGGTTTCGATCTAGGTTTTCAAGACAGGTTTGGCCTATCAAGTTATGGTGTGCAATCATGGTTAGGGTTGAAAGACAAAGTCAACGTTCTAAACTTAATTTCTTGTCTAACCCTCCCCAGGAAAACTGTTGTAAACTAATTATGAAAGTGTGGGGAGTTGCATGTAATTACGCCACCGACCATGCGAGGGCAGTGCGACGCCTCGTTGATCACGTTGCCATCTTCCTCTTGGCAACGAAGTAGTTGTTGTCAAACGTTGCTAAGGAAGTCGCCTGGCTACTTGTTACGTGTACTTTACACACTTGGGGTGATAATCCGATAGTTAACGGGGCAATACCTGTCTGGTTTCCTATGTTAATGACGGATTAACGATAGCAAGAATGTATTTATTGCTCTTGAGGAGGTGAATAGTTTGTTTTTTCGGCGTATGCCGAGTTAGTTTAGCGAGGACCGTGTTAGCCTAGCCGCACTGCTAACCGGCCACAGATTTAACTGAATGTATGCGTTGTGATTTGTTTCGAGTGAGACAATGAAACAGGCTGACATTTTAAAAATCAGAAAAGGATGACGGAGAACGGAGACAGTGTAAGGCCGGGCAACTGCAGCCCGGCGACGGTCGCCAGTGACGGTCGAACGCCCAAGGCCCCCTCGGCGGACCGCAAAATGTGCAAGGAGTTCAACAACGCCCTCAAACTGCAGCAGGCTGCGCGGAACGCGGCTGGAGATAGCCCGTACCAGCCTCGGCCGCCCTCGCTGCCCAGCAAGTGGAAAGGCAAGATGCCGGAGAAGAGCGTCCGCGCCCGGAGGCTGCGATCCAGCCAGGAGAGCCTGAGCGACCCAGTGGGCTCGTCCACGGACTCGCTCAAGGAAGTAGCTTCCCCTACAAGCGAGGCCATCGTAACATCTCCCAGGTTGTTTCGCGAAAGAGGCAGCAGTCTATCCGATTCCGACCGCAGCTCGACCGCCGTGCCGCGGAGCGACCCCTCGGAGCTTCGGCTGCGGTCCTCCAGGCTGCGCCTGTCGCCGGTGCAGCCCAGCTCGGCGCCGCTGCCCGCCCTGGGGCACAACTTCGTTTCGGCCGCTCTGAGGGCCGCTAATAAGATTGACAAGGACTGCTCGGATTACGCCTCCAGGAGGAGATCCCAGAGGCTGCTGCTACTGCACAGGAACCTGAGCGAGGGCGACGCCGGTTCGGATAGCCTGTCTGTCAACTCCATGAGGTCCACCAGCAGCGTGTTGAGCCCCATTAAACCCCAGGAAGTCAGAAACAGGTACGACGCCTGGACCAATGCTGGTAGGCACAATTAAGTTGATGGTTGAAGTATCACTGCGTGAAGTTACGTTAAGTAGGGCTGGAGAGAACTGGTCATTCTCATTTTGTTGGGTTAGGCAGCTGCACACGGTTGGTGGGAACTATACCAACATATCGCCTAGCTTTGTTTTCAGGGTCAAGTACCCGACACCATCATTCAAATTGCCTGTCCTTGCATTAGAACATTACGAGTGTAACCAAAGAAATAAAGACAATGCGGTGTCATTTAGGAGCTTTCTGGAAGGAGGAGGGCTTGGCAGCGGTGCCCTGCTGGGGGTGGAGGAGCTTCAGCGCTACTTCCCAGATCGGAGGCTCGGAGTCTACGTGGTCACATGGAACATGCAGGGAGAGAAGGTATGGTGCAGATTTTTGACAATGATACCACTGTTGCGAGCATCACAGAATTTCAGTGTGGGTGTGCGTTTGGTTGTGTGTCTGCCTCTTGTCAATGAATGTGTCTGTGTGTGTACACTTGGTGTGCCTTTCTGCGTGTTTGTTGCACCCCAGGGCTTTCCTTCCAACCTTGACGACCTCCTCCTTCCAACCGACTCAGAATATGCACAAGACTTTTACATTATCGGAGTGCAGGAAGGATGTCCTGACAGGTACTCGGCTCCCTACTATTAAGTGTCTCTGTGCATTACACAAATTTGTGTGTGTGTGTGTGTGTAGGCGGGAGTGGGAGATACGCCTCCAGGAATCTCTGGGTCCACACTACGTCATGCTGTACGCGGCGTCTCACGGCGTACTGTACCTCAGCGCCTTCATCCGCAGAGACCTGATCTGGTTCTGCTCCGAGGTGGAACACGCCACCGTCACCACCAGGATCATCTCGCAGATCAAGACCAAAGGGGCCGTGGCCGTGGCTTTCACCTTCTTTGGCACGTCCTTCCTCTTCATCACATCACACTTCACCTGTAAGCATCAAATGAAGATTTTGTCACATTGTATTCTCACACATTGTAATGTTGCATTATGCTGACACGTCACAAAATGTCTTCCAGCTGGAGATGCCAAGGTGTACGAGAGGATTTTGGACTACAACAAGATCGTGGAGGCATTGGCGCTTCCCAAGGGACTCCCCGATACCAACCCTTACAGATCAACGTCATGTAAGGAAAGGGTTCTTTCTTAATTTGGGTGTTTGAAAAAAATGCAATTTAATAATGCTGTGGCCTCTTAAAAGTCCTGATATGATTGTAATCACTAAACTGACTTCTTTGCAATTAATGTTACGTGCGTTACGTCAGCATGATCTTTTAAAGACTTGGTCCATCTTTCAAAATTAATAATTTTTCCATTTTGAATAAAACAATTTTCTATTTACGTTAATTGGTCGTGAATATGCATGGTCATCTTTTGTCCACTAGGGGGTGCTGCAACACAACACTTTGAAGGAAAAGCCCCAGGGTAATTTAAAGACAAGTCTTTCTTTTTTTTTTCTAACCTCAGTGTTGTGCTCCTGTCTGTGTGTCACGTAGCTGACGTCACCACAAGGTTCGACCAGGTCTTCTGGTTCGGAGACTTCAACTTTCGTCTGGGTCATGAGCGGGCCAGCGTAGAGAGTATTATCAAGAGAACGTCTGGGGATGACATGGACGCCCTGATGGAGCACGACCAGCTATCCAAGGAGATGAAAGATGGTAGATTTTCATTGAATTCTTAAGGTAGTTAGCTAGGTATGCGGTTACCGAAATAGGAAGGTTGATGGAGAAGTAGGTAGGAAGACAGACCTATGCACTTTTTTTTTTTTTTTTAAGATTTGTTGCCACTGAATGATATTGAATGCAGATGTGTTTTCAGGTTCAATCTTCAAAGGCTTCCAGGAGGCCAACATCCACTTCCCACCTACGTACAAATTCGACATTGGCAGCGACGTGTACGACAGCAGCGCCAAACAGAGGACGCCGTCGTACACCGTAAGAAGCACCACCGCTGTCAACGGCAACAATAGAAAGAAAAACAATAAGTATGTGTTCCTCACCAGGACAGGATCTTGTTCCGGACCAGGTACGCGGACGACATCCACGTGCTCAAATACGCCAGCTGCTCCAGCATAAAGACCTCGGACCACCGGCCCGTCATCGGCATCTACCACGTCAAACTAAAGGCGGGCCGAGACACGTGAGTACCATGATGATTCCGATTAGCGTAGAAGTAATTAGATGGATAGAAAGAGGCACCTAAATGTGGCAACAAGTAGGTATGCACAATTCACAACTGAACCTATCCCATTCCCAACTGCAGATTTGGTAACCTACTTGTGTGTTGTGCAGTATTCCGTTGGGAGCGGGCCAGTTTGACCGCAGCCTGTATTTGGAGGGCATCAAGAGGAGGATCAGCAGGGAGCTGAAGATGAGGGAGACCATGAAGAACCAAAGCAGCGTGTGTGTCATTTCATGAAACACCCTCAAAACCACAGACGGGACCTCACCGCCACCTACTGGTCAGAACGAGGAGCACTCGAGGGCAGGAACCTCGACATGCCCGTAATCCAAAGTCAGTATTAATGGAATGCTTTGGGACATTTGTGGAACAACTAGCACATTACTAAAGACGGTTTTAGATGCTACTGCAAAGAACAGAGATTTCTTTTGTTTGTTTACCCCAATGAGCAGCTGCTATATTCGCTTTCATCTTTTCATTCCAAGGATTTTTTTGTGTGTGGTCCTAACCAGATGCCTTACACCAGGGGTTCTCAAAATGATTTGATAAATGATGCCAAGTGCATACCTTTGTGGAGTTAGCCTAAAACCCAAACCTTACTTGTATTACCACAACTTGTCCATGTAGTGAAACACTATGAAAAAAGTGCCTGGATGAATTTCCTCAGGATTTTTTTTTCTACAGAAGCACCACAATAAACTTTTTTTTTTTTTTTTAAATAATGGGGAAAGGCTTGCTTTTATTTAACAGTTGCCGTCCACGTTTCAGCACGTTTTCCGCCATGCCAGTTCAGTACTTATGTAGATTATGCACAATGCCAGGGGGTGCTTTAGCCTCGTTAGAAATCTGCGTAGCCCCAATTTAGATTCTCCTGCTTTAAATTAAAAAACATTTAACAGTTTAAAAACAAGAGCTTTACAAGAATCTATTTTGATTATACCGTTGCCGTGCGGTCTTTTTTTTTTTTTTTCTCAAATATTCTTTGATCAACCTCCACATGAACCACAGAGAAAGAATAAATACCATCTTGTATTACAGATTACTTACTTGCTGGAGGTATTAGTCCGCACCCGGAGAGTTCAGTGCGAGTGTCCATTTTGTTTATTTACACGATTTTTGGTTTTATCGGAAGAGGCGGTAAGTGCGTGGCAGACGTCCGTCTTTGCTGGACAGGGCGGCTTGGATGTGCTCGTAGGAAGGCAGCTCCATCAAGTCCCCCAGAGCCGCCACGGCCGGCTTGCTGCGGAGCATCTTGGCCGTCACCCGTTTGATGTCGTCCGCCTTCACCTCGCCTGCGATGCCAGCAAAAATATTTGGTTTCTAAGATATTTTTGTAAAATGTATTTTCCTCTTTTAGGGATGCATGTAGGGTGTTTTTCATATACGTTTTATATATCTTTTATTTTGTATTTTAGGAGACAAAAAAGTTGAGATACATTCTTCTTATATTTTAAAAAATCTATTGTGTGTGCATGTGTAAATGCTTCTCTAAATATATTGGGTTTTTTTTTATAATTTGTGCAATTTTTTCATTTGCGTGGAATGTGACCATTTTTGGTAGATTTTTTTTTCTTGTATGGATTTGTTTGACATTTGTACTCACTTATGAGGGCGCAGAGCTCATGGGGCAGCTTCCTTTTGCCTGTGGAGAGCACCTGGCGGCCGACGTCCTCGAAGATGACAGGCCTGGCCTCCAGGTTCATCATTAGCATGGACTTGAGTTGCGTCTTGGCCCGTTCCAACTCCATCTGCAACCAACCCCCCAAATACAACAACGTTAATTAAAAAACAACAACTGACAACACACGAGCACACCAACCTCTCCTGCCGTTGCTGTCATCTGAATGAACTCCCGTGTTATAATCTCCACCATTTCGCGAACCTGCAAGTGCAAGTCGAAGTGAGGAGTATGAACAGAACGGGTTCCATTTGTGACATTGTCGGTAATGACCTGTCGGGGGTCTGCGCTTGCGTGGATGCACAGCAGGCCGCTGTCCTCGTAGCTGTGGTGGTACGACGTGGCATTGTACATCCAATGATGCCTTCGAGAAACGCATGACAACCACAACACAAAATTCAAACAAAATTAATACCAACAGACTTAAGATGGACTTCTCCCATGCGAGGAGGTCACAGTTCATTTACGGTGGTCACACAAGACAGTGATTATGAAGCAACAAATGAAAACAAAATACAATTTTACAAACTACAAGCAAACAAATTCATACACGCGCACACTACACAAAAATTCTAAAATTCATGTCTAAATCAATGAAAGTTTATGTTACCTGTTGAGGACATTGAGGTAGAGGCGTGTGAACATGCCTTTGCCGGGTCCGCCTGCCGAGAACGAGCCACCACCGCCCATCATCATGTTGAGCACCGCCAACGGGATGAAGTCATCCTCCTGGACAGAGACACACCCACATGAACAAACCCACACACAAACCTCTGCAATCCCAAGCTACAAATACAACCCAAAAAATTATTTGGCACCAGGAAGGAGCAGGTCTCCAGTCCGATCATGATGTGCGTGAGTTCTGGTATCGGCGTCGGTCCAAGGCTCACGTCCGACATGTCCTTTTCAATCTGAAACATTCAGTCATTTAATTCCCATGCTTATCCCTTAAACCATGGCCCATCTGAGAAAGCCCAGCGGGAGTCACCTTGACAATGCCCCCCGTGTACTGCGCCACAGAGCGGTCGACAAGGTCCGGCACGGCGTCGCCCCACACGGGCCGGACATCAAGCAGGTAGCGGTGGGCGCACTCCAACAGCCGCTCATGCTCCACACCCACGCCAGCCAGGACCATGCGCTCGGGCCGGTAGTAGGCCGAAAGGTAGCCGTGCAGCACCGCCTTGTCGATTTTGTCCACGTTGTCCGGCGGGCAGAAGCGGGGAAGTCCCACCGTGTTGCCTCGGTACGCCGCCTACGACCACACGCACGCGTTTCAAAACAATGCACGGTGTTACACTTGGGAGCAATGACAGGATTCACAAATAAGCTTGTTGCATGGAGTGTTTTTTTCATACTTATTTTATACTTTAAATGCTGGAATGATACTTTGAATTATAAAATAACAAAAAAACGGAAAAAAATAACCATACAAAGACTGGATAAACAAAAATATGAACTCAAAATATAGACACTAAAAATAAATAAATAAAATAATCAAACAAACAGGCAGAAAATTAAAAACTAACAGAAATCTCAAACAAAATAAAAGTAGCCACACGCAAAAACCTCAATGACATGCATTCTAGAAGGAGCTGCACAGACTTGACAGTTCCGTTATGAACGAACGGTGGACTCACGGTGTGAATCATCTCGGTGAGTAAGGGCTCAGGGTCCGGCCGCATGTTCAGGTCCTCGAGCTCAAAGCGAATCGCCATCCTGGTCATCTCCATCTCCTCGTCTGGACGCAAACAATGCGCGGTCGGAAATGGCTCCTTTCAATTGCCTGAGATCTTTCGAGGCGGTGGACTCACCCAGCAGGCGGGGCTGCAGGACCGCGTCGGCCAGGAGGCTCACTACCGTGTCCAAACCCTTCACCTCGGCAGACACCGCATACATGGTGGTATCCCTGTCACGCAACATCAACATTAGTAGCACACCGGCAAACAGATCAGCCACAAGATACATGAACAAACACACAAAACAATCAGACACCCCAAAAAATTATTGGTGAAGTATTGGTGACGATACCTGGATGTTTGGCAGTCGCAAATCCCTCCGTGTTTCTCCAGCGTGAGCAGAATCTCATCTTTGCTGCCATACTGAGCTGTGGACTACAAAGACCGCACTTAGTAAACTTTCACTCGTGTGTGAGAAAACTGTGATAGTGCCACAAAATTTGAACAGAAACAATTAAATGAGCGCAGTTACGATACATTTGTTTTTCAATGTTATGTTTGTATTTATCAACAAAAACGTACTCACAGAAAAAGCAAGCTTTTCCAAGAAGTGAGCTATTCCACTGGGGTACTTTGCTTCATGTCTGGATCCAGAGTTGACTAATACTAAAAATAACAAAAAATATTGTTTGCCATGTTGAAATGAGTACATCTGGGAACAGGTGGTTAGCAATTGAGAGTGGCGACTTACTTCCAACGGTGCAGAATTGTCCAAATTTGTTCTGCGAGGCAACCTTGAGGCCATTTTCTAAAGTTGTGATCCTAGTTTCATATTTTTCCTGGCCGTCCACGGACGCAAAGACGGGCTTGGGAATGCCGGGAAGTGGCGTACATAGCGAGAGGTTTGGGTAGCCACCACCGCTGCTGTATTTCCTGTACGCCGCTATGCCAAACCTATAAGATACAAATTTCACTCATTTCGCCAAAGAGAAAGTGACAGCCGGTAATTAGCATCAAGCTAACTCATTAAGCTCACGCCGCACGACCGTGGAAGTTACAAGCACGCAAATCAGACGACAAGATAATTGTTAGATAAATTGTGCTGCGACACGGGTCCATCTGTAATGCAACGACGTTCATTTGGTGTTTAAGCTTGTTATCAACAATAGTTCGTTACCGTTGAACACGACTCCAGGTTCGACAACGGGACATGTGAGCCGCCATCTTGACTTTACTGGTAAAACGGAACTGAACTCTGACCCGAAAAAGGTTCAGTAAAATACTTCCGGTATGACACCGTTCCAAAAATTATTAAATTATATATATTTTCATAAACATACACACATTTTATACTTTTCAATAATAATAGTAAATTAATTAATCAATTGTTAATAATAATAACTTCTGGTTTTAGCAGAATCTTTTTTTTTTTTAAACACGTTTCCATTTGTTTGGCGGGTGGGCAGTCCAGTGAGACAGCTATTTGTATAAAAGCAATTAAAAACTCAATTTGACCAGATACGTCCATTTTGATTGAAACCCAAACTAAACAATTGATTATAGCTAAAAGCAAGCAGCTCCACATTACAGCATCAATTCTGACCCCATTAACATAACAAATGGCCTTGTGGTTCTGACTAACTTCAGCACTTTACCTCAGTAACATTATTGATCAGCAACAAAATTGACAGCGTTAAAGTTGCTGTTACGATGCAGGTTGTTTCATTAGGAACATGAAGATCTAATAGAAAATCAGCATAAAAAAAGTACAATTCAAAAGCTGATAATGCATGTTTACTGTTGCCGTTTGCAGCGCTTCCTAATATTGTAGATGAATATGGTATGGGCGCTGCCGCAGCTCCTTTGGCTGCGCTGAGATTGTTTGATGTTGTTCTCAGCCCGAGCGAGCGTGTGACATTCTACCTTTGTCTGCTTTTAATTAAAATCAGCGCTAGGCCAGCATTGATTATAAATGGCTGCATTTGTACTTTCAATTTCCATACCATTATGCTAAGCACGCCAGCGGCCATTTCCATTTGCAAGGCAGTGGGAGACAAGTGTGACAAGGGAAACATCTTCAGTTTTTTTTTCTACATTTGACATCTTCAGCCGGCTATAAAATTGATAAAGCTCATGAAGACACAAACAGATGCAAGTCCAATTGAATCAAATAAGTGTGTGTCCCTTGTGCTAGGCGCCATTTACCCTCATCAAGCCTCCATCATTAACCCACATTTAATCGGGAAGCTGTGCAAAGTGCACTTCAACCAATGAGTGTCAGTATGGATCGCAATCTGCTCATTGATTGACAACTGGGGATAAAAGCTTGCTAAACTGGGTAGGTAGCTAAATAAGTGGTGAAATAATTTGGTATTTAAGGTGGTTAGGTAGGTTAGTAAAGGTAGTGTGGTGTCAAGAAATGTACATATTATAGATGTACGTATTCATTAGCCATTCTCTAATGAAATTAAAAGCTGTAGCTGATTATTGTAAACTTCTCTGCAAGAATTTTGCCAGACACAACCTAGTTGGACTAAACTTTTATGTATAATAAAGTTGACAGCTTATATTAACACAGATCAATTTATTATTTGTTTGTTAAAAAATACATTGGATTTTATTTGATAAATTGTACCAATGTTTTTTACTTGCATTTTGGGTTCCACATCTTTTTTCGGCATGTCGAGGTGCATAAAAGAGCTTACAAAGGAGAGGTTCTTTTTTTGTGCGCTTCAGCATTACAGCTGTTTGCTTTGAACGAACACTCGGACGAGTGTGTATGTATGTGTGTGTGCGCGTGTGTGTGTGTGGCAGCTGTTTATCGGCGCCCTCTCAATGAGCGAGTGCATCAAGAGGACACAGGGTTTGCACACCGAAGGTCTCCACAGCAGCTCTGCAAAGACCACACATGCAAAGACTTCTTCGGTACTTGGTGAGTATTCAACTATTACCGTCTGTGCAAGTTGTGTACTGCATGTATTATTGATACCGGGCAATGGGGGATGCCACTTAGTTAATTGTTTATATGGAGGATTTCCAATTAGCAAGTAGAGATGTTATTGAGATGCTAAGTGTAAATGACGTGTTGTGACCTTTGTGAGTCATACAAATGGACACCCACGCAACACGAAAGCTAGCAGCCTCGAGAAGAGATGACTCAAGACCAACAATGCCGTCTCGTCTTGAGAGTCAACCGCTCTTGTGTGAGGGCCCAAAATCTTGTGCTGTCTTGCGAGCCTTATATTTATTTACTCACTCGGCCAGCAATCTTTACATGCTATGTCCATTCATCTGTCAGTTAATCCACTCTTCCTTCCGTCCACCCACCCAGCTAGCAGTGCCTTCATCCATTCATCCATCTCTACCAGGCTCACACCTCCACCCTAACCCAGTCATCTTCAAATGCAGGCCCCCTGAGCTAGATCAAAACTGTGCCTTCTTCAGTGTCATGCTAATGGAGCATTACATAAGGCAAAAATGTGCTGGTCGGGCACGCACGCCATCCCTTACATGGACGAGGTGAGATCGCCATGAAAGCCGATATAGGATCAGACGCCGGGCAAAGAGAAGATGTTGATGTTGCCGGTACAAAGCTCGGCAAACTCGTTTCATGTCATTCCCATTGAGGGCGCCGTGTACAATGCGCTCGATAAAGTGGCTGGCCCCATTCACCCACCAAAGGGGACGAATCGGGAAAGCGAGGAGGGGGCTCGAGGAGCACAAAAAGAACATATGAATGTGGTAGTAATTTTGCGGTTAATTTTGAGGAATCTCATCACATCATGCGAGCAAACCTATTGGAGATCTAGAAAGCGTTCACAGAGACCTTTAATCTGATATATTAGTCGATAAGATTTGCTGGGTGTTGATTTTTGACTTCATGACAGTACCTGCTTGTCAACGAGGGACACAATGGCTGAAACTGTGTGGCGGTTTCTTGACGGTGGAGTTCTTCAGTAGGATGCGCGTCTGCCCTCCACAGATGATTCCCGGCCTCTGCTTAGTCGTCCTGTCCAGTCTGACAGTCTCGTCCCGGCCGGGTGAGTCCGGTTCTAAATGCACGATAGATGTGCATAGATGTTTTTATTTTTGTAGGCTCAGCTTGAAGCATGTCTTAATAGGTCGGAGAAGTATCTTAATCTTTTTTTGCGATTTTGCCAAATATACCTTTTGCACGAGCGTGACAAGATGGTGTTTGGTCAGGTTTGGAGGAGGTGTTCTTTGGTCCAAGGGATCAGACGGTCAAAGAAGGAGAGGAGGCCTCCTTCCGCTGCGTGTCCGGCGAAAGCTCGTCACCCGCCGCCATCCTGTGGATCAAAGATGGCAGCGTTCTCACCACAGGGAGGCAAAGCCAGGTGCTCCACGTGAAAGTAGAAAGTTGAGACGTTAGCTGGAAACTCATTGATTGTGCTTTTTCTCCATCTGGCTCAGGGAGAATACGGAGGCGGGCGTCAGAGGAAGACGTCAGGCACGCTTCGTCTGGTCAACGTGAGCGCTGAAGACGGCGGCGTGTACGTGTGCCAGACCGTCAACCCTTCGCTCAACATCAGCCGGAGGAGCAAGCCAGCCAAGCTCACCGTGCTCGGTCCTCAACCTACTTTCACATTTTGCTCCTTCCTGCTTTGTAATGTTAAACCCTAACCCTGGCTTGGAACCTTGATTGGAAATCCTGAATTGAAACTAGTTTATCATTTGGTTATTTCCTTGTCTAGCCGCCCCCTTGGTGACCTTGCGGCCCCCCGCCTTAACGGTAGCCTTGGGGGGCCGAGCGTCCCTGCATTGCGAGGCGTCGGGCGAGCCCCCGCCATCCATCAGCTGGCTGAAGAGAGGCCACTCCAAGCAGACGGGGGCCAAGATGACCTTGGGGTGAGTCGCTGTTGTTGTCATCGCTAAGCGGCGTTCGAATAAAGATTTGAACGGGGTTTTTCTCCCAGAGCGAGGAAAGCCACGCTCCGCATCGAGTCTGCTCGCAGCTACGACGAAGGCACGTACGTGTGTGATGCCTCCAACGCGCTCGGTCGCAGTCAAGCCACGGTCACGCTTGCCGTCGCGGGTACGAGCTCGTATTCTGCCTAGCAACAAAACATATCCGAGCGAGTTTTAGTTCTAGATTTCACTTGAACATCTTCGAACCGTGCCAGGATTTGAAACCTTACCTCTTTCAGGCTCCTCATCCTGGTCTTCAAGCGTGTCTCCACAACTGCGGTCCACGAGTGTCCCTCCGGGCGAGTCTTTGGTGACTCAGGTGCAACCTCCCGTGCTGCCGCCGCCCTCGTACCCCAACTTCCAGCAGCCCGAACCCCAAACGGACGCTCGGCCCACCACGCAAGTTGCCACACGCACTCCTCACATCAGAGCAACCAAATCTTCTCCAGTCCAGCTCGAAAACTCCCTGCAAAGGCCTTCCATCCGGACCCTCGGTCCTACTCCGGAACCTGCCGAGGTCAGGGGGCTCGATGATTCCGTTGGACGAAATGGGAGCCGGCGGGATCAAGCGGGGGCGGCGGACGAGGAGCAGAGGAACACGTCGCAGTCGGCTGTGACCGGCAACGACCCTCCGTAGGTGCCCACAATGTTGGGAATTAGTTTTCACTCGTGCATCATCTGCTTACCTTCTAATTTGCCTTCTCAGCTCCAGGGTGACTCCGCAGTCGCCTTCGTGGTTGCCCGTCCTGGAGAAACACGACGTGCCCATTGTGGTGGGTGTGGGCGTGTCACTGGCCTTCATCTTCGTCACCGTGGCCTTCTACTCTGTGGTGCAGAAGAATGAGCCGGTGCCTACTGGACGTGCAGGTTGGTTAAGTAAAGTCAAAAATTCCAGTTCTAGTACCTTTTTTTGTGCTATAATAATAATGAAATCTAAATAAATAAATAATACATTAAAAATAATACATTTTAAAAATAATAAATGAATAAAAGAAAAAGCCTGTATTTAAATGCGTAAGGGTAGTGGGGGTGGCCATGAAACATAATTGTGGTGTGTCCTCCAACAAATAAGAAAAGAAGGCCACATTTGAAGGCATTCCATGTGTGGTCATGAAGGAAAGTATAAAAGCCTATTTAAAAAAAAATTGCCAAAACAGAAAACCATATTAAAAGGACCTAACCGCCTGGCTATGAAGGAGAGAAGCGCTTCCAAAATATCCTACCCAATTGTCAACGGAAGGATGCATTTGAAGGCAATCAACTGGTGACCATGACGAACAGCTCTGGCATGTTCTTGAGAAATATGTTAGAAAAGAAGGCTGCATTTTTAGAAACGTGCCGTATTGGTGTTGCGTATAGATACAGAACGAGAAAAACCTGAAAGCATCAAGGCAACACGCCTTGCAAGTTCCTGACTGTCAGCATTTGCATTCAGGGCTGGCTGGCCATTGACAGCCAACATGGTGGCGTTGCGGTCTCACGCAACGACGCTCGTCCTTTTGGCGTTATGCAGCTGCTTCGCCTTCCTGCATGTTCACAGTGAGCTAATGGACCCCCAGATCATCTGCGAAAGTTGCCTACTTGCAGCCCGAGAGATCGAGAAAACATTGCAAGCTGTCGCGCCTCGAAAGCGGCGGCCGGTTCTGATGGAACTGATGGTTGACAACGAGGTGTGCAACAGGTTGGCTCCCAGCGAGGGTTTCCTCAAAGACGACCTGGCCGCCGCCTGCGTGCAACTCTTCGATTCCCACTCCGAGGACTTCTACTTAACGTTGATGAGTCGTCCACCAAAATTGTTGGAAAGTATCTTTTGCTACCAGAAGTCTTCGGCATGTGAAAGTGTGGAAGAAGAGGACGAGGATGAAGAAGGAGAGTCTAAGAACATGGAAGATGTTCCCATTGCTCAGCATTCCCAGACTGCAACAAAAGATGAGTTATGAGACAGTGTCATCAGTAGACAAATCTGCGCATAGAAAAAAAAAAGAAAAAGATGAGCAAGAAAGAAGGAAGACTGAATTTGAAGGTTTTGGTAGGGTGGCTGGGATAGTAGAAGTTTATACTTGATACAAAAAAAACAGCAACAAAAGAAGACCATGTTTGAAGGCATTCTGGGAGTGAAGGGCTTCCAAAGATGACCATGAAGAATGACCGAGGTGGAATTCTAAGGCCTGCTATGAAGGACAGAAGCGGTTAAGTATCCTGAAAAAAAAACATCAGAAGAAGGCTGCATTTCAAGGCGTTCCAAAAGTGGCGATAGATGAAACGTGCTTGTAAAATCAGCGGCGTGTAAGGGTTAACATCAGCGAGCAGCAATTAAGGAACCAGAAAAACCTGACAAATCTGTCGTCAACGTTAGCCGTCGCTTCTCTGCCTTGGCATTCCGAGCTGCTCCTTGTCAGCCTTCATGCTCGCTTTGCGCTCCTGCGCCGTGACGATGTTCCTTTTGGCGCTGTGTAGCTGCTTGGTCTTTCTGAGCGTTGACGGCGAAGACATCAACCCCGAGACCTACTGCCACACTTGCCTCCTGGTGGCCAAAGAATTCAACAAAGCACTGCAAGCGCCCTCGGCCCGAAGACGGAGGTTCGAGATCGACGACCTCATCATCGACGTTGACGTGTGCAACAGATTGCAAAGCAGCAAGAATTTCACCAAAGCGCAGCTGAGGGCCGCTTGCGAGAAACTCTTCGATAGCCACTACGATGACATCTACGCCGCTTTCGTGTACGTCAAGAAGAGCAGAGCGGATCTCCTCCTTTGCTACGAGAAGTCCGACGCGTGCGTGGGGGTGAGAGAACCGGAAAAGGACAAAGGAGCGGATGATTTGAGGAGCGTCGGAGCCAAGCTTAAAAAAAAGCAAGGTCTGCCTGTGCGAAAGCCCTTCAATCAAAAATCTACGTTAAAGAAAGACGAGTTGTGAAAACGGGAGAATCTTTGTTGGATCATGTGTACATTAAAATGTGTTGTCACAACTTATTCGATGGGAGTATTCATTCTTTTCCAAAGTGGATATGAAGGATAGTAGCAGTGCATCTTTAATGTACAAAAAGGTCTTGTGTCGTTAACTCTGCCAAATTTTAATGATGAAAAAATAAAATTGGCAAGTAGTATGAGGCTTAAGATTTGTAAAGAAAAGATGCTGTGGGTGTGTCCACTGATTTCATTGCTCAACTCTCACAAAAAAAAAAAAGGAATCCAACTTTGTTTGTTTATAAAATAGATCTGTTTAATCCCTTGGGTGGCTGGAAAAAAATCCCACGATTGGCTGCAACGACGATGCGCTCTAAAGCGACCATGTCAGCACATAAACCAGTTCCAAAGGCTGGCTGTCAAGTCAAACTTGTTTTTTTTTTTAAATAAAAATCCCCTCACACGCTCACAAAATAAACAATAAGGTGCTTTGAAGAGGTCACACCAGCTGCCAAGTCTGAATTTCCTTTTCTGATGTTTTCCGTTTTCGTAACGCCTTTAAATGCAAGCTTCTTTTGGCATTCATTCCAGAACATACCATTACAGTCTTTAATGACTGAGGTATGGAGGGCCTTTAAATACATCCTTCTTTTATTCTTTACGAGAGAACAAACCACTCATTTCGATATATGGAAGGCCTTCAAATGTGGCTTTTCATTGTGATTTATTTAAAAAAAAAATTTTTTTTAAATATATATAAAACACCAGTTTTAAATGCTCACTCTTGGAAAGTCTTCAAATTTAATTTGTTTATTTTTTACGGCCTTTAAATGCGGCCTTTTTTCTAGTTTACCCAATGACCCACAGCTAATATTCTTCCCAGTCACACATACTAAAAGGCCTTCAGGTGTGACCTTCTTTTCTCCACTGCCATATACAAGAAGGCAGCATGTGAAGCCTTACCTGTAGCATTAGAAGTTCCTTCAAATGCATCCTCCCCCTGGGCAATTTATTCCTGTTCTCTTCAACAGCCCAGAGGAACCTGGGAGTCCCCATGCGTCACGCGGAGCGACACCCTGCGGGACGACCGTATGAGAACCGGTGTGTAGAAAAATATTGACTGCGTAGAAAAAATATTGAAACGTGACCTCACATTGGGCATGGCGAGAGCAGGGCCTTTGAAGACGACGAGTGCTTGGTGGTGATGGAACACAATGCCAAGTCGTCAGACACCAGAGCTAGACCTCCAGGCCTCAGTCTGGTCACGGTCCAGATGGAGCCCACGTGCGAGGCCGCCCGCTCGGTCACTGTGGAGACCTACCCCGAGCCTGTCGTGGACACCCAGGTATTACAATTATAAACAAAGAACTAACATACTCATTAAAAAATATTTTAGCTCCACTGTTCCTTCCTTATGATGAACTTTGCTCCCCTGTCGTAGATTGACCACGGTGAGGAGGAGGAGGAGACTGACGGCGAGGAGAAGGCCAGCAGTCCCCACAGTGCTCCCAGTTTGCAGTTGACTGAAGAGGAGTGGCCCAGCATGGCGGCGGACAACCAGAGCCTGTGCCAGGACACCCTGCCTCCCCCGTCATCCTTCCCCACCCCTTCCCCGCCCGATACGGGCCTGCGATCCTCACTCACCCTGCGGGGGGCCGAGGCTCTGGCGGCTCCCCTCCACCACAGCCTCAGCGTGTCGCACGGGGGCGCCCCCTTGATGATCTCGCACCACGTCTCGGTGGGACACGCCACAGTGTCGGTGGACGTTCATTTTTACCCAACGGCCGCCACCATGGTGGGGGCAGGCGCAAGCGCAGCCACTTCTACGTTGGATAACAAGCAGGAGAACGATAAGGGCAGACTCCATCAGAGCAAATGATTTCATTATACAGTAAAAACAGGACGCTTAAAGCAGCAGTTCTCAAACTTTTTGGGTTATTCATTTAATCCCCAAAACTTGGGTCAAATGAATAAAACACAAAACAACCGATTTTTGGTGTTAGCAATTAGTTAAATGTCTGGTCCCCACTTATATATTTTTTGAGTGGCATGACAAATTACACAAACCAAAGACATTGGTGTGTGTGTGTTTCTCTTTTAAGTGTCGACCGGGTTGGAAAACTATACGAAAAAAATTAAAGCGGTCATTAAATGATACATTAAATAAATTACTATGATATTTTAAAAAATGGACAGATAGAGCTTTTTATAGCATTTCGAAAGAACGCTGAAAATTAGATTTTTGTTCGTCAATGTATGCTGATTTATAATTTCTGATGTATATTACTTTGGCATCACTGTTTGTTTCATTTCAGTGTCACATACAGAGCTGACTGACTGTTAATTTTTTTTTTTAAAAGACCAAAGGGGGGGCTACAACTGTGCTAGTGTAAAATGTAACGTACACGATGTTGCTTTAATTTTGGTCAGTGAGTATATATTCGGAGCTACGATGGAAAGACGTGAAATGCAATATTGCTCTGCTTTGAATTTATTCCAGGACATATTGTATTTGGACAAAACAAAAAAATAAAGATTAAACATCAGACTTGAGTTCTTCAAAAAAAAAAAAATGTGTTGCTCTATTTAAGATTGACATGCTTCATAAAAAATTGCTAGTGGAAAATGTTTTTTTTTGTCAATATAAATTTGTCAATAAAAAACAAAAATTGTAGGGAAGAGCAACTAACTAAAATTTTCTGAATCTCTTAGGGATTTTATCTCCTACTTAGATGAGTTAAAGCTCCTTATCTTTCTCGATCTTGGTCTCCTCCTGATGGAGGGGAACTCGGAAGCTAACGTAGGGACACCACTTGGTGTTGAGACACACCAATTTCTCCAGCGTGGCCGCTTTGACTAAATCGAAGCCGACCTTCCCTCCGAAGGTGCTCGGCTTCCAATACTCGGGTGAGCACAAGGGGTTGCCCAGCAAGCCCTTCAAGGAGAAAGGGGCGCCCATCTCGACCATGCTCTCTCCAAAAATGGAGCCAGGACGCGGCTTCTCCAGGAGAATACCCGGGTAGAATTCCAGTGCGTCGATGTGGCCATAGTACTCCAACAAAGCCACCGCCATGTCCTCATCATCTACAGTTAGCAAAACATATCGTAATTTTTTTTTTTTTGTAGCTTGGCTTAAGACAAGAAATAGCTTGGATGAAGCTTCTACTTATTGTGCAGTGAGTGAGATCCTCATTCTCCATGCATATTAAAATATCTGCCAATTGACAGCTTAGCAGAGATGCTAACAACAGCTGGCATTTTCCTCTTCGGCGTACCTGTAAATTCTCTGAATGAGTTGTAAGGCCTCAAATTGAACTTCTTCCTGTATTCATTGAAGGGCTGCATACGTGTCTCTCTGGATTCTCGGATAACCATTTCGGACACTCCGAGCACCACTTCGTGAGAGTTTCGACCTCCGCATACCTGAAAGAAGAATTACCACGTGATGTTATGAAAGTTGGCCAGCACCAGGTAAGCTTTCATCACTTGATCTTCTCCTACCTGTCCCGCCGGTTGCCGCGAAAAGGCCTCCACAAGCTTCTCCACGCCGTAATGCAAAAGCAGCGAGGTGTTGAAGGAGAAACGCGAGTGCGGGATGTCATCGCCGTCCACATGGAAGCTGTCCGGCATCAGCGGGTGCCAGTGGTACAGGTGGCAGAACTCCAGGGCGATACGGTTGCTGTATTGGAAGCGCTGGCCGAAGAGCAACGAGGGATCGAACTTGAATTTGAACAGGTAGCCGCTCAGGTGTTGCACGTACTCTTCTGTGATAATCTTGATGATCTCACCTGCAGAGATGAGGAGAAAAAATTGATTAGGCCCCCCCCCCTCCAAAAAAACCACACTCCCATCTAGTTCCAGTAAGTACCACGTTACCGATGACAACGAGCCTGGCGGTCTGGAAGAGCTGCTCATCATCCCAGCTGGGATGCTCTGACTTGAGGACGTCACACACTCGGTTGTGCTCCCTCAACCACAAGGTGGCGTACAAGGTCAGGCCCGGCAGCATTCCAAACAGCTCATGACCGACGGCCAGTCTCTGCTCGGGGGGGAAGCCAGTCGGGTACACCATGTGAACGGGGGCCTCGGACACGCTTGGAGGGTACACCTCACCGTTCACTAGCTGCGGACAGCGGTTCCCAAAAATCAACTATTGGTCCCTTTTAATTATGCTGCCAATTATAAAAAGCAAAAAGCTATGCTCACACGAGCAACACCGGTCAGGTGTTGATGCTAAGCTAACTGCTAATAGCAAATTTTGGCAAAAAAACAATTTTTTTTTTTACCTGATATTTCAGCTTTCCGTCTTTATGAAGACGGAGTTGCAACTGCCGCGTGAGCGTGTTGCCGTAGATGTTGCTTGCGTCCACCTGCACGCAAACAAATCAAATTGTGACTTTCCCCTCTACAAATGCCGAGTTGACGCTAAAGTGACTTATTGAATTTAATCTTGTTGTCTTTGATTCAAAGTTTGCTCACCCCGTGCCCCAGACCTTTGGTGAAGCCTCCCCGTACATTCCGGTCCGTGCGGAAAAACTGGTGGGTGAAATGTTGAGCCATGAAAGCAAACATCATGTTGGTTCCCGCCGGATCCGCCCGAAATATCTGCCGTCTGAAAAAACGCTCAGCCAACGCTTTTGGATCGGGCAGATCGGGCTTGCCTGTGGTCGATGAAAAAAGATCTCAATGTTTTGGTTTATCTGAAGACTTGCAATTCTTACCTTTGGTTCCCATGGG
This sequence comes from Syngnathus scovelli, assembly GCF_024217435.2. NCBI lineage: Eukaryota > Metazoa > Chordata > Actinopteri > Syngnathiformes > Syngnathidae > Syngnathus > Syngnathus scovelli. The sequence goes on from NC_090849.1 coordinate 20,950,244, forward strand.
TAGAGGACAGTCGTTTGGGATCGGAGGTAGGATGCGGGTGTAATAGGAGGTGTTTTGATAGGACTCCCAGCTGAGGTAGCCATACTTGGTGTTGTAAGTCGGGGGGCTGGGAATCAGCTCACTGCGCACTTTGGGAGAACAAGGCACACCATAGACACAAAACCACCAACAAGTTGTGCGTTGTGGCTCACCAGTCAGCATGAATCTCATGAAGGTATCCCGAAGGAACGAGTTGTTCACCAAGTCCCAGAGCCACTGGAAATGTGTCAGGAGGTAGTGGGTCAACTCTGGGCTAGGTTTGAGCATCAACCCCAACCAGGTCCGGAACTCCGCTGGACGGCAAGAGGAAAACAAACACAAAATTGTTTTTTCCTTCCAAGTAAATGTTGCGTCAGTCAATTTCTGTTCGTCCTTTCTGTCAGCTCTTGGCCTCTTCTTCTGGGTTAACCAATCAGCTCCTGTATTTCCTTTTTTGTGTCGCAATCAAAAAGCTGCTCTTTAGTGTTTTAGCATCTTGTCTGCCTTCATGTTTCAGCTAGCTGTCTCATTCTTGAGTTATTCTGCGATCATATTTCAATTGGACTCACGATGGGTACAGTTTTCCCCGTAGAAGCCCGTCCGGGTGCAGTCGCACTCATAGCTCTCCGTGCCAAATCGTACGCAAACTCCTGAGTTGTGACAAGGGTAGTAGCAACAAGGATTGACTGCAAAAAAAATAAAAATAAATACGGTGTTAGCAAAGAACAGGTACTGGAAAATCTACTTAAGTACAGAAACAAAGTTTTATTATTTCCCCCGACTGGCTATCATATCGTGCTAAGCTAATGGATGCGGCTTAATGTAAGTGCAGGAAGTCTGCAACTTTCTGATCATGTCTCCAACCAGCTTCCAGTTTTGACTTCTGGAAGTTTCTGTCAGATAATGACACGCTGCGGCTGTATGTCTTCCTTTTGGCGTTGAACAACCAGCTAAAGATAAACACATGGGCGCCTGCCTGCAATGAGAAGGCGTGCTAATGAACGCACACAAGTGATTGGTCCATTGAGACATAGCATAAATAAAGTTAATCATGTTGTTTTTTCCTTCAAATTTGCTTGAATATAGTTAATTTGTTTTTGTTTTCCCGACTCAGTTCATTTAATTTGGACTGAAGGCTTATAGAGTAGTTCCAGCAGAAATACTAGAATTAAGAAGTATTACAATAAGTAAAATACTACTATAAAAATAATTGCACTGTAATTAAATTAACAAAATTCAAATTGAAAAGGGGAAATAAATTATTTGCAAGATGATTTTTTTTAATATTTACAATATACAGGAAATAGAGTTCTCTTATAAAACATCCTAAACTCAATTCAAATATTTTTAGAGCTTTTTTAAAAAAAAAAACACACTAATAAAACAAAATGCTGTACGTAAATAAAATTCATTTAAAAACCTAAACAATGAAACAATAAAGTTAAAAACAATAAAACAAACACTAAACTACAGATATAAATAAGAAAATAATAATTATAAGCATTATTAAATAATTTCATTTTGTTCAAGTCTTACCAGCACCGTTTGAGCTCTCCAGCAGCACCAAGATAATCAACAGCCATATGGACAGCTTGCTCGACTCGAAATAGGTTGACATTTTTGTTTTGCAGGAAAGATGTTAAACTTATTAAACTACTGTTGGAATGGGAGTGGGTCGGGAGGGAGGGAGACAACACTACTTCCTAAACGAATCCTAACCCCGCCCCCTCCTACTTCTTAACTTTCCTATTTCCTTATTATGCTTTTCTTCACTTTGCAGTTTGTTCCATCACCACGTTTCCTTCTCCTCCATCCTACAAAGTAGTCTGCTGTTTGTCTCATGAGTTTAATTGAAATATCGATATATTTTTCCCGCTCCACCTATTTTTTTTTTAAAGGGAGAACCTCTCACCTCTTTGGCTGCCTTCCCTGTTGATGTAGCAGAAGTTGTGCGTGAATGCATCTTTAATGACACACCAAAAAAAAAAAGTGTGACAATCAGGCTCTTTTCATACGGCACAATTGTCTGCCGTCAATGGCCCAATCTGCATTTGCATCCTCTTCCCTTTTGCACATTTAAGTGTGTGTTCATTGATGAAATGAGCTATTAACATGTACCCCCCCCCACCCTCCACCCGCCTTGATTGGCACATGAAATTGACACTCTCCTTTCAATCCATCACTAATTGCACACGTATTTTTCTCTTTTAATCGATCATATTTTTGCGTCTAATTGCGTCAAATTGTCCTCTGCAGGGTTTAAATTTAACGGTGACAGTTTTTTTTTTTTTTACAGTTTTAGGAGGTGGTGGAAATATAATGTACAAAGTGAGCTGCGCAGTCAGTGCATTATTACTTGGAAGTGGGCCGCTTCTGAGAGACAAAACATGGTGAGTTCCTTTGCTTTTTGTATATGCATAATAATTCAAAGCCATGACAGAATTCATCTTTGTGAAGTTTTGTGTCAAGGTTAAATGTGAAGCCTACAAAAATTTTGCTCATTGAAGAACATGCTTAAATGTATTTAGCAAAAGCCAAAAGTTGTTTTTTGGTGGTTATATTTTCTATCTGGTGCTATTTTAAAATCCCTTCATTGTGTTGATATAACTATTGATATCATTTAGGCAAGAATTATTTTTAATGATTTATTTTGTAGTAGAATATTCATTAAGTAATTTATATTATATATATATATGTCATGTTTTTAAACAATTTTGAAATCAATTTTAGACATTGTACATGCAATTTATAAATTATTAGTATATTGTTGTTTAAACTGTAATTGATTGTGTTTTTATACCTATAATAATGTTTATAAAATACATTTAGCAATATATGGTATGTTTTTACTATAACCTTTATTTTTATACATTGTGAAAATTATTGATGTATACATTTTATCAACTACAAATTTAAGCAAATATTGTACATTTCATATCAATCTATCAATCTATAACAAATTGAATTCATTGAATAAATCTTTTGTTAAAATACTTGATTTTTAATTTTTATATGTTCTAATATATGGTATAATGGCAAAATACATAAGTATACTATAAAAATAAATTTTACATACATGTTTTTAAGATAAAATACATTTAAAGTATAAATAAAATGAACTGTTCACCTGCAAAACACGGACACCTCCGCTGCAGTCCAAACTGGAGGTGAAACAGGAGGCTGGAGTGCGCAGTCCTCCGCGGGTCGCCTGTCGCTGCTCTCCTCCGGCGAAGCCCGAGCAGCGGCCGCAGCTATGCGCCAGCTGCGGCGCGGACATCCACGACCGATACCTGCTTAAGGTACAAACACGCCATCTTTTATTCTTTTTGCCTGTGGTTGTACATCAAATCAACATTTGTGTGTTTGTGTTGAAGGTGAACGAACATCACTGGCATTTGGGCTGCTTGGAGTGCTCCGTCTGCAGGACTTCATTGCGCCAGCAAAGCAGCTGCTACATTAAGAACAAACAAGTTTACTGCAAGCTAGACTACTTCAGGTAGGACAAAAAGAAACGACAAGATGCAATTTGTGTGCAAAATGTGTGTGAAAGTCATATGCTGAGGAATTCAGTGGATTCAAGTGTCATGGAAGAATCATCAATAGTAAAAGTTAGAGAGTTTTTGACGTAGGTGTCTTTTTCGATTCATTTGTAAGCCATTTATTTTTAAGCGAATTTTGTACGATAAGTTTAAAACAAAAATAATACATTAAAAATACAAACAATATATAATACAGTACAAACATAATAAAAGAATAAAAAAAGAATGCTGAGGAATAAACTCCCATCTACAGTGTAGAGAGTAGGGAGGGACACGAGGAGCCAAATTCAATTTGCGTGTGAGCGTTTGGGTGTGAGTTGTGACCTACAGCAGCTCCTTGCGAGTGTTCTCATTTTTGGATTTGTGCGAGTCTTAAAATGCATAGGCGATTCTTCAATTGGGGCATTTCTAGCTCAAGGCACCACAGTGTTGATTTAACAATGTCGCCATGTTGTGTAGCAGGTTTGGAACCCAGTGCACCCAGTGTGGCCGTCAGGTGTACGCCACTGACTGGGTACGGCGTGCGCGGGGCAGCGTTTACCACCTGGCATGTTTCGCCTGCTTCTCCTGCAAACGCCAGTTGTCCACAGGCGAGGAATTTGGCCTGGTGGAGGGCAGGGTGCTCTGTCGCGCCCACTATGATGCCGTACTGGACAACCTACGCAGGGCCGCACAAAACGGTACGGTAATCCACACGTTCGAAGCGTATAGCGGCTAGCATGAGAAGCTAACGTAGCAGTCAACACACTTGTGCTCCTCCTGAAGGAAGCGGTCTGACCCTGGAGGGGGCTCTGCCCTCCGACCAGGACGGCCAACCCAAACCTACTAAAAGGGCGCGGACGTCTTTCACGGCAGAGCAGCTGCAGGTAGGTGGCGCTATAAACTTGACCGTAGAACATAAACTCGACAAATAAACTCTCATGCAATAAAGTTGAGAATCGATCATGATCTTGGCCACTGGTTTTTGTGGTGCAGGTGATGCAGAGCCAGTTTGCCCAGGACAACAACCCTGATGCTGTGACACTGCAGAAACTGGCGGAAATGACGGGACTGAGTCGACGGGTCATACAGGTACGAATTGTTTGATACCTACAGAAAAAAAAACCACAAATGAAATGGACTTTTGATTTGTTGCAGGTTTGGTTCCAGAATTGCCGTGCTCGCCACAAAAAGCTACCTCCTCCTCCTGCTGCTAGTGGATTCCCCTATCAGAGTTTCTCACTGGCCGAAGTGTCTTCCCCCTCCTCCTCCTCCTCTTCCATCTCTCAGCATGAAGACCACAGCCAGTTTTCCTCTTTCACCAATTTGGACAGACAACTACTGGGCCGGCACGGATACCCAGACAGTAAGTATCTCTCCACATAAAGCACCCAAGAACTAAATCATCAACCATTTGTGTCATCTTCTAGCTACGGCATTTGCAGCTAGACCAGGACACTTGAGCCATGCTGGTCTTGCTCTACCACAAATGCCTGTCAGCCGCTGACATCCTGCTTCTACTTGTCATGATAACGTAAGGTCAAAGGTTTGAAGAACAATTGCCACAGATGCCCACACAACGGCCGCGAGAGGTGAAGGTATCAAAAGGGGCAATACAGAATAAGAATAGCGTAGTCCCCGGTGTCAAGAACTAAAAACACTTCATTAGAAACTCTGGGATGACTAAAAACCAGATTGTAAAATGTCGAGAATGCCAGGCACATAAAAAAAGGAGTTATTTGTGAATTTTTTTTGACAAAAAAACTATGTTTAGAGAGAGATATTGAACCGACCGGGCAGTTTTTTCGTTTTGTATTGTTGATGAGCGCATCAGCAATTTTTCTGTCGTTTTGTCCTTGTGACAAAATGGAGTCAAAGTAGCACTTGGCGTTAACTCAACATGAATCAATATTGAATAAAGACGAGGTTGTCTTTAAAAGTATGGTGTTGAGGTGAAAAGTGACTTCCTTAAACATTAGTACCTCCAGCAATTGTGGGTGATCGATACGTGCGTCTAATGGCCATTGATTTGACAATTTGTTGGCGCTCTCAACGTAAAGGATCGTCACTTGTCACACCGACTAATAAGATGATGATGCCGCGGAAATTTATATATAAATACTTATGATTGGTTCAATTGTGTTACGGATAAAGTACAATATTATTATATTGTTACATTGACAAATTAAAAATGTCAGTGGTGTTGCTTGCTCATCTTTATTTGTAATTCCAGCAAAATAATCAGATTGACGTCATTGTTTGAAACTTTGTGCTGTAATGAGTGGTAATTAGCGCCACGCTAACATCAACACAAAAGGCGGCCATTTTGTCTGATCCACTCCAGGCAATTTTGGACCACCTGTCAGCACTACACTGCACAAAACAAATCAGCGTCAAAGCAAGCAACGTGGAAAACCAGCGTTTGGGGTGCTTTTGATGGTTCCTCAGGATCTTCCCTGCAAGTTCGCCACCATGCGCAACCCAGCGCTGATGAATACAGTCCTGATTGCACACTAATCACATTTATTATACAACAAATACTGAGATGTGCTCATGTGCTGCTGAGTTTTTTTTACCTTAAGTATTTCTAGTGGATCTGTTTTATTTTTTGGTTTAAGGTGATCACTATCATAATTACTTGACAAATCCAGTTGTTCTGTTCTTTAGCTCATATGTGTATGAACATAGAAGCGCCTTGAAAAACAAATATTTTATTTTATTCTAGTCGTCAATTGGCTGATGCCTGAGATAAGCTGTAGAGACAATAGAAATAATTTAACATTTGGTGTATCATAATTAAACACTGCAAACAAATTCCATCTGGTGTGATCGTCTCTGCCACCAGGGGGCAGTATAATTCAGTATAATTCAATTATGCAGACAAATGAAGAATAATTGTGTTTCTACTATTGTTAAGTGTCTCAGTATGGTGCTGCGATGTTTTTTTTTCTTTTTCTTAGTCAGTTTAACTGCAGAGAGGGGCAGGCACCCAATAGGGCTAAGGCATTTAATTTTTTACCGCAGAAATACAGACACAAGACTTAATTTGGTGTTGGGGTATTGAGTTGCTCTGACTAATGCAAGTTAATAATAGAACAAATGTGTGCGGATGCGATTGAGTAAATAATGGAAGTTACTGTAGGTGAGTGAGTCATTGAATCAGGTCAGTCAGTCACGGTCATACGATCTTCCCTGGAGACTCAAAACGGGTATCACACACTTTTTTTTATTAACCTATACTGTACTCTCACGCCAAGTTTAAAATATATTGCACATGTTGTACATGCACTTTTATTTTATATGTATATACACTATATTGTAGCATTTGAAAAGAGATAAAAACACAAGAGCTAAAGACAGACAATATAAAGTTAAATTAAAGTTGATGTAATAGCAACAAGCAACTTAGATTTAAATTGGATAATTCTATTAAAAACATATACTATATTAAATAAAAATTACTCAATATAAATGATTTATTATGCACTATTGCGTGAAACGTTTTTCCAACATTTTTAATTTTAAATATAAATTAAAGAATAAATTTAATTAAAAAGGTCATGTTAACTGGTTAGTTGAATATGGTAGTGTTAAATAATATGAACTAATCAGTGATACCATAACATTATATCATACTGTAGTTAATGTAATTGCATGAAATAATGAAATACAACAAGCCAATTGTTGAATTTTGTTTCCCGTTATTGATAAAGCCAGTATGGTCAATTTTTGGGCTAGGTAAATCCTGTCTGCTTTGTGGTGACGGATATCTTACAGGAAATGAAAGTCAATATGGCCTGGACAGCAAAGAGTCAACATGGCTGCGTGTGAGCGTTTTGTGCACGCAAAACCTGCTTTGCACTTCGGGCCGGGAACGCCCTTTCATTTCTCAGGGGTCTTTGCTTTCTCCTCATTCTTTGGCACCTTTGTTCCGAGCGCCAGGGCCCGCTTCTCACATCCCCGTCGTGCAAACCCGTTGTTGAGTACAAATATGCGACCAGTGTACTTTACTTGAGTATACATACTTTTACCTTTACTCTCTACGTTTTGACAACTGACATCTGTACTTTCTATCAGATTTATTAGAAGTTGGAAATTTTTAATAAAACTACAAAATATTTTTAAAAAATATACATTTTACTGACTTTTAGAATAATGCAAACGCTAAAAAAGATTGAAGACAAACAGTGCCATGACAAATTCAGACATTCAATGTAAGATAGTACTCACAGTCATATATTCTTTATCATCTGTGCAGATGCCCATCCATCATAGTGTCCCCGGTGGCCAACGCAGGCAGCAGCACAATGTCCATGGAAGTGAATAAGAAAGTGTTACAAAATCGGGTTAATATTTTTAAATTCTACATCATTATGTCATCACTGTATGTCTTCATAAAGTACAATATTATAGAGTGATTTTTTTCTGATTTAAAATAAAAAACACTCCAAATGTTTTTGTTGGTTATTTGGTGAGGCTAGAACGGATTAATGGCATTCCCATTCATTTCAACAGAGAAAGAGGATTTGTATCTGAACTTTTCCTTTAAGTACAGAGTACTTGTGTCATTAAGGGTCAGTTTTTAGACCGCACGTGTGTATCGTCTTCCATCGCCAAATGCTTGATACAAATGTCAATCCAGTTATTCAATTCACATTTATATCACCTAACAATCAACTATTCTTCCAAGTTGCATTTTGGAAGGCAACTTTTTCCACCTCTGAGGTGTCATGTTTCCTCCTCGTCCTGCCTCCTCCTCTTGCTCATAGTCTCCACCCTAAGGGACTGAGAGGCGATCCTGTGCAGCCACACTCACCTGCACGGCCCCGTTTCCCACGGCCAGAACGCTTCGTCCAGCAGATCCCAAGCTTCACCAATTGCGTAAGTCTAACAAATGAACAATAGAATTACAAGAAATGCGTGTTCCGAGCCAGGGTGGGGTTTTAAAATAAGGCATCAAGCCAGGGTTATGATTTTGAATTTGGCTTTCTAGCCTGGGTTGGTGTTTCAAAGTAGGGTTTCAGTGCTGCGGGTTTCTGTTACAGTTTCCAATATGGCTCTGAGTGTATGTTGGCAAAATTTGATTTCAAAGCAAGTGTTAGGGGTTTATGTTGTATGCTGGCCCGTTTGTGTAGAATTCGCAGGAGGATGGCGTCAACGCTGTCTATGCGCAGCTACTCGGTGCGCCAGCCTTCATTCTCTAGCGCGTCGGTGAGGGATGGCGCCAGGAGCGGCGCCCGCTCCAAACCGGCCATGTCCATGGCCGGCGCCCTGTCGCGCTCCATGTCGGTGGGCAACGGGCTCCACCTGCTGGGCGCCGGCCTGTCCCTGAACGGGCTGGGAGCGGGTGCCAGTGAGAAGGAGACCATGCGGGGGCTGAACGACCGTCTGGCCAACTACCTGGACAAGGTGCGCTCCCTGGAGAGGTCCAACGCCGAGCTGGAGATAAAAATCAAACAACTGATGGTGGAGAGGCAGCCCAAAGGACACGACGTGGACAACATGATGGCTCAGGCGCACGCCATCGGGCAAGAGGTCAGGATCTTGGAATCTGCTTGTGCAAAAAACAAAACAAGGCAACTCAGCAATGTGTGGCTCCCTCAGGTGCGGAAGAGGACGCTGGAGAACGCCCGCCTCATGCTGGAGATCGACAACGCCAAGCTGGCGGCCGATGACTTCAGGGTCAAGTGAGAGGCGCACAAACACAAACTGTATTCATTTTCGCACGTGAGCGCCAGACTGCCAAGCCAGGTGGATTAATGACTTTTTCCGCCACTGTGCGAAATGACAGCGGCAGAATGCGTCCATTTGAAACATTCCATTCCATGTCCACCATCATGTGAAGACTTCACCTCCATTGCAACAATATGATTATATTTTAAATACCAAAAAGTATCGGCATCGGTTACTGTATCAACATTGGTATCGGTATCAGCAGTGGTATCGGGGTTTTGGTATCGCTGTACTTGCCATATCGCTCCAGTCATACAACTGGCCAAGTGTCGTCACACTATTGTGATTATTCTGTCCATCCAGGTGGGAGGCGGAGGTGGCCTTGTGTCAGTCGGTCGAGCGCGACTGCCAGGCCCTGAGGCGAGCCAAGTCCGATCACGACCAGATTATCTCCATGCTGAGAGGGGACCTGGACAGCCTCAAAGAGGAGCTCTACTTCCTCAAGAAGAACCACGACGAGGTTTGGCTTACACATCGATGGCATTTCCATGAGTTACAGAACTCACCGTGGTCACGGAACAAATTAAACTCGTATCTAAGCGCATATGTCATCTTTTGGTCATTACCGTCCACAAACATCCATAAAGTACTTTAGAACGATTTTGCAAGCTACAGTTTGCCAGGAGGATGTCCATTAAGTATCTACAAAGGCGGGCAGCTATGGTTGTAAAAGGCTCTCACCGTGTTTGCTTTTGCTATCGGTGGCACGGCTGAATCAAACCTGCAGTGTTTGGTCAGTGACGAAAACCTTCAAAAACATCAGGTGTGTACAGCCACACCTTCAAGGCAGGAAAGTAGACACATAATGCAAGAAGAACAACCTGGAGGCCAATTAGCCTACAGCATGGAAGGCCAGTACACTTATGGAATAGTCAAAATTGTTTTTGTTTTTTTGTTTTTTCAGGAGAAGAGCTCCCTCAAGGTCCGCATGGCCAATGAGCAGGTGAACGTGGAAGTGGACGCCGCTCAGGGCCCCGATTTGGGTGCCATCATGGCCGAGCTGAGGGTCCAGTATGAGGGCATCGCACGCAAGAGCAAGGAGGAGGCCGAGGCCTGGTACCTCAAGAAGGTCAGTCAGGTTTATGCAAATCCTCTACAGCGTGTATATTTTTTTTAAGTGATGATTTTATATGTGTGGAATATATTCCCTATGTTCAGTGCAATGTGACACGTGTGTGCGTGTAGATGGACGCTGTGCAGTCGGAGGTGAAGGAGAGCAACGAGGCGCTCCGATGTGCCCAAAGCGAGCTGGGCGAGAGGCGACGTTTCCTGCAAGCACTCGAGGTAGAACTGGACAGTCTTCGCAAGCAGGTAACCAGCAGTAAATAAATAAAATATGATAAAAATCCAGCGGAGTGCAAACCTAACAGCTTTTTCCGAGCTCTCCCCCAAACATTTTTTGTGTCGCATCGAGAAATGTTCTCAGCTGGTGACATTCGTTGCGGCTACAATCAATCACTGTGATAATTTTGACGCGGGGGTGATACACACACCGTGGAAACAATTTGAGTAGACTCATACTGGCCATGCTTCATGTTTGCTCAGCACACACAAAGGGAACGTATTCATCACATTGATGATATCGTGTTGACAGTTGGTGCCATGTCTGTTTGACGAGAAGTCACTGATGAACCAACATGACCAACATTCACCCATGACTAGCAAGGGTTCACTCACTGTCTTCTAACACAGATGATTAGTACCTGGATTGTGCGTTTCCCAGGCAGGCATGCTGGAGGGCAACTTGATGGAGACGGGCCACAAGTACTCGGTGGAGATGGACCGCCTGCAGGTGGCGCTGGTGCAGCTGGAGGATGAGCTGTCTCAGCTGCGCCTGGATATGCAGCGCCACAAGACCGACTATGAGCAGCTTCTGCGCATCAAGCAGAACCTGGAGATGGAGATCGCCACCTACAGGAAGCTGCTGGAAGGAGAGGAGATGTAAGGACGCTTTTAAATGTAGGAGTGCGAGGGAGGTGAAGAAACAAAAACTGGTTCTGACTGAGCTTCTTCTCCTGCAGGGTGAAAGAAAAACCTCCAATTCCTAAAAGTAAGTCCTGAATTACTAGAAATGTTTTATAAATTACACATTAAATTGTTGAGTACAACTATACGTACTATGTATATTATTTTTATTGTATTTTGTCCCCCCACCCTCCTCTTAGAAGACCCTGACGTGCGCACCAGGAAGATTGTCAAGGTGGTCACTCAGACGATGGTCAACGGCAAAGTGGTGGACGAGTCCAGCGAGGTGGAGCAGATTGAGGAGCATAAAAAATGAGCAACATATTAGGAAAACTGCAATTACATACAAATAGAATTATCATGTAATGACAATTAAAAACAAGCAGTGATGAATGGGGCGTCTTTTTTTTGGGGGGGGGGGGGGGGGGGGCAGATACTGGCAGATTAGAGTTTACCATTTTAGAAAAATTTTACATTTTGTAACAAATTTACATTGTCTTTAGACAGCTACACAAAAAAATGACCACATATTATGTGTAGGCTTTGTTTTTCTTTACGTTATTTCATAGTTCATAATTTCTTACCTAATACCGCCACCTGGTGGACAAGATCATATTTTGCTCTGTTTAATAAATAATATGGTGCTGATTATATTTTAATTTAACTGTTACAAACGTACCGTATTTATCTTAGTGTAACGTTTTTTCACAAGCTAACCAGCTTTTAAAGGCGTATTTTTGTGCTCTCCACATAATTTAAGTATTTACAACAATACACCGTAGCGCTGTGTTATGAAATAGAAGCTTTCCACTCCATGGTTCCTCGGGTAGTGTAACATAATTTAAGTATTTACAACAATACACTTTAGCGCCGTGTTAGGAAATAGTTAATAGATATTGCAAAAACGTAGCAAACAGGGGACTTTTAGCACAGCCATAAATTGTCTCACCTCGTGACGAGCTTTGACGGTCATCGATTTCGGGATATCTGTTGCTACTTGGAAAAAATAACAAAAAGGTAATTTAACATAAAAAAATGCTAAGTTGCGTCTAGACATTATTGTGGTCCATAAGAACAGAGTACTTTTCATATTGGAATAAAAAATATTTGACAATCGTGTCGTTTTGTATACTTGTTAGCTGTAGCTTAGCTAGCATTAGCCTAATCGAGTTGAAAATTATATTTACAGGTGGAAGTCAACTATGTTCCCTTGTGCCAGCTTTCTAGCTCTGGATTATGTCTTTGAGGTGGGTTTAAGTCTACAATAAAGCTGAACAAACACCCAAAACAAAAAGACATGATAAAACAAATGTCTATAAATCCCACTTCCAGAACAGAAACCGTTTGACGGTGATGATGGACTTGTTAGCACTCCCCACGCCTTACATATCTTACAAGGATGACCATTACCCTCACAATGGCGGCTTGGTGGAGGATACCTACAGGAAACCGTGGGTCAAAGGTACTCATCTGAAAGACTATTTTCTTATCAATTACTAAGATTAAACTAAATTACTAAAATGATACTGTGATGATTGTTTAGGGAAGGTCATTTCCACCTTTTCACCCAGCAGTTCCGTCCTGGACGACCTCAGAGAAACAACACAACACATGAATTCAACAAAAAAGTTACGTACCCCTTCAAACTGCGGTTTTGAATCTTTTCACTAGTGGCTCATAGCAGATTTTGAGATTTTGTTTACAATACAACCCTACGTCTGCAGTTCTTAGAATGACAGCAGCTTTGTTCTGCTCCAGATTTCATGACCCTGGGAGTGTCAAGGGCAAGCTGGAGAAAGTAGCGAGCTGTCTGGCTGACTCAGCAAAGCTTGACCATCTGTGTGAGGAAACCTTCGCCAAGTTGACTACCCAACTGGATTTTGTAACTAAAGACAACGGTAAATAACTAAATACAGCAAGGAAAATTTGCCACTGGAATCATTGTTGGATTTTGGCAGATCTACTCCTACCAGAAGACATGGTGGCTGCCAATTTCCTGCCTAGTTTGAAACTTTTGCCAACCCTGAAGAGCAAAGTGTCCCGGTTGAAGACCCTCTTGGTGGCCGACCCTCTAACAAGCATGAGCAGAGACTCCGTCATTGAGGAAACAATATTCAGGTGCACAAGGGTAGAACAGATACTTGACTTAGAAATCCACAAAGTGCTAACTCTGGAATGTACGAACATACAAAATTGAAAAAGAATTTAACAGCGACGTTGTGGTATTTATACTTCATTACTTCCCACCACTATCTAGCACATCCATGTCATAAATACTGTTTTGAATGCAAGTGTAAAGTGCTGATTCCAAACTTACAGACACTGCGTGCCTTACGAGAAGTCCGGTGATGAAGTGCACTTAGAAGATTTCATCACCGAGGTGTTTACAAAACAGTCACTGACACCAAACGAGGTAATTTAACTCACATTCCAGTTGTTTTGTTCTCCTGACTGACTGCTCATTCTTATTCTGGTAGCCTTTGCTATTACCCGAGCTTCTGGACAATCACATGATGACCGTCAACTACCCCAGAAGTTTTTCGAGTGTTTGTCATTGTTTGAATGTGGTTGCAGAAGAGCCTGAGCAACTCCCCGACCTGGAAGCACTTTTTAAAGGTAACAAACGGGTCGGTGACCTTAACATACAAATGACAAAAGTTTTGTTGTGTTTGTCCTCCAGATAAATCAGCATCAGTGGACATTTGCCATTTTCCTTCAGTGGAATCAACTGGCAAAGAAGACTGGATGAAGGATACCCCTCCAGGTTGGTATTAGAAACCTTCTGAAGCACCGGTGTTCATACGTCATGTTCCGGTTCTGGTACTATAACTCTCTTCATACAGAAACTGGTAGAATAAGTGACTCTGTTAGTGGGAAAGAGATAGCACCAGTTGTCTTACTGGTACAGGTACTGGGCCTGTCCAGGTATTATAATAACTTGGGTCTGGTCGTAGAATCTGGTTCTGGGACTATAAAAAGGGCTGGTAGTGATTCTGTAATATAACTGGACTTGGTACTGGTCCGATACTACAATGGCTTTGGTATATAACAAGGCCTTGTACCGGTACTATTGACTTGGGCTTGCAAATTTCCCTATTGTGAGACAAATAAATATATCAGGATCTGGAACTGGTTTTACCACAATATTTTGGTGCTGGTACTGGGCATACCTAGAAAGTTTGTTTGCGGTACTGATTGTCAAACTGACCAAGTAAAATGAATGCAAAGGTCAGCACTTGAAGAGATCGAGATTTTCCCGCTGTATTTGGTTTTTCTTTAGACTGGGTAACGCTTCCGACTGAGATGGAGCTGGAGGTGACTCTGACTCCACCAACTGCTGACACCAGTGATTGCCATCCCTGTCTGAGCTTACGTGACCTTCAGAGGGAAGAATTGTCTCCCGTGGACATAATGTGAGTGATGACAGGACAATCTGTAGACTTTGTATATATGTACTGTCAATGTACTGTTTTTTTCTGGATTTTATTTTTATGACACTTTAGATCTTTGGTGCCAGCAGAATCTCAGAAACAGTTGAGGGCGGTGCTTTGGAAGGCCGAGAAGCATCCAAACTATGTACTGAGCTTGCTGCTTGCAGGTAGAATCAAGATTTTCCCGGGGTAACATCTGAGTTACACTACATGATGCAATTCGTATCTTTTGACAGAACCTGAAGTTGAAGAAGCAGCTGTTGACTTTGAGCCTCTGAACGAAGCCTTGAAGTCAACCTCCCTGGAGAGTTTGGCTATAGAAACGGAGATGGGAGAATTCTTTGGTGACATGCGGGAGTCCCCGGAGAGGCTGACCACTGACGTTCCTTTTCGTGAGGACTTCAACAATGTGTTAGGTTAGTGTGAGCTCACTTTCAATTTTCTTCAGCACGTGTTGTATAAATCTCCACATAACAGAACTTTAGTCAAGCTCAGACGTCACGGACTTCCAAATCCTAGCTAACTACAATTTCTTCTGTTGTCTCTCAAGACTGCTTCCAAAGTATTCCACCTGAACCGGAAGAGTCGAAAACTGCTCTCATCTTGGTCCCAAACTATACAAGTTCTGCTGAGTTTGCTCAAAAAAGGCTTGCTTGTAACACAAACGAAGTCAAATCAAGCTCCGACAACAGAAGCGCTAACAAGTCATGTGTCCAAGTGTCATCCGTACCTCCTCCTTCTAAGCTGGACGGCAACTTCAGAAGCCAGAAAATGGACAAGAGAGGCGTTGTCACAGCAGCCGGACGTCATCCGGTGCAGCACACCGACCCGCTGACCGCCTTCATGATGCTGAGATCGCAGCAGGCGTCCACTCCCACTACAGGTTGCGGGAATCTGCAATTAATAGCTATTGTTTAGATTTTTTTTCCAGCTTTTTTACATTGATATAAAATCTGTAAAAATTTTTAAACATGCTGACATACGGAAATTAATCACCTATGGGTGATAATGTACATTTGCGAATGGGACCTATATATCCCTGTATATATTACCATATATGTTCCCAACGGCCTGCAGATCGGAGCGTTGGTTCCAGGGATTACTGGGTTTCAAATTTGTGATCTTGTGTGTTGTTCAGCACCAGAGGAAGAACAAGAAAGGCTCTCTGTGGTGCAGCTTACTCCTCAGCAGACACGCAAAGCAGACAGGAAGCCCCCTACCAACTCTATCATTGCAGCTGCAGCGTCAGGACACGCCACTAGAGGGCAGATGACCGCTGCTGCTCAGGATGCCCCTCAAAGTAGCGTGATTCAAGTCCAAGCCACTGGTAGGTGGTGAACCCGCTTTTACTTGCCATACAGAGACAAGACATGATGTGTCAGGATAGAGATGAACTTTTTTGATTCTTTTTCCAGAAGAACTCAAGATGTGTTTTAATGTCGCCCTCAGGCAGCCAGCGTCAGGCCTACCGAGAACTGCAGTCTCTGGCCGGGCCTTGTATGTCCTCAGCCACAGAGCTGGGCCTCAATCTCCCGACCTGGAGGGACTTCGAGCACCTGGCCTCGGACCAAACGCGGTATGTGCTTAAACAAAGAGAAGTGGCGACGCGCAGGGCAACCCCAGCGGCGAGAGGAGGTAGGACTCAGGGGAAGGATGATGTTGAGAGAACCGTTCAAAAGCGGCCCTGTTGACGTGATGTTGCCTGCAGATGAGGAGCAGCTGTTCCACCAGGTTCTTGTTATCCACACACTGGTTAGAGCTAAGGAGCTGCTGTTGAAGTGTCACCTGAGCGCCGCCGTGGGTTCGTAACAACATTGCTGTGTACTTTGATTCTCCCCTGGACCAATAAAGTTTTCCACTTTAGAGTACCTGAGCAAGGCAGAGGAGACTTGTACGGACACGGGTCTGATTCGGCTGCTGAGGAGGCTGCACATCATTTTACACCTCGGGGGCAGGAACCACGAACCCGACGTCAAACTGCTGGAGCTGCAGAAGCTGGTGGCGGTGCGGCTGCATGACAAAGTCAGTCAGTATTTGGGAAGAAAAATAAAACTATTTCAAACCCTCACAGCTACAATAACATGATACTTTTGCTTTGTTGCAGATTCTTATCATCGTGTCTCGTAACTGTGACCAAAGAATGTCCACAATCGAGCAAAGCTTGAAACAAATGACTGGTAAGTTTGAACATGTTATTAACAACTTTGCACACTAGGTGGCGGCACTAGACTCTTAATTGAGCTTTTAGCCAATGGAACATTTGAACAGTTTCTTATGTAATATTGTTGAGATGGTGAATTTTGCATTTTGGTCAGCTGTTAACCGCATCATCATAAAATAAAGAGAACTCTTGACTCAGTACTCCTATATAAGCATGAAATACCGTGACAGTGTTTAGCTACTATTTGTATCTCTGCAGCTGTATGTACAGTTCACCCCGAGAACGACAGCAGAACACTGAACGGTGCTAGAGTTGTTAAAAGGTGGGTAAGAACATCAACGCTCATGCACTTAAAAAGTTTAGAATTGTGGGCGATGGGTGGCAACATTATTTTATTCATTATATATTTTTTATTCTTAATCGGTTAATAATTAGAATCGGTCTCGAACTAAAAAACTCCACAGCTGTTAGGCCCTACTTCTAAGTTGAGTCCTTTACCTGGTCCGTATAGTGTTCTGGGCAGCAGGTGTGTACTGGTGTATGAGCAGCATCTGGGTCCAGACTTCCCGTGGGACATTTTTTCTCTGGTGGTGGAGTACGACCACCCGGGCCCCTCTCCGTGGGCGACCGTCTGCAAGGAAAGGAGAGTGAAGCACCTGACCTTCGACACAGTCCTCCCCAGCGGAGGTAAGCGTGCGACTCGCTCGGCCCGTTCTAGTTGATCCAGGAGGTGATTTTGTTCTATTCTCACAGATGAGCAGGAGAGCGAGGAGAGCCTCGAGGACAAGGTGGCGTACGTGTTGTTGGTGACTGAATCGCTCCTCAATCGGCCTCTCCTGCCGCAGATGCTGGAGTCTACGTAAGTGTTGCTTATGGTATATACTGAAATTAGAAAATTTGGTCACCTCGAATTTTTTTCCTGGTATGGCAGATTCAACATAATGCTACTCGAGAGAAGCCACTGTCCATCCCTGCAGATGCTGGGCGGGACTAATTACTACTCCATCATCACGGTGGACGAAAGCACCGCCATCGTTATTCAGGTAGACCGACACGCCACCTATTGAACTCCTGTATTATTGTAACCATATTTTGCATGTGTGTGTGTAGGAGCAGGAGGAGCTGTGTGAGGAGCGAGCCTGTGAGGCGATTGTGATGAGGCTCACCGCTCTCTCGTTGCAGTACAACTACTGTTGGATCATACTGCACGACCCGGACTGCAAAGGAGGAGGGTCAGTTCCACTCAGGTTGCTCAACATTTGATCTGATCGGTTCTCTTGAGGAGTAGAAACTGGCAGCTAGAGGTGGATAATGCCACTAACGTTCTCGACTCGTGTTGCCATCTCGCTGCAACGTGTGCATTCAAGTTACCGTGTATCGTGCAGGTTCTCCAGCGAAGCCTTCAGCAACTTGGTGATGATCTACTCGTCAGTAGTGCTTTTTGGCATGAAGTTGGAGGACCTGGATGTCAAGGTACCGAGCTATTTTGTGTGGATTCTTCTGCGATATAAGAATGGAATGTTCCTACCTACGATAGGTGCTGTTTGCGTCAGAGGTAGCGGAAGTGGCAGGGTGGGTCAAGCAGATCTGTTTCCTCAGCCTGATGTCCAGCGCTCGCAATCCTGTCGATTATCTTGAGCGAGACTGGCTGGCTGTCACGCCTTCACAGGTGAGCTCCACGTGACCTCTTCGCATTTGTCACCCCATTTACACCCCCCCCTCCCTCCATGTTCACCAGGAGGAGCTTATCCTGTTGCACTTTCCCTGCATCAACCCGCTGGTGGCTCAGCTCATGCTCAGAAGGGCGCCCTCGTTGCCATGGCTACTGGCCGCCTCTCTGACGCAGCTGGTGGAGATGTTGCCAGAGGTGCCACACAAGGTCCTGAAGGTATGCTCACGGGACACTTCAGTCGGTACACTGCACCATCCGGAATATAAGGCCTATGTCGGAATAATTTCAATTTTGAAATAAATGGAGATGCGTATGGGCTCTTCTTCTTTTTTTTTTAGTTTATAATGATACTTTTTTTTTTTTTGTCAGCTGTTTAGCAACATCACTTCCCTGTATGAAGCTCAGCCAGCCCGGTCAGATCCAATCCATTCACTTCCTCCTACTCCTCCTCCTGCTGCTCCATCTCTTCCTCCACCACCTGAGGTGTCCATTCCCGCTCCAGAACTATTTCCTAGCACCAATCCCAGCTTCCTCTTGGCCCCAGATGACACAGAGAACAGCTTGTACTCGCAGGGAGAACCTACTTTTTTTACTCACGACCCAACATGGCCTGCCGGAAGCCCGGAGCTTAGTGGCTTGTCAGGAGCTGGTCTGTGGAAGGGCGAAACCAGCCAGGAAGTGGTGCTAACAGGCAGCATGGGCCGAAGCAGCGTGGCGGGAATGATGATAGAGAGGGGAAGCGGCGAGTGGTCGCAACAAGGCCCGAGTTTCTTGGACACCACCTTCAGCCACCTCAGCCCGCCTTCAAAGGGCCCATTGAGGAGAGGTGGTCCGACTGGTACAGGTTCACACACGGGAGGGAGATCGTCAATGATGTATGGGTCGAGATGCTGGATGGGACAAGAGAGGAAGAGAAGTGAAGATGCGGCAGACTTGCCTCGAATAGGTGAGATACGGTCGTAGGTGGACAGTAGAGCACTCGGAAAATGGTGAGTAGACAGGTAAGTTGGGGGATTGATGGAGGAAGGTAAATGGGTATGAAAATAGATTGGTTAATGGGTAGGTTGGTAAGATTTTGAATCGATAGGTGGGTTGGTAGAAAGGTAATGTGGTTGGGTAAGCTTAAATATGATAAATATTAATATAACAAATAATCCTGCTTGTGTTTGTGCATTCTTTAGCGCCGACACCTCTGAAAAAAAGCAGGCTGAGCTACGAGAAGGTGCCCGGACGAACAGACGGACAGACCAGACTGAAGCTCTTTTAAATGAACCCATTCTGTTCATTTCCGGTTCGGCGTTCACTGTGATGTTTCGCATGTTCGCAATTGTTTGGTTTGTTAAAATATATTAATGACACTTGCTGTATTTAAAAACTGTGCTGTATTTATATCATACTGTGTTTTCCTGTGCTGTATTTGTGCATTTAAACAATAAAACGCTGAGTGTGTCAAAAAAAACATTCAAGTGTGGAGTGCAGCAATCCCCTTATCACCACCTAAGCATGTGGAGAGAGAACGCTTATCTTTACCAGCCAGCGCAGTCAAGCAGCTCCCAGAGGAATGATCCACCCCATCACAATCCCACCCTCCCACCTCCACAAGTCCTCCAGACAAAGACCACCCCTGGGGACTTGGACTGGGAGAGTCCGGACAGGCTCATCCCACACTGACTGGCCGGCATCAATAACCAACTAACGAGCCTGTGACGCAGGCAAGGGGGGAAAAAAAAAAGACAGAGACAATGTTGTTGAATGGCACAGGAGGGGGGGGGGGGGGGGGGCGTGTCCAAAGAGCTGCGTTAAATGCTCGGTGGGTAAACAGCGGACGTAATGGCGTGCTGATTGTACGGTGGGAAAGGGGCCGCCTGTGTAAAGGTCGCCTCGTTATCGGCGATCGCAGCCGCAGTTAAAGTGTCCGCCAGCATCCATCAACCTGTGTCGCACGTACAGGTGATGGACGGCGTTGGGGGGAAATAAATGGTTCGATCCAAATCGGAACAAGGTCGTTACCAAGTGTGATGCGCTTAGTGCTAAGCTTCACTTGATGAAGGTGAAAACTTTTCGAATGAGGAAGGAATGACCACGTAGAATGTGGGTCGTTCTTTGCAGAGGATAAAGAATATGAACGTAAATTCTGTAAAGTTATTCGTGTCTTTAGGCAGTACTATGCTTATTATAAAATGTCCAACAAATAGACATTTACAATACAATACAAGACGCTCTAATATTTGGCGTGAGGAGAGTCAGCGCAATGGCGTCGGACCTGCAGGTGCAGCCTCTTGGCCGCGAGGGCGTCGCCCATGAATGGCTGATTCAGAAAAAAACGGGCCCGAGGGGGCTAATCCCGGCCCCTTAATCAGATTATGCTAATTCCTACTCCACACAGAGAGTCTCACGGAAGGCTGCGTCTTTCAAACAACACTTGAAGGGTGTAAAAAAAAAAAAATTATATATTGGTTAAATCTGGGCTGTTTTTTTAGTAAGCGTGGACAAGCGTTTCCTGGCTAATTTATGTGTGGGGGCCTGGACAGGATTACCACAGTGGCACACAAAACACATATTGTTCACCTGTCAATCTGGATGTGCTACTTTTACCTTCTGTGGGTCGATCGGGTTGAATTCAAACGAGGCTCGCGGCCATTTTTAACGGCGTAATGGTGTTTGCGACGGTGGGTTGTCCCGACGTGTCGACTGCAGTAGGAGAAGAAAGAAAGATGTCTCAGTTACAGGAAAGTCAACTTTTCACACCGAGAAAAAAAAAAAAAAACGAATCTGAGAATTCTGTGTTTTGTTGCAAGCACATCACTGCAAACACAATTGCGTAATCTAAGCGCAACCTGTCACAAATTAATCCAATATTGTCATCTTGATGAATGTCCTCAAATTGCATCGCTATTAAATAATAATAATTGTCATGAAAATATCAATTATCGGGGGAAGCGAGGAGGTGAGTGAGAATGCTCGCTTGAGAGTGTTCACACAGCGATAAGTGATGATGATGAGGAAGGTGCCTCATTGTGGTCATAATAGATGGGCGGTGTGATGGTGTTAATAGGGGGCGTTGACCACCCCCCCTGCCCCGCCCCCTCCTCTCCCCTCCCGTCACACAATGACCACGTCATTCAGAAGCCCCCCTATAAAATGTCAGACGCAATCATGCGGCAGTGTTGTTTTCTGGATGAGTGTCGAAAGCTGGTTCTTCCCTCCGCTCGTCTGCTCATGACCCGTAAAGGACAACTTTGACGACAAGGTAAGGATCACTTTGACTTGTTGATAAAATACGATAATCGTTAATGACACTTAATGAAAAAAATTAGGATTAGAAGAAAATCAAATGCAATAGTTCAAACATGCCTCAACTCTACTTTTTTTCTAAATATAAATAATTAAATATAAATAAATACAACAGTCAATATTGTGTCAAAAATGTCAATATTTGAAAATAAATATTAATTTGCACTAACATGCATACATATTTTTCCCCCAGAAAAATTTGGGCTTCCAGTTTTTTTCCCTTTTCTACTGAATTTCGGAACTTTTTCTGATTATTTAAATTTCAGTTGGAAACCAATGTTCTCCAAAACAAACTTGGCTCATGTGCCACATGCTGCTTCACCAGCTATTTCAATTGCACGCTCTATATGTGCACTGCTTAAACGTACGAGACTATCAAATTTCAGCCAAAATATTTCTAATTGCTTAGAGCTGCCAAACGACGGCAGTAAAGCACTACTTTTCTTTTAGACAGTGCTATGGATTTACAAAATAAAACTCCTCTCCTCACTTCAACAGTTCCTTGGCACCAAGAACCCACAAAACGACACCAAATTAATCCTAGCAAAACTATGCCAGTGTCATAACGTGCTTTCATACAAATTTGTGTTCAAATGTTTTTGTCATTTGTTAAAAAAAAAAAAAAGGTTATTTTAATTGGAAATCTTTTTATATTCAAATCTGAGGAAGTAACTGAGACAACACTTGCTTGTTTTCGCACAGGAACCAGAGATCTGATCACTTCCTCCGTCATGACCAGAAAGGTGTTCACCAACACGCGCGAGCGCTGGCGCCAGCACAATGTCAACAGCGCCTTCTCCGAGTTGCGCAAGCTCATCCCTACGCACCCGCCCGAGAAGAAGCTGAGCAAGAACGAGATCCTGCGGCTGGCAATGCGCTACATCGACTTCCTAACGCGCCTGCTCGAGAGTCAGGGCGGCGGTGGTGGCGGCGTGGGCGGGCGAGTCGAGCACGCCCCTGCCGCCCTCCTCACGCTGCTGCGCGGCAACATGGAGCAGCTGCGCTCGCCTTCGCGTCCTTGGACGCTGGCCAGTGACACCGAAGCGCCCTCCTCGCCAGGGTCCAGCTGTGGCAGCTCGGAGCCCTGGTAGGATCACTGCCGCAAACGGACTTGCTGACCCACTTTTTTTCTCCCCCCCCCCACCCGGGTCTGACATTCTACCTTTGTGAGGACTGCACATGAGCAGCGTTGTGTTTGTATTGTGCATGGATGTATGACTTGTTAGGTACAGTATTTGTCTACAAAAAGGGGGCGACTTGTCTACAAAAAGACATTTATCTCCGTGAACCCCTCAAAAAAAAAAAGCACTTTTATATCTTTTTTTCACCTCGACTGACGAGATTGCACTGTTGTTTTTTCTTGAAGATGTGAAGACTCGTTTTTGTACAGTTTGCAACTCATCTCGCCAAAGATTTATGCATTTTTGTTTGTCGTGACGCTAATTCACATAATTAGCCTCCGATAGCTCTTTGTGGAATTTATTTCTGTTGTTGCTTGTGAAAGAAATATTATTTATTTGAACTATTTATTGAATAAACTTTTTGTTGATGAGGAATTTCTGCCCAACATTCCTTAAATCAGTGCCTGCTGCTCACGTTTGCGAGCATTAACGTTTTTATTTTTGTATGAAATTGGAAAGGAGGCGGGGTTGGCTTGGACTTTGTGGAGGGGGGCTGAATTGTATTTTGGGGGTATCGAATTAAGCCATGATTTACTGAAAAAAAATACACCTACTTCTAAAAATGATATTACGACTAAAAATAAAATAATTAATGACAGTCAGGACATGAATGCTACAGCTGGAGCTAAGCTAAGAGTATCCACCGCCTGCTATTGTTTGCGCTTAACTAGGCCAGTAAGTCCAGCACAATGTGACGGGCACAAAGCTGACCATTGACCACAGGCCTGAATGGAGGCAGCTTAACTTGTGACCCCAAAAGTCACCCAAGAGTCAAGCGCTGTCCAGTTCAGCAAACGTGCAGAAGGACGGCCCTCTTTAAAGCCTCAGTGGGCCCAGGCTATCGAGTATTTAACCTTCGTGTGACCCTGCAGGATACATGGGGCATTACTGTATTGCTGAAGTCCTTTATTTCCGATAAAAATGGGTGCTTGAAAATAAAATGGCCGACTTCCTGTCCAGCAAATTTTGTGCCGATAAATTAAACAGGTGATTTTTGTTCTTGTTGCAAATTTCCATGGGTCGCTAAGGTTTTTAAGAATATTTAAAGTTAAGTTATTCATTGTTACCTTTAACGTATCCTATATATTAAATAAACATCATTATTCACTATTACCTTTAACGTGTCCTATATATTTATAAACAATTTAATTTAATTTTGAATTTTCCGGAGTATTAAGATGTTATTTTAGTTTTGTATGGAATTTTACAAATGATTAGTTCATTCAAAAGGAATAAAAGAATACAATGAATGTAAGAAATCATAAAATAGTATAAATGTAAAGTTATTGTGCGATTATATATGATGTGGGACAACTACAAAAATCAACAGCTTATTGAACGAATGACTCAAAGCGACTCTCATGCAAGTCGTAAACAGCGGCGGTGGTCCTTTGAGGCCCTCTAAAAAGGCAGCCGACGACGACTGAGCCCAAGAGTAAACAGTTAGCGCTATTAAAGCAGCGCTAATGGCGTGTTAAAGGGAGCAGAGGGCAGCTGGACACACCGGCCGGCTTGTGAAATCTGACAGCTGACTCCTTTGTGGCGTGGCCAAAACAACGTGCAAATCATGTAAAAGGCCTCGGCCGCCTAGTTCGTGTTTAGACATGTTTGCCTGTTCGTGGTGAAATGAGTTAATGGCGTACAATGCTAAGCTAGGTAGCGGTCAAGATGACACATTTGCATGTCACAACAAGCACGTTTTGCTAGCGCAGTTAATCACGTAGCCATTTGTTGGAACTTAAAGGACTAAATTGATCTTACTGCTTGTGTATCGGATTTTTCAACATAGGTGTTGTCCCATTCGTCAATTTATCGTCTTTAAATTGCGAGCCAAAACATTTAGTCACACACAATAGCTCTTGTAGCGGAAAACTGCACAAGTAGTTTAGCAGATAAAGAATAATCATAATAATAAAAAAAAAAAGATGGCCGCTCCTTTTGGAGAGCATTCACCAATTTATTTTCCAATGATATTGAAAAATTTCGGGGATCGTAGTTTGCGATATATTTACATTTTTAACTATGCTGGACAATTTCTACAGGCGGCGTCAATTTCTCTGTTCAGTTTTTAACATAGTGAGCTTTTGAAACATTACGCCAATGCTTGTCCTTTACAGCGTGCACGCATTAGGGAAACGGCAAAAGTGAAAATAACCAAAACGTGTCTGGGTCGCCTCCACCGAGCGCCTGATTGACTATTCTCTCCCAAGCGTGCGTGCGGGTAATCGTCTATTGAGAGCGCTATTCCTTATCGGCGTCGTGCACGCCGCCTGAATCCGTTATCACAATGGGCCAGATCAGTGCGGGCAGCCCCCTCGCTCTCTCGGCAGAGAAAAGAATTTCTGGAGTTTTTGGGCGCCGGCCGATAGGCCCCTGAGCTCTTTATCCGCTCAAAGCCAATTCACACTCACTGAGTTTAAATGTCCCAGCTCACCCCGAGCCCCCCCCCTTGCTCCCGATGCCCTCCTTCTTCCTCCTCTGGCCCGCGAGTCGGGCGGCTGGGTGGGATGCAGGTGCAGGATTGCTGAGGGGGTGGGGTGGGGGTGGGGTGGGGTGCTGGCTCGGGTAGGAGTGGTGGTCCATTGTTAGGCTGGACAAGACCCTCTTTCCTCTGGAGCACCCCGTGATGGCAGAGGCGGCTGACAATCACACGTCCTAATCTGATTATGCAAATGTCTACTTCAAAAAGCAAGACGCTGTAACCCCTCGGTCCAGCGGCCAGGGGAGGAATGTCAAGGAAAATCTCAAAGTGCATTTAAAAATTGAGATTCTGTATATATAACAGTAACAGGCCAAAGCAGGGAAATAATTATTTTGGCACCATCGGCCAAGGAACTATGTTGAAGTGAATAAAAACGCTTCATTCAGGGAAAAAAAGAAATATTGATTGCTTTGCCGCCATCTTGGCGCATCACGGTGCAGAGGAACTATGTTCCAGTGAAGTGAGGAACTTCATTTGGACAAAAGGAATGTTTTGGCATAGGAGTAATCCAATTGCATTTAATGTTTAAGAACATTTAGTTTTAAACATTTGATTTTATTGCCTACCATGAAATAAGTGCAGTGTTCAAACTGCGTTACACTGGCTTGGTCTAGAAAGTTTGACAATTACCGGAAAAGCCAATTTTGAATTTTACTCAAGTCTTTCTATTTTCAGCAAGACTCATTCCCTATTCCCCGCAAAACAGGGTGGGATTACGATATTCAAATGTGTATTGTTTTTCCACACGCTCCTGAATGGAGCGCTAAAAACGAAATCTACAATGTTAATGAGGGGGAGGACAGAGGAAGCTTTAAGAAGCCTTGAGGTGACATTTTCCAGTAAAAAGTAGAGTGGCTGCCGAAAGCCGGACCACCGCCGCCTCAAGCTCGGAGCGGCCCCTCCCTCACTCATTCACACCGAGCGGACCCCTGTGACCTCTGCGGCGCTCTCAAATCAGCTGCCCACGTTTGCGTCATGAGAACATCGAAACTAAGGCTGAGCAATTCATTCTTTGTTGTCGCATAACACCAAAGGATTTTATAGAATAAATCTGAAGAGGACTGAAAAAAAATTATTGCATTTTAACTTTTAATATGGGGGGGTGCAGGATGGCTGTCAAAGTTTGATCAGTTGCAGGAGTTGCAGTGATTTATGCTTGCCTTTGACACATACGCAATTCTGAATGACGCTCGCCGACCTTTTTAACTAATAATTAACTCAATTAAGATAACTGCACTTTTGAGTTACAAATGTCACGGGTGAAATTTTTTTCCAGCCTTGCTGGAGATCCTTTGTTTATTCCTTACTACGTTGCCGGTGCGGCTGAAGGCAATGGAGAGCGGTGCCGTTGGTTCCTTAGACTCGCGTTTTGGTGCAGCCCAAGTCTCTCTCTCGAGATGCTTGAGCTGACCCGTCGGAACTTTTACAAGCGCTCACCTTTTACCTGTAAGCCCTTGTTTTGAGTCCAACTGCAAGGCAGAGTTCAGTTTTGTCGAGTTAATGATTCATTTTCTACGAGTGGCTGAGTTTAAAAAGCTTTGCGGGTCACGCCAGGACCACACGCTGCCACGACAATGCCGGGTGAGAAGGTCCCGCTTTGCGCCCTACTGCTGCTCCTCGGCGCGGCGGCCGGCGCCGAGGGCGGCCGTATCTTGGTGTGGTATACCGAGGCCAGCCACTGGATCAACATGAAGCCGGTTCTGGAGTCGCTGGTGGAGCGCGGGCACCACGTGACAGTCATGCTTCCCAGCGCTTCACTTTTCATGAAGGCCAGCGATAAGTCCAGCTTCCACTACCTGCCTTTCAACGTCTCCATCTCGTTGGAGGAAATCGAGAGCTTCATGGACGATTTCCTCGCGTTCTCCATTTACGAGATTGACTACATGAACTACTTTGAGATCTACGCCAAATTCCTGACCATGATGAAGCAGGATCTGGAGTACGCATTGAAGTATTTAGACGGCGTGGTGAAGTCGGACAACATCATGAATAAGCTGAAGGAGGGCAAGTACGATCTGCTCCTGGCGGACCCCATCTACGCGGGCAGCGAACTGGTCGCCGAGATACTGGACATCCCACTGGTCTACTCGTTGCGCTTCTCCATGGTGTACAACATGGAGCGCTACTGCGGCCAGATGCCCGCCCCGCCATCTTTCGTGCCCGCCATCATGAGTAAACTGACCGACAAGATGAGCTTCTCTGAGAGAATGTGGAACTTCCTCTTCTATGCCTTGAATGATGTCATGGTTGAATTAACCCTTTGGTCAGGAGTGGATAAATACTACACGGAGTTCAAAGGTGAGTGACGCGCTGCATAAAATGTCAAATCAACTAAATGAACTTTGGCATTTGACACTTTTGTCTTTCTTGACAGGCAAGCCCACCAGTGGCTGCAAATTAATGGGGAAGGCAGACTTCTGGCTGATAAGATCTTACTGGGATTTTGACTATCCTCGTCCTTACATGCCCAACTTCAAGTTTGTTGGCGGGATCCACTGCAGGCCCGCCAAACCTTTACCCAAAGTAAATTGTTTTTTTTTTCTTTGCGACCGTTTAGATTCACAGTAACTGCCCCCCTCACATACACACAAGTCACGTTAAAAATGATGGCAAAGGACTACTTTTGTCTAAAAGAAGTTCCTTAACTTATTACCATGAGCACGGAAAACAGAAAATAACAGAGGATCGATTCAAAGTGTGTTTAACCTTTGAGGCGCTGCTGTTTGGTTTTCTCCTATTCAGGACATGGAAGAGTTTGTGCAGAGTTCAGGCGACGACGGCATTGTAGTCTTTACTCTGGGATCCATGGTCAAGAACGTCAGCAGCGAGAAAGCCGACATGATCGCTTCAGGCCTTGCTCAAATCCCCCAGAAGGTTGGACTGACCTTGACATGTACACCTGCATAATAAATGAAGATGATTCTTATTAAAAAAAAAAAGTCTACAATTATGCTAAATTTGCGATAAAGTGACTTTTAACTCTGCTTTGCAGGTTCTTTGGCGTTATAGTGGACCAAAACCATCTACTTTGGGCCCAAACACAAGACTGTACGACTGGATCCCTCAGAATGACCTGCTGGGTTCGTAGCCATCATATCTCCTACGCGCCTAGAGGCAAGTCATTCGAACTCAACCCTGCACCCATCCAGGTCATCCCAAGACGCGAGCCTTCATCACTCACGGCGGCACCAACGGCATTTACGAGGCCATCTACCACGGGGTGCCCATGGTGGGCATTCCCATGTTTGCTGACCAGCCTGACAACATGGTGCACATGACGACCAAAGGCGTCGCCGTCACTGTGGACTTCAACTTCATGTCATCGGAAGACCTCAGCCGCTCCATCAGGACCGTCATCGATGACAAGTCGTACGTTTTTACGGTTTACTTTGAACACATTTGGCTGCACGTCATCCAAAAAAAAAAAGTCACTTTTGTACCATACTTGTGTTTCCATGTCTACAGGTACAAGGAGAACGCCATGCGTCTGTCCGTCATCCACCACGACCGACCCATGAGCGCCCTGGATGAGGCCGTGTTCTGGATCGAGTTCACCATGCGACATAAGGGCGCCAAGCACCTCAGGGTACAAGCCCACGAGCTCACCTGGTACCAGTACCACAGCCTGGACGTGTTTGGGTTCCTGCTCGCCGTCGTCCTGCTGGCGTTGCTCCTGTTTGTCCAGATGTGCCGGTGTTGCCTGCGTCGGTGCTGCGGTCGGAAAAGGAAGACAAAGAAGAAGGCTGAGTAATGGAAATAGCAGAATTCGGAAGATGACTTTGTGCGTTTTATACTCACCAGGGTGCAACATTAGATGTAGGTTGTGTAACGCAAAAGCTGGGGAAAAAAAAAGTGACAAAATATTACAAATATCTGTCTGGTCCAATGATGGTGATACTTTGTCTTTACAAGTTATGAGTCATCACTCAGCCAAACCGTCATTTTGTTGCAAATTAAAATTTCTGGCTTATGTGACAGACGGTGGCAATTAACGCCAAGACACGTGTACCTAATGTTGTGGGGTGAAAACCGATCAATGGTTAACCATGTAGAATTGAATTGCGGCATTGGAACAAATTTTAATATGCTTAAAAATCAAAACATAATACCTGATGTGCAGAATCTGGAACCAATCACAAAAGATACAGGCACAGCCATTTTCATTGGACCACCTGAGGCTCATTCAAAGCTGGCAGTTCATTGGCTGACTCAAAATGAAAACAAAACAAAAATGATGTCATTGTTTTTATTTAGACAATGAAACCCAATCCTTACCCTACTCCAGGCATGTTTTAATTCTTAGTTACTAAGTGCAATTTTAGTGTATGAACACAAACCATAACAAAATTAGCAAAATAAATATCAGGATTAGTCAATAAAGCAACTTTTTTTTTTAAACAATGGGGTGAGGTGTTGTGTGATTTCCATCATTTTTTCATTTTGCCATCTTTCCCCTTCAGCAACATGAGCTCCATGCAGGCGAAGGCATCTTCTGCTGTGTCGTGGCCGCACACTGGGGGAAACCAGGTTTTAGACTTACGCAGGATGCCATTTTGTCCCCCCCCCCTCCGCTCTCCCGCTACACCCCAAATTTTACTTTTATTATGACCAAAATGACAGGAAGTACAAGACAGTGGTTTGATCAAGGAGAGACCCACCGCTCTCTTGAATAATCCTGGTCAGGTGTTCTGCTGTGAGGCTGCTGAGGCTCAACCTGTGTGGAGGACCCAGGCGATGGGGGAAGACCACTGCGGTGTCCACCACCGTGTTGTGAAGCAACTACAAGTGGGAAGAGAGCAACACACTGCCCTGAAGTGTCCATCTTTGGTGGCTTAAACTCTTATATTCACCACTCGTAGAAAGCTTGAGTTCCTGGGCTTTCAAGTAAAACTTCAGGATGCTCCTATAATAGGCCAGCTCTTAAAAGTGAATAGTATTGACTTTTTTTTTTTTTTTTTAACACACATATGCAACATTTCAGTATATTTGGCACAACCTGCAATTGTCAAAGAAGAAGCCAAACATCACATTTTCAACAAGTTGGACTGCTAAACTGTTCCATGACTCCTCCAGTAAAACTGACCATTGCACATACATCCTTTCCTTCTCTCCCAGCATCATCTTGTCTAAATGCCTCACTTGAGGATGGTACCAGTGCGCAGATTCCACATCTGAAGAAATCGTAGCAGTTAAATGATGCTTCAGACCATTAAAAAAAAAAAAAAAATCTTTGGCATCATTTTGTGCCAATAAAACACCATATAATGAAATCCTACAAATGAATTTGCTTAGTCCCTACACAAAAAATGAAATTAAAATAAATAAATAAAAACATCCCAATGTCACCTTCAGGGCACAGAGATCAGTTTCCAGGCCGTGCCCAATCAGAATGGTGTCGGCACTGATGAAGCTCAACAATGTCTTCTGCACCTCAGCCAGACTCACTTGGTTGTCCTTCATGTCCTCCTCGCTGATGCCAGAAAACCTGCACAAGGCGCCACGTCACCATACTCCCGGTGGTTGTCCATTTCTAGCTAGTTACCTGGTGTTGTAGTCGATGACCTCATTGCGTGGCTTGACAAACGTGTCGTAGACCACTTGGAGGTTTGAGTTCACCACAGTCACTCGTGACAGCTCCAGGCCGTGAATGGTGTAACACTGACAACAAAAGAGGCAGATGAGTAGAAACAAGTCTGTGTTCCAAAAAAAAAAAACCTCTCTATTAAGATGAAGAGGACATGTTTATATATATATGCAAATGTCACCATTTCGCAGTCCAGCGCATAGACACCCGGGAAGCAGCCATTTACAGGCCACCGGGGGGAGGTTGCCATAAATCCATCCATGGCGAGGGAATCGTGCACATGCAACTGTCGCGAATGAGAGACAAAGTAACAAAAGAGGGCCACCAATTCTTGTCGACAGGTGTCTCACCTTAAAAATCTGGCAACCGGGTGCTCCCATAACTCCCTGGCAGCAGCTATAGCGAGTCTCCACCCCACCTGGCACTGTGGCCGTTACGCGCAGCATCGAAACATTTTAGATTGTTAAATAAGTTTTTCCCCAAATAACACTTTATAATTAGAGACCAATAATTAAAACAAAAGTGAGTGTCTCTAAATGTTTTTCTTCCCCCCCCCCCATAAATAAGACATGGTGACACATAGCAGCACAGTCCTCATATACCTTTCTTCTCCACTCCTTTCCCATAGTGATAGTTGCACTCTTCCATCCGGGTGTGCTTGCCCTCTTTGTTCACAGAGTATGTAGCTCCGCACCGGCAACAAATCCTCTTCAAGGCTACTCAGAGACGAGCGGTCATATATATGTGATGTAGCTCAAGTGCGACCTCTAGTGGTTACAACGGGTAGTAGTCTGGGAGCTTACGGTTGTTGTCCTTCCTCTGGTTTGCCAAAAGGATAGCGTAGCCGGGTTTCTCGGGGTGCTGAATAGGATAGTTACTCTCAATCAGCTGCTCCTCGCTCAGAATGTAATCCCGCAATATCTCATGCAAAGCGTCATCATCTGCAAGGGAAAAGAACATTTGCGTCGATGGAAGTGCAGTGCGAGCATAATTCGATGCACCATAGTGTCACTCTCACCCTTTCCTCTGAGCTGCTTTTGGTTTAGTGGAATATTTCCTTTTGAGCTTTTGCCGTTGATTATTTCATCTAAGTCAGCAAAAAATAAAATCTAAAGTCAGGAGTTGTTATCTTTACAGTTGACAAATAATCCTCTCACCTCTGGAACTGCCTGAATTCTGCTTTTTCAACCTTTTCAGTGCATTCACAGCGATGCTGAGATATTTGAGTTTGTTGACGCTGCGACTGTACACCGTTTTCTCCTCAGCAAGGGCCTAGCGACCATTCACAGGACAAAACCATTATGTCTCGGAGTGTTAGATTTCTCGCAAGCGAAACGATCACCTTTTTAAA
The DNA here is from genome assembly GCF_024217435.2 of Syngnathus scovelli. Taxonomy (NCBI): domain Eukaryota; kingdom Metazoa; phylum Chordata; class Actinopteri; order Syngnathiformes; family Syngnathidae; genus Syngnathus; species Syngnathus scovelli. Next base: position 20,982,634 of record NC_090849.1, read on the forward strand.
GGCCTCGTCGACATTGGCGGAGGTGTCGAGGAACACCTCAGTGAACTTTGTGACGTAACACTGTCGGACGCCATGGGGCACTTTGTCTTTGGCCGCCTCAGGCTGCTGCTTGGCTTTTCGTTTGGGGGTTGCTCCTGGCTTTTCACGGGAAATTGCAATTTTCATTTTCAGTAGTTTTGTTTTTAACTCTCAGAGAGAGAATAAAATGAAAAAAATTAAAAAGTGTGCGTACCTTAACAGAGACTTGGCTGGTCGTTTCACTGGCGGGCGTTGGAAGAGCCACCGCGGCGGAAGAATGGCAGCGTCTCCACGGAATGGCGGGAATGAGCAGCGGCGCGGTGGGCCGATGCATCGGCGCCGAAAGGCTCACGTTTTTGTCTGAGCCAAGGTGCACTTGAGTGATGGGGGTCAGGACGGAGGTGACCGTGTTGGAGGTGGCGTTGAGAGGCAGGGTGCCCTGAGGGAGGATCAGATGCAAGTTGACGCCCACGTTGATTACGGCGGAGCCTGGAGGTATGTTGTTGACGCATGCTGCAAGGAGACACAATGTGAAATTAGGTCGCGCACCGTTGGCGGAATGATTGATTCTGGTCATTTATTCTGTCGACCCAAATTAGTCTATTACTTACTCAAGGCTATTTATTTTGTCTGTAAGGAAGGACGCCACTCTGAATAACAATTCTCTTAAAGGTGAATTGATGTTTAATCTTCAAGAGTGTATGGTGAGGTCAGGTGAGACTAATTAATGGCATTTCCATTTATTTTAATGAGAAAGGATTTGCTGATACTTGGATATTTTCAAATTCGCAAATAGTGATCTGTAGTAATCATAAAGTCAATGCAACATTTACCTTTCTGTTGAGGAGCGGGCGACATGCTAGCGGTCGCTACTGGAGGCGTTGAAGAAGAAGTGGCTAGGAGCCATCTCTCTTGCTTCCTTTGAGCGGCGGACGAGAGAAACGCTTGGGCTCCGTTCACGTCAGCTGTCAAAATGGCCGCCTTCTGCTGGACATGTTGAGTCTTGGGCACGGCGGCGCCGAGCTGAGAGGCCGGGGATGGTTTCACTGGTTCTTGTAGTGGAACCAGAACCTTAGGCTGTGGCCTCCTTTTTGCCGCTGCAACCTGTCAGATCAACAGATGTTCCCCATTTAACTTGGCTTTGCTAAAATCTTTAAAGCAAACACAAAACAAATAGGTGAACGCGTGTACTGCAAAACCTCCGCGTCTCTGAACTCATGCGCGATCCTCTTCTTTGGTGGCAGTTCTTGGGGTTGGAAGGCCCGAAGGTCAGGATTGTTGGGTTTCGCCGACTCGTTTGTTTCCATCTGGCAAAACGAAAAGGAACGCTAAGTTTTCAGATATTTAACACCTGGAGAGCTGTAAAAGAGAACAAGCGGCCAAATGTAGTTGCTGCTGTCACTCACGGCTCGCGCCCAGACACTCGCTCAGTAACTCATTATAGGTTGAGCTTTAAGTTGGCCAAACCCGCACAATGAAATTTATAGTTTCTGGATGGATTGTCAAGTTATTTAATCAATCAAATGCTAAAGATGAGCAAGAGAAAACTTACAGGGACCTCCGGCTGCTGCTGGACAGCATGTTGCTGGTTGTTCGCCTCCATGAAGATGCGGTAGCACTCCTCCACAGGGTCGCTGTCCGACAGCTCCCCAGCCATCGCTTCTTCATCCTCATCAGAGCTGGAATCGATGACGATGACATCTTCATTGGCTGCTTTTTCTGACAAAGGCTCCTTGAGAGATGAGGCCTCTGCCGACACCTGGTGGCTGTCAATTTGAGCACAGCTTGATTCCTGACCACTCTTCTTGGGTGGCTGGCACTCAGTGGTTTCCCGCACCGCTGACAAATACTTCGAAACCTCCACACACAACCGCTGGTTGCTCTTGTCCGAAATGTCATCTCGTTTGGTTTCATCTTCTGTGTTTTGAGAAATACTAGCTTTGGGATCGGGACGCTTTTCCACACACTCGGTCAGGTCAATCACATTTGTAGCAGAAGCTTCTCGGTCCTTGAAGGAGGATTTCTGCAGGGCAGAGGACGCTAAACGTAAGAGCATTCAAGACCTTTTAAGGCCACTTTCATCTCATTCGAGGCCAAAAAACGTCTGCAATGTGGGCTGAAATTCAAACAGCAACAGTATGAAGAATTGAGTGTATTTTAGTATAATCAAATTTTCAATTAAAGAAAATATATAAATACTAAAAACAGTACATGGAGGTGTGCGTATCCGCGTGCATAGCAGGTCTTGTGGATAAAGGGTACCAACCTCCTGGACTGGTTTTAAGTGAGTATCAGGATCACAGCAAGTTTGAGATAAACTCCTGCCAGGCAAGGATGGTCTGTCCAGTATCAGGAAGCCATCAGCGTCGTTGTAATCTTGTATCCCAGGGGACGGAGAGTGGTACGGCGCCACCTGATGGCTGACTGGCTTTTTTACATCACCCTGATGTGTGCTCATTCCTTTCAACGACTTATTAATTGACTTGTATGACCCGAATTCAGCTGTGAAGTTAGACATAGGATCGTATTCCAAGTCGGTCCTCGGCTTGGACTTGTCAAGCACGTACTTTGTGGATTGGGTGGAGGGTATTTTGATATTCAGACGATGAACATATTTACAGCTATTTGAATTTTTGCCTTTTGCCTCAGTGAGGGTGATGAATTCTGCCGCGCGGTAGCATGACAGCCTCCTTCGCTCCTGCTCTACTTCATACTTAGCCATTTCGATCTTCTTGTTGATGCACTCCAGCTCTTGGAAGGGCTGATTTTTGGTGTGGTCTGCAACTTGCGTCGCTAATAAGGTGGACTTAATGTCATTTTGGGCACCTGTAGCACAGCAATCAGAGATGGCAAATAAACTCACACTGTTTTTCTAAAGTACATTTCAAAAGAGACTAGTTTGCATGCAGGGCTGTTCAAGGGGTGTGTGTAAATATAGTCCATAGCAGCTTGTTGTACAATTTTTTTGTCTTTTAAACTGGCAAATCTTTTTAGTTTCCTCAAACTGTACAAATGTCCTATGCGATTTTTTTTGTTTGTTTGGCTCAAATTCAGCTAATGCTGCTTTTGATGTGGTCCACTGCACACTTACCAGCTAAAACTTGTCCCTAATGTCGCAAAACTAAACAAATGTTTGCGAACTTCTTAAGTAGTGCCTAATCATGCCTTTCCCTCCTAATTGCGGCTTTTGACAATTCTTATGTGGTCCATGTCCCCTCATTAAACGGCGGGGTTTTCCAGTGACATTTTATTTCCAATTTCTTAGTTGACTAAACTTTATCAATGGACGTTTGTTAACGTTATTACAATTTTCCAAACCAAATAGGAGTTTTGTAGAAAGATACAAAGACGAATACAAACACTTAAGAAAATCTTACAAGTTGAACCTTAGCTTGCTAACTAATTCAATGACTGTATTTGAGGTTTTCCTTATGCAAGTTCAATAAACATACAATTAGACGGCCTACTCCTTTTCTTACTGATAATTTACTTACGTTTATTTTTTTAAATAACCACGTCGTTTGAAGCCAGTCAATTAGCGCCTTGAGCTAACGTTAACTCACGCTTGTTCCTCACCTGTTGGGTCCGGTTGTAACGACCACAATGGCGGGAAGGAGTGTCCAAACAAATGTCGCCCGTCCTCGGTATGTTTGTACCAACAGTAGGGGCGTTTGCAGGAGCGCTTCGGGAAAGGGCATGGTACCCGGGCGAAGAGCTCAGAAGCCGGGAACATCGCTCCAACACTCGACCGAGAAGTTACCGCGCTTGTCTGGGGCCCAGTTTGCGGTCAGGTTGACTTATATAGCAGTCGGGACGCGTTGGACGGTGGTATAAAATGTTTTTATATCAAATATGTTGTCGTCCAAACGCTTCTATATCGACATACCATGTGTTCTACTCTAATCTTTCAATTTTTATCAAGTTTCAGGTGAGTTTTGTTAATTGCCTTGTAGTGAAGCCATACTGTCGACAGATGGCGCTGTTTGTGAGCCTGGCGTTGCCGACTTGCTTTGTGGTATTTTACCTTCCCCTGTTGACAGCTAGCAAAAACATCGATTATATTTTCAATTTTGACAACACAATTTTTGCGATGGAAAGCAGCGAGGACGAGATGGAAGAGGATGAAATCGAGTGGAAGCAACTTTTGACGGATTTGCCAACAACCCGTCGAGCTTCTGGTAACGTAACGCCACAACCAAATATAATTACTGAACTTTCGATGCAAACTTAATACCGAAATGTGTCTGAAATTTTCTGGCAATTTCAGGATCGAGCCTCAGTATGAAGCCAACACCTGCACACAGAGTAATTTTGCATTTTGACCTGGATTGCTTCTATGCTCAGGTGGAAATGATCCGAAATCCAGCATTGAGAGATGTTCCTCTAGGTACCCTTTCTTTTACCACTATGATCACAAATATTATGTTTGGTTTAAAAGAGACATATTAGGCTATCTGTTACCATCAGAGTATAAATACCTCACGGATGATGTAATTAAAATATATGGTGAAGATTCTCCAATTATGGAAATCAGGCAAAATTCATAAGGTGTTGCTCTCTGACACATGTAGGCATTTCACAAACGATTTATTTAGACATTTCTCAAGCACACCAAACAATTCGGTACAATCTATTAAAAAGTTACTTTTGGTCAACAACCCCATTAATATCTTTGTGATTCCCATCAGGTATCCAGCAGAAGTACATCATCGTCACGTGCAACTACGTGGCGAGGCAGCAGGGTGTCACCAAGCTCATGTCTGTTACCGAGGCCAAACAGAAATGTCCTCAGTTGGTGCTGGTGAAAGGAGAAGATCTGACGCACTACAGAGAAACATCCTATCAAGTGACAGGTAGGCCAAACCTGTAGTTGGATGACAAACATCATTAGGTTGTTTTCATTATTCTCCAGATGAATTTATAACCCCTGTATAATTTCTCTGCTTGATGTTTCTCATTTCTTTACTTTCCCTACAAGATCTGCTGCTGTCCTTCTGTCCATTGGTAGAGAGGCTTGGCTTTGACGAGAACTTTGTGGACATCACCGAGATGATAGCAAAACGGCTGCCGCACACACCAGAGTTCTCATTTATGGGCCACGTCTACAGCACTTCAAGTAAGCCCAGAAACAGCTTGTGAAATTAACTAACCCTAATATTGCTGATGATTGTTCGTAGTATATTTATAGTTTAGTGTTAGTGTATTTTAATTTCTAAAATGTGATGCTTTTTGATGCACAGGTGAAGCCGCAAAGGCTAAAGCCAACATTCACCCAGAGTTGGCGTTAGGGTCTCACATCGCCGCTGAGTTGAGGGAAGCCATCCGCGGTCGATTGGGCCTCACCGGCTGCGCTGGTGTCGCCACCAGCAAGCTGTTGGCCAAACTGGTGTCGGGCACCTTTAAGCCCAACCAGCAAACCACACTGCTGCCGGAAAATATCGACGACATCGTGGGCAGCCTGAGCACCCTGCGTGAAATACCAGGTAAATGTGTGTGTGTGTTGATTGGGGGGACATTACCTTCATTCCTTCCCTGTTTTGCATCTTCAGGGGTTGGACATCAAACGGCCAAAAGGCTCCAAGCACTTGGATTGGTCAGCGTCAGAGACCTTCAGGTCTTCCCACTGACTGAGCTCGAAAGAGAATTGGGCTCTGCGTGCGCAGCGCGTCTGAAAAATCTGTCCCTCGGCGCAGACGATTCTCCCGTCAACCCTACCGGAGCCCCTCAGGTATCGGTGGAAAGCGTCATCGCTTTGGTGCGCCGGGTTAATGCTAATAACCTGATTTTAGTCTCTCAGCGATGAAGACTCTTTTAAGAAAATGTCAAGTGTGAAAGAAGTGATGGACAAGATTCAACAGCTTCTCAGCAGCCTGGTGGAGAGGTCAGAGTCTTTCAATTGGTCAAATTAACTCCCTCCAAAAATATATCTGTGCTGAAGCGTGTCACATGTAAAAATTAGTATCTTAGTTGAAACATTTGTTTGGAATCCAGGATGCGCAAGGACGGCAGACAGCCGCAAACCTTGCGTCTCTCAGTTCGGAAATTCTCAGCGAGCAACAAGTGGCACAGTCGGGAGAGCCGCCAGTGTCCCATCCCCAACCACGTTGGGCATAAGATCACCTCGGGTAAGCTCGTGAGGGACATGTCTAACCCGACCAATTGTAGTGGCTCGTTGGACAGTTTGATGCTGATCCAATTTTGCTTTGCTCTTCATTAACTACAATATCTATCTTAGCCAGCGGCGACGACGCCCCGGCCCAGCTGCTCTCCTTGGCCATGAAGCTCTTCTCCAAAATGGTGGACACGGCGGCGCCATTCCACCTGACCCTCATCAACGTGGGTTTCAGCAACTTGCAGACCCAAGCGCCGGCCGCCGGCGCCAGAGGCTCCATTGCTTCCTTCTTCGCACCCAGCGCCTCACCGCACAAGCCAACTCGAAGCCAGGTAGCGCACTCAAGTGGAATTTATAGCGTTGCTGCTATTGCTACTGATGATGATGATGCTGATGGTGATGATGATGGAATAAACTGCTGAGATTCACCAATCCATCAAATAGATTAGCAGTTATTGTATTGTGTGCCAATATTTTCCATCGACATACTTTTTGAGTGCTAAACTAATTCATTAGCATTAACTAATTCATGTTAATTTATTCACTGTATCTCATAACAAATGCAAATTTTTTTCAAATGTCAATTTATTTAGATAATGTATAAATGATCTATTTTCATATATTACAATTCTTTGTAATTTAGGTGTAAAGTGAATTTATATTATTTTCATTATTGTGATCATATAATAAATGTATCTTTCAATGTGACTTCCTTTTAGATTGACTGCGGAAGCGGTGCAGATCATCTCGACTCAATGGGCGATATGCCTCCGCTCACTCCAGACAACAGCGCAAAGAGCCCAAGCAGCCGTGACGCAACATCGCCCTGGGCCGGACCCGCACAGAGCACCTCTTCTCTCCTAGCGGAAGCGTCTCAACCGGTCACGACAGCCACCCGTAGCACATGCTCATACGACGCCCACGTCACCGCTACGCATCGATTGCCCCCAAACGTGGACCCTCGGGTGTTTTCCCAGTTACCGGCCAACATTCAAACGGAACTGATGAGAGAGTGGGAGTGGCGCCGACCGGTTCTGAAGATCCCCGGCCTTTCCAGGAAGCCCGGGAATGAAGCCAAAGAGAAGAAAAGCGGCGGAAGGAAAAGCCAGGCCAACAGTTTGTTGAATTATTTTAAGCCCATTTAGAGAAGCTCCAAGTGAAAGGGAAGCACGCACTGCCATGAAAACCTGCGTGTTATTATTACTGCCACCCGCCCCAAGCTCAAGTTCAATATGACGTTTTTTTTTGTTTTTGTTTTTTAACGAGTCAGCTTAGGTTCACGTGATGCATTCTGACCCAAATTCCTGATCCATTGTTCTCAGACATAAACAGGCAAGTCAATGGTTCTGTTAGCACTTGTTCTATTGGTTCCCTAAGGTTTTTGCTATTTCGCACAAATTTTCCTTTAGATATTTATTTTCATATATATATAAATAAAGAGAGTATATTGGACTGAAATTAGCACTATTGGAGTAATTTATGCCTCTTTGCTGGACTCTGTGTTTATAGCTTTATTGGCATTCACTGTCATAAAGTAAAAGAAATTATTTTTTCTTATCATTTAAAATTATTTTTGTCATTAGTATTAAATACTTTGGTGGGTGAATATTGCAATAAGTTTCATCTCCTGTTTGATCACGCTTTTGTGCTGTCAGGTTCTGTAATTCTCTGTCTTTTTTTTTTCCCTTGCAGAAGAAAATACCCGTGCAACCCAAGTTGCTCCACCCTCAAATCACATGTAAGGGAGGTTTGGGGAACACGCCACAACTGTGGCGTGAGCGTCAAGGCGACGGGTCGGATGGACGCAAGAGCTGCATCCAGACTTGCTGGTAAGATCTTTAGTTCTTCTCATTAACCAAGTATTAAGATTGATCAAAAGATGTAAAAGATTTCTTAAATTTGTGTAAATGCCGAGTCTGCATCTGAGTACAGCCTGTGGCATTTTTTCTTTTTGTAGTAAATACAGAGCGACCACAGTTGACACGCCACTCCAAATTTTCTAACTCAATAACTGAACAGGCGTGGGTGGCCATTTTCAGGCCGGTTACAATTTGACCCTTTGACCTCTGTCGAGCCAGGTGACAAAAATAAGTGTTAAAGGAATTATCTTAATCTACTTTTGTCTGACGTCTGAGAGGGAACAGATTGAGAATAAGGTATGACAAATAAAAATAAACAAGGTATGAAATGGAACTTTCAGATCTCAAGACAACAATTTTAATTAATGTGGGAAGTATGATATGCTTTTCTCCCATGACATTATCACTTTGGCAGTCTTGCTGCGAACTTTCTTCTGCTGCTAATTGGCTACGGTTGCTTGCTTGAGAAAGTGCGACCTTTCATCGTCGGGCTATCCTCTCGTAGAAGCCGTGACACAACAACACTCTGCTCTGTTATATTTACCTCGCGGGCATCTCAGCCAAATTTCATCGGACACGCCGTGTTTACGGGCTCACCAGGAAGTGCCAACAAGGGGTTCTGTCTCCCAAAACAGGAGAAGCAATGACCCCCTTGACTGCTCATGCGAAGCTCAGCCCGAGTCATGTGCTCGTCCTGCTCTGATCGGAGCATTAAGACGCTGCCTTCACCGATTTTCTTTTTCATCGCATGGTAGGCTGAGCGGCAACCATGGCCGAGTGGGACTACGACTATCTCATTAAGCTGCTAGCACTCGGCGACTCGGGCGTAGGCAAGACCACTTTCCTGTACAGGTACACCGACAACAAGTTCAACCGCAAATTCGCCACCACGGTGGGCATCGACTTTCGGGAAAAACGGCTGGTGAGTGCAGGCGTCACTTCCGCCGCGTGTGAGCAAGTTCATTTCATAGATGTTTGATTTTTGCTCTGTTTACTTTTAACTAACATCAGATCGTGTCATTAGTATAAGATATATTTTTTTCCAACAACCCCCCCTATCAGATGTACACTGGGACCAATTCCGATGGGGCAACAGAGAAGAACTTCAGAGTCCACCTTCAACTATGGGACACGGCCGGACAAGAAAGGTACTCTACATATTAATCCGTAATGTCACACTTCATCTCAATGTAGGGAGGAAATAAAAATGCATGAAACTGATGAGGAAAACACAATAAATGTCCTTTCAGGTTTCGCAGCCTCACGACGGCCTTCTTCCGAGATGCCATGGGCTTCCTGCTCATGTTTGACCTGACCAATCACCAAAGCTTCCTCAATGTCAGGAACTGGATGAGTACGTGCTACTACCAATGCGGTTTATTTAGAATCAAACATGTTTTTTTACCATTACTATAACTTTGTTGCTGACAAACGCCGCTCTCCTCAGGTCAACTCCAGGCTAACGCATACTGCGACAGTCCCGACGTGGTCCTGGTGGGCACCAAGGCCGACCTCCGGAGCATCCGAGACGTGAACGCCAGGCAGGCACGAGATCTGGCCGAACGATATGGGTCAGTCCTGTAAACACATACATTGTCTTTAACTCAACTTAGATTTATATACCTTACCTTAAGCCATACACTTTATGAGTCAGCCTATGGAAAACCGTATGAGTTTTTAATTCATTTCCTTGATATCGAGATTAAGATAAGGAAGTACCAGATAAATTCTGTTGTCAACTAGTGCACAGTTTTGCCTCACTAGTAGCCTGTTAGTGAATAATATTACTTAAACTAACCACAAGTGGGTGCTAGAGAACCATATTTGAGCATTGTGATGATAGCTAAAAGTTTATTTTGAAGTGATACAAATTTGCATCCCCCCCAAGCATCCCCTATTTTGAGACGAGCGCTGCGACGGGCATGGGTGTGGACAAAGTGGTACAGACCTTGCTGGACATGGTGATGAAGAGGATGGAGCAGAGCACACCTTTGGCCGAGCGCAACGGCGGCGGTAGCGCGTTAGGGGCCACGCAGGAGGTCTCCCTCTGGAGGAGGTGTGCGTGCTGACATCACACATGACGTCACAGGACACTTCATGAGGTACATTGAGAGAAAATACAAGAGCTGTGTCACGAATCATTCTTATTGTATTGGGTGTACCTAATGAAGTCAGTCCATTTTTTACAGTAAAGTTTAAATAACAATAAAAAAAAAAAAAAAAAGAACATTCATTTATCAACTTGAATTTATTTTCTGTAGCACTTGTGTTCGTTAGGGCGGCGTGTGAGTTGGAGTCGAATCCCAGTCCTTGTTGGTGCTATTAACTTCGTAGCTGCAAGAGCTAGTTAGCATCTTGGCTAAGGCCTTTGCTTGTAAATTTTCTCTTGCAGAATAAGCAGTCAATATCAAGAGAAAACAAATCCTGGCTTATTGGTAAATGGCAAATAGGTGAAATGATTAGAATGAAACTAGCACATTTTCAACACTCGTAAGTTCTTTTGAATATCATCTTTGAAAAGAGAAAATCCATTGTTTGGTTCATTTGGAAGAAAGAATGGACATCTTTTTATTGTACATAAATACGGGGAGGCATTGATGACATGAATCTGCAGGCACATATTAATCATAGAGCATAATAAGACATTTAAATATACAGACGTTTTGGTCAAAACAACCTTAGCAGACATTGATGACTTTGTATATATGTCATATGCGTGGAGGACGTAACAGCCAATCAGGGGAGTGTCTTGCCTGGATCTCCAGTGGGATTCACAAGCCTCTGCATCATCAAGTTAGCCATGCAAACAGAGCAAAAAGTACAAGAAATAAATTGTCTATAAAGTTGTTTCCGCGTTACTTATCTACAGACATATGGCAAATTGATCGCATGGACTTATGAGATGTATTCACGTCAGATTTCCTGCTATTTCCCATTTCCTCACCTTTTTCATAACTGATTATATAACACACAAAAATCTTGTTTCCTGGATTACAATCGTCAAAGATTGACCAAACATTCATTTAAAAAATGCCAAGAATGTCTTTGAGGCAAATTGTCAACACTGACCCTCATTAGATGAGGACGGTTTTCTTTTCAATCTCAGAACTTAATAAAACTGCTTAAAAGCAAAACAAAACAGCCTTGCACTTTCACCCATGGAGGTAAGCCATTATTTTTTACTGACATTTGAATTTGGCCTTTCCGAGTTAATCCAAGATTATTTCCCTCAAACGCATTCTTTCCGGCGAACATTCCTAGTGTGCTGACACCCAGACCTTCGAGCTGGTGCATAGCGTCTCGTACCCGTGACATCAATTACGTGGAAAACAAACTAAACAGCCTGTCATCGGAAAAGACAAAAAACGCTTTTCTTTGGGAAAGAATTCCAAGAAACAATAAAAAGAAAATCAATCACGACATCCGGTCACATGTCGCACAGTCATGAGGCAAATGTTCATGTGCCTTTCATCTTTTTTAAGCCCACTGATGACTCGCTTGGGTGGTCCCTTTTCTGATGAACTCACAATCCCAAAAATAAAAGCAGATATGGAATACATGCTCAAATTGCTTCCCATTTGGGATAGCTTGTTATTATTTACTATACAAAATCACTGGTGATATTCTTCAGAAAAATAAAAGTCAACAATACAGTTGAAATTTTCTAGAAAAGAATTCTAAAAGATTAGTGGTGCCTCTCGCATGCAAGGTGAAGTTGGAGTGGAGCATGCGCTCAGAACAAGATGCTGAAAGTTGTCTGATTAATGACAGCAAACAATCAAATCTCTCACGTAGTGTCTATGTTTTATTTATATATTGTAGTTGAAGGGTGTTGTGAAAGTGAAATTCAAAATGGTGGATTTTCTTAGCATTTTAGCCACGCTAGCTAACATTACATTCAATTAAAAAGTCTGGATTTATACGTGATAAAAATTGTTAAAAAAATGTTGTAATTCCACTAAAACCCCCAAAAAACTAATTCCTACTTTTGCAGTTGAGCATTAGACTTTTTTTGGAAAAATTTCACAATTTTACTGGATTAAAGTTAAACTTTTTTTCTACAAGAGTCATATTGTTACAACAAACATAGTGACAATTCTATTTTTATCAATAAGCTGTGTCGTTCTGGTTAGACAAGTTATGCAATTGTTGAGTGAAAAGGTCAGAGAAGAAAAAAAAAAGGAATTATAAAGTCTGAATTTTTGGTGTTACAATAAAAAAAAAAAGTGTTATGAGGAAAACAAAAGTAAACAACACTACTCAATTTTATACTTCCCAAATTACCTGTTTGTTTTTCTCGTGATATTTTGCCATAATCTGGTCAATTTTACAACTTTATTCTCGCAGTATGATAACTCAATTTTTGGGGGAAAAAATGTTCCCCCTGCACTATAAAATGCCATGACATCTTTCCGTCCGTTACCGAGCATGGCTAAAGACGGCTTCTATTTTAGAAAGTGACTCTAAACTCGATAATATTTAGTACTACAGCAACAGCTTGTTTGTAAATATATATACTTACTCTCTCTCTATATATATATGTTTTCTCTCTCTTTGTGAATTTATGGCTTATCATTTGGAATGTAATTATTTCCCCAAAAAGGTTTAGAATCGGGACACTTGTTGTTGAAGTGTTGTAAACAAGACTAGTGCAGATGTCTGACAACTCATCTTGTGGCCAAAAGAGCATTCGGATGCCTTCGATGGGATTTTCCAAAACACTGATCTAACTCCATCCCTGAGATTAGGCAGTGATTCTGTTTTTTTTGTTTTTTTAAACTTTTATCAAGGCTTTTAAAACGTAACTTGGACTCCTGTGGGACCTCCGAAGTCCAACAGATCACCCCGTGTATTTTGAGTACACGTGATGGACGATGGAATCCGGAGGGAAGATGATTGGCAGGGCAAGTTGACAAGATGGACAAGTGGTTGGAAGAGTTGTCTGAGCTGGTTTGCGGGTTGGGCTTTTTTTTTTTTTTTTTTTCCTTGTAGAGGTTCCACTGTTTGCCACTGCCACCAGGCATCCTGAAGGAGCGTCGTGGAGGCTGACAGGAATACTTAACACAACGATACCAAAACCGAGCGAGGCAGACGTGTGGAATGAGAGGTCGGCATGCGGAATCCGGGCGTGGCGTCGTGCGCGAACCCCCGCCCGTCCCCATCTACGTGCAATGTGTCAGGCTGAGCTTGGTGACTCCGTCGCGGTGCAGCCGGTAGAGGAGCTTGAACTCGCTGGGAAGCTGGTGGGTCTCCTGCCATTTTGTGGTGAACTTGGTACCCTTCTTGTCGTAGTAGTGGTAGGGCAGGTCCTTGCCCGTATTGGGGTCCCAACCGAAGGGCCAGAAGCCGTACAGGTGGATCTCGTCGCACATGGCCGACGCCAGAGTGTACATGAGAATGCCGGTACTCAGTCGCTTGGGGGAAAGGTTCTTTGTCTTCCAGTATCTATCCAAGAGAAGAGCAACAACAACAAAAACACATGAAGCAATATTTTCTTTCACTCATTAATCCCAATACAGGGATTTTTTTTTTTACATAGTGGACTATGTAGTTCTCGTCATTAAACTGAAAAATAGTTTTGGTACTGCTTCGGTAAGCCGCTGTTACGGCATGGGAGATCTGAGATACATCGCACAGGTTGTTGCGGTTAGAAGTTGAAATTCATCGACGTCAATAACCATCTTACTTGTTGACGTCATGCATGATGTTTCCGGGCCAGGCCAGCTCCACCTTGAGCTGGCCCTTGTGCTCCACAAAGAAGTCCACAAGGGTGCGGGTGACGGTAGCCGACGTATGCAAGAAGAATGCGGGGATCCACAGAATGGCACCTTCTAGTTTCTTCAGGTGCAGGAAGAAGTTGTTACGGTCCTGAATGGTCAGCAGGTTGTTATAGTACCTTTCCAGGATACTGGGGTTGAAAGTGGTCAGGTTGGTCTTGCGACCTACATCTTTGGCGTACACCTCGGTGGGGGCGAAGTTGCAGCGAAAAACAAAGTCGGCGCGGTCGATTTCGGAGCCGCAGTGGCTGCCCGTGAGAATGCCGCTGTTGCCTACCACGGCGCAAGTGCCGTAGTGCTTGTCCAGGATGGGCGAGGCATCGGGGAGCAGAGACTTGAAGTTGTTGCTGATCGAGAACACGTATTTGTGGCTGGAGTAGTCGAAGTGCATCAGTTGGCCCACACGGACGCTGCTTTTGGTCAGTGAGAAGTTGTGCGGAATGTCGATGAAGTTGAAGATGTCCTTCCTGGCACAAAAATACAGAATGTACTTTGAAGCAAAGCAAAATTGTTTACATTGTATTATTTCATTAAGTAGATGTTTTTACAATAATATAACAGATTTTTTTTTCAAGACCCTAGAACGGATTGAGGATATTTCCATTCATTTCAATGTGGACAGATCATTTGAGTTACAAGCACGGTGACTAAATAAATTATCTTAAGGCACAGCACTTCATGGAAATACCTCCAAATTTCTCATGTTCCTCTCGTCACGTCATAAAACGTTTTTTTTTTTTTAACTCTGCAGCCCAAGTACTTTTTGGATACTTTTCGTAGAGTATGTGATTATCCCACATGAAAGCAAATATGACTCCAAGGGACATCCCTCCCAGAGAGGTCTATAGATGGAATGTCCCCTTGATTTTCACAGTCTGGGAATTCTTTCAGATCTTTCTCATTTCCTTTGGCTTCACTGAACAATTCCCCCCCCCCCCCCCCCCCCCCCCACACACACACACACCTGACCCAATATCTTACTTCTGCTGAAAAAAGGCAGTCTTGTTGAATTTCCACTTGGACGGCTTTCCCTGTAGCTCTTCGTTCAGGGCGTTGGTCAGCGGGATAAAGGAGGGGTCCAGGAAATTCATGGCAAACTGCGATCTGACAAGGAGACATAATTGTCGTTGTGCTCCGAACAGTTGCCGTGTTATTGTGTCTGTTCCGTTGCCATCTTTGACACTAATCTGTTTGTGGTATATTTTTGGAAACAGTCGAATGAGCGCTGCAGGAGCTGCTTCTAATGTTTTCAGTAACCCGCATAATCAACCCTGTATTATTCATATTTGTATTATAGTTCAGAATAAAGAAACATCTTTGGAAAGTAAAAGCTTGTGATCATGTATCAATTTATATATTTAAGTGTCAACTATTAATATATTAAAGTAACAACTCGAGTTGCAAAGCATGCCACATCACGTGCCAGCCAGCCAACAATCAATCTGTCTATGGAAAATAAAATTTGGAATCAATTTGAAAGATTAATAATACATAAAAGTCACCTGACATTATATAAGCATACACTGCATTTAATTGACAAGCTGGGATAAGGTGAGCGACCATGTTGCATCCCCAACCCCTCGCGCCGCCCTCCCCTTCCCTCCCACCCGGCCTCACCTTTTCCTAAACCACAGCCCCGCTCATAACTCACCGGAAGCCCGCGTGGAACATGATCCTGGGCCCCCCGACGGGTGTCCCGAAGAGGCTGTCCTTCCGCAGGGACACGTAGCTGATGAGCGACAGGATGAGCACCGCCACGCACAGGATGATCAGACCCAGCGCGCGAGCCACGCGGACCATCTTGGCGAGGGGAGCGGCGTCACTCGGCGGTCGTCGTAGTCGTTCGGCTGAGCGTCCGCATCGCCGGCCTGGCTGCTTCTTCTGCGGGTGCTCCTTCTTCTGCCGGTGGCCGGGCCCTCATCCGCGACGTTTCATCGCCGGGTGCGGGTGATTTTTTTCGAATGCGTGTTGTGGATGGAGCTCGGATGGTTGTCATCCCCCCCACCCTTCCTTGTTGCCTACTGCCTTCCTCCTTCTCCTTCCTCCTCCTGCTGGTTTAATCAGGGAGATGGAGCCAGAGTGCGTGCGTGATGCGCGTATAAATACGCAAGCGCACGAAGGCTCGTCCAATAACATAATGGAAGTGGGTAGTTTGTGCACATCAATTAAGATTTATGGAGCGCATTTACCGCCCACAGCAGTGAAAAACAAACGCGAAATAAATCCTCCATATACTTAATCCGCAAATGCTAATCAACAGACTTATGATTAAAAAAATAATAATATATAATGAAATGACACGAGTCATGATTTACGAACTATTTATGGACATTAGGACCATGCCTGCTGATGTGCGTGTTTATACTTTATTCACTTATTGGCAGTCTGTGATAAAAGACTGCTTTTTCTGCCACAATATATGTATATATTTTTTGTTGTTCCTGCATTTTAATAAATCTGAAATACTTTTGATGTATCACCGTACTGAAGGGATAGCTAATGTGGCCTCTTTCCAGAGGCTCAATCAAATAAGGGTGAAGAAACATTTGCTTGCCTCACAAAATTGTCTCAAAGTGTGGCGCACGAGCTCCCACTAGTGGCAGGTATAAAAATTACAGTAACAAATACAGTGAAACAATAATACATTGCCTTCAGATTTTTAGTTTTTTAATCCAGCTCAGGTATATTTAGCGTGTAAGTAAATTATTTAATATTTTAGAACTCCTTTCAAACCTTTCGTTAGTTAGAATTTTTATTCAGCATTTACATGAAGCACATATTTATTAATTTTTCATTTTTCTATAAATGCAGTGTTACTGTTCAAGCCACATAATTATACAGTGACTGACAATAATGCTAAATACCTATACTCATTCTTTTTGTGATACATTGCACCATCTTTTTTAGGTGTTCTGTTTTTTTAGTAAAATTATCTTAGTAAACAAAGTAAAAAATAATAAAAGCTTTCATAACACAGCAGCATATTCAATCTGGTATTTTCACATTAGAATGTTACATTAATATACAAAATGCACATATTGCTTGCATAGCACGATAGCTAACAATAGCAAGGATCTGTAAAAAAAAAAAAAAATACAGCTTTTTTTTAAGATGAGAGTAGTATGCTAAGTATGAAGCAAGTCAAAGTTTGGGTTATAGGAATAAGTGTTTCCAAGTCACAAATAGTAGGCGGGGAAGAAGGACCCTTCACCAACGCTGCCCAGGGAGCCGCACGGACTGTCTTCGCTGCTACTCGTTTCTTCCTCACTATGACAAAAACGCGAAAAGGTGAGTTTTTTGGCAATCATGTCAATTTACAATGCTACAAAGCAATGAGATATAACTCAGATTATTAGTCATGTTGACCTTAGTCTGTGGTCCCAGGCATCCTCAGGTATGGTGGGCAGGCGGGAGGTGGTGCAGTGGGCAGCGTGCAGACTCTGCACTGTTCTTTTAGACAACACCCACACCAGCTTCTTGCCGTCGGGCTTGTGGCACCGAGCTGAGAGGTACTCTGTCATGCGTGTGGCCACCAGGTTCCGCCACAGGTGCAGATCGCCGTTGCCCACCTGACAATGTATATTCAACTGTATTTATAGAGCACTTTTTCAATACATCCAAAAAATATCGAGACAAAAAATATTAAGGAATACCTTAGTGAGTTTTTGCAGCTGCTGCAGCATTTTGGACACAGCGCTACACCGCAGGTTCCCGAACTCGTGGGCGACGAGGGCGAGGGCCAGCGTAGACGACTATGGACAAGAAACTTGGGTCAGCGCCGCTTTGGTAAAGCCAAACGGAGAGTGAAAAGCCTTACTTTCGCTTTGGAGAAAACAAGTCGACACAGGCAGGCTTTCAGATGAGCTTCCAGCTTCATGACACTCGGAAACTCTATCCTTTAGAATAAAAGGGGAATTGAAATGGTGTGTCATGAAGCGCAAGAAGATAAGGCAGAGAAGGTCCACAACTAAACTGCATTCATAATTTCTATGGTTGTTTTTCCATATTGTGGGTGGTTTGGAATGTGTAATGGTTCGTTGTGCTTACCCCTCATCGCAACACACGGCACTCAGAGCCGAGTAGTAGAGTTGCAGAAAGGTGAAGGCCGTCACCGCGGGGGTCTCGGGACCAAGCTTCTGGGCCACGACGGTCTCCATGTGGCACAGTTCTGACGCGGTGAACTTGCTGTGGCTGATGCGGATGAGTTCCCGGCCGGGCGCCACGTCTTCGGCCTCCTCCGTCGCACCGGCCGCCAGGTGGAGGCAGCACACGGACACGCACGGCACGTGTTTGGGTTGAGTCTGTCACAATCCCCACCGAGCCGATAAATCAGTTTCGTGATCACATGCTAAAAGCGACACGGTATTTCAGGAATTAGGTCAACGTGAAAAATGAAATACCAGCTTCTCTGGACGACATAACTCAAACTTTCTTGCATGTTTGCGTGAACTTCCTTAGGGCTTTCATGTAACCTACTTCATGGTTAGACTATGCTGTTCCTAATATTTGGACCCTCAACTCACGTCAAGATATCAAAGATATCAAAGTCAATATAATCGAATAAATATATCATTAGATTATGTTTCCAATATGTCAGATTTATAACAAATTGAACATTAGTAGTTTCTTTTGACTTGTATGAAATTGAAAAAGGTTAAAAACATGGCTTAAATATAATCATGGAAGTTTTCCAGGGTACCAGTTTGACCCAGGGATGAATTATTTCTGTTCTGTTCCATTGTTGTTGATCATCTTACCTTGATGAGTGAAAGAAATCGATCGAACAGATTGACGGCTCGAACAAATGTTTGCGTGCTGTAGCCGAAGAAGCTGGTCAAACCCCACAGCTCCTCCACTTTGGCGTCCCTGCATTTGGCCGACACGGCGCTCTGAATATTGGAGGTTATATTTACATTTCTAAGGAGGCCAAACATCACAACGAGCAAAAAGTGGGTCAGTTGTTTACCTCAGAGGACTCCATCATCTTCAAACCAGACTTGTTGGGTAGGAAATTGCCCTCCTGTGCACAGCAGGACTTCAGCTCCTTCTCGAAGGCCTTGTCCAGTCCTCCATGGTCCCTCATTCTGGAAAAGAACATCCTTTTAGAGCACCGTGATTCATGCAAAAACACACAAGCGTGTGTACGTCTATGTGTGTATGGGGGTTGGAGCAACTTTTTTTGTTTACGAGCAGGCCACTCCTGCTGGGTGTCACGTATCTCTGGAAGATCAACTCCCCCAAAACATCATCAAAATACATTGCTTATAATGTCACGTGTGTTCCGGAAGGAAAAAAACATTTAATCTCATATCTATCTTTATTGTGAGCAAACTTTGAAAGGTTGTCAAAGTACAAAGAGAATCAATTATTTACCTTAGATAAGGATGTGCCTCCAGGTGTAAACATTCACAAATACACGTGCATTGTTAAAAAGTTAAGTACGGTCATAAAAAACATTCTCGACGTTACTCGTGACGAGATAAACAACTGCTGATAGGTGGGAAAACTACAATACCCATCATGCACTACACTGACAAAAAAAAAAGGAACGGACAAGAACGTTCGCGGTTACTACGAAATGTTTATGTAATTTATTTTTTGACGTGATGAAAAATATTATCAGCTGATGAATTTCTTTTATTTATTTTTTCATAAATTGTCTCTGAACGTAGTCTATAAATGAACTTACTAATAACCCAAAGAAGATTACCCCAAATTTTGCTCGTCTGACACTGTCATGCAATATTTAGACATATGTGATGTGTTATCAGGGAAGAAACTTGGGTCGCAAAAAAAAAAAAAAAAAAAAAAAAAGTAAAACGCATTCACGTAGGTCCAGTTTCCGGACACAAGATGGCGATATAGTTTGTGAATGCTATGAGACGAGTCAATACAAAACCTAAAAAGAAGATTATTTAAAAAGTCCCCGCTTCGACTTTTACTTAACCTTTTATTAATGGCATTATCTTTCAGTTAAGAATTACACCGAGAAAACATGTCTAACTGTATTTAGGAACGTTGTCGAAGGTCGTAACTATGAAGACGCCATTAATATAGTTCCCATGGTAACGTCAACGTTGGCACCAGATGTTGTCTTGTCTTCCAGTTTTATCTTCAGCACGTACATGGACTTAGAACCTCGTGTTTTATATGTTTAACATACATATGTCACATATGTCACATACATGTGACATAGCATCGCGGCATGACATGATGGCTTTACATCGAGAGGATCCAGCAGCTGGTAAGTTTTGTGACGTTAGCTGACTTGGCTAATGTTAGCCTAGCCGCCATCAAATTGTTTTATCAATATTTAATCGTGTTAAACGTGTTTTCTAGCCACTCGGGACGTTTCTGGGCTGAGGTTTAACAGTTTGGCGTTGGACGAGTTGAGGTAGCTAATATTTTGTGTTGTTATTTTCTTATTTGGGGATTTTATCACCTGTTTAGATTGACACTTGAAGTGAGCTGTTCCCAAACTTTTATTGAGCCAATGCAATCTTAATTAGAAAAATATCACGGCACACGAACCAAACGAAATTGTCACCAAAGACACTGAAATAATGTGTGGTTAAAAGTGAAATGGCTTTTAATCGTTCTTGATTAAATGCCTATTTTTATGGCCCATATTTAACAACAATACTGAGAAGATACAAAAATCTTTCGTGTTTGAACTAGTGAGCAGCTGGAGAGGTGCACAGCGGAAACTCAGAAGCTTCAGGAGGAGGTGGGACATGCAACCAAAGCTGCATTGGAGAAGTTTGCCTGTGAATCCAAAAGCATTTGTACGACTTAAATGAACGGACCGAATCAAAGCATTTGACTATTTTTGATTCTGTGAACCTGCTTTTTTTCTTTAGCAGATCCATCTTTGGACAGTTTAACGCACCAGCAATGTCAGAGGGATGTCAGGCCCAGAAGAAAGAATGCCCAGGAAATTGAGGATGTTATGCATCTTAGCGAGGTTTGTAAAGACAGAGAATTTTTGCTACTTGTTTTATCAGCACATAATAGATTCATCACATAAAAAAAAAGACATAAGGGCTTAAGAGCTAGATAAATAAAATTGACTTGACTTGACGGAGAGTTTGCACACTGTGTCCGATCGTTCTGTGTTTCAGCATCCAGTGGAACAAGTAGTCAGGCATAGGGACCCTCGGAATGGGCAGAATGGCAGGTAAATGTCCGTCTAAATTTACATATGGTGGATATAGACGTTTACACACCCCCTGTTCAAATGCTACATTTTTGTGATATTATAAAAAAAAACAGACCAAGATAAAACAATCCACAATTGATGTGACTTGATAGATTTTATTTATTCATTTATGTATGTAATAATTTATTTATTTATACGTCTGTTTATTTATTTTATTCGTTCATTCATGTATTTATTCATTTAGACTTTTTGTATCCACTCTAAAAAGTGGGGGACCAAATGTATAATAAAAATGACTTCCGTGTCCTGTTAGAATGGAAGAGCTTATTACAAGTATTGGCCAGGAGGTGGAGATGTTGAACCATAAACTGAGCTCATCCAAAGACAGCGGGCATCGCATCAACACCAAGCTGGAACTTCTAAGGTACATACATAAATGTGAAGGTTTATGACATTTCTTACCCCATTGAGTCAACATTTTAAAGTGAAAATGTATTTCCAGGACATCGTTGCAACAGCAGCAGCTGGTCAGTGAACTGCCGTCAACCCAGTCAGACGAAGAACAAAAATTAGCTGTTGTGATCAAGATGATTCCATGTGGTGAGCCCCACTGTGCTTGCCCCTCTTCCTCCAGAAGACCAGTGACCTCGTCCGGTGTAGGTCCCAGGAGGTGGTGCAGACCCCGGGAGGAGTGCAGGAAGCCAGTGACCGAGAAACCAAACGGGTAACCTGAACATTTTAAACACTAACATGAATTTATTCATCTATCCATTTTGGTGTACAGACAGTCACAGGGCACCTAAATCCCCCAATTATTTGTTCATATAAAATTTGAATTTAATTTTATTTGAATATAATTTGTTTTAAGCAAATCAAATTTCATTTAAATTCAACAAGTGCTGCGTATTTCTTGCGAGTTTGACAGCTACTTCAAATCGACATTTTCAGCCCCTCTGTCAACTGGATGAAGCTCTGAGCCGGCATGGAACCCTTCTCGCCGAAAAAGAAACCCTGAGGCTTGAACTGAAGGACAGAGATAAGCTTGTGGAGACGCTCCGGTTTCAGCTGGAGAAGAGCAAGCTGACCATCGACGACCTTCACCGGGAGAATGCTCTCCTCGGCACCCAGATGAACCAGCTGAAGGTTGGACACGCGGAAAGCCTGGTGAATCAGCGGCTCGCCATCACTGGTACGTTTATCTCCATGACCGATTGATGCTCTGTGAAGCAAATGTCTTTTTTAAAGCTTGTATCAAAATTGTTGGGTCTCTGAATTTTGCCGGCGCCTTTTCAGAGGAGCTCACAAAGCTGCAGCCTCTCCGCAGCTGCACCTGCCACGAGCACCGCGACGTCGTGCAGAGACTCCGGCGCCGGCTGAAGAGCACCCAGACGGAGCTGGACCAGGTCAGGGGTGCCATGAGGACTCTGGAAGGGGGACGAGCAAACGCTCTTCAGGCCCGAGTCCAACATCTGGAGGAAACTCTGGAAAAAGTGAATCAGGTGAATGACGACCACCCAAAACAAAATGACAGAATGACTGTAGAGAGTATTTATCTGAAAGGAAGCCAATCATCTCCTGGTTTCTAATAGGAACGGTCCTATCAAAACGCGGAAAGCCAGCGGCAGACACGGGAGCTGGCCTTTGTCAGGGAAGAGAAGAGGCAACTGGCGTGTGAACTAGACGCCGTGCGCTCCAAGGACAAACATCTTCGAGAGAGGATCAGCGAGCTGGAGGCCATCCTTCACAAGGTAGCGCTCAACCGTGCGCACGCTCGGCTTCACGCCGATTCTTTTCCTGACCTTTGCTTTGCTTACAGATGACCGAGAGCTTCGCCAACTGTCAGGAGTTCATCCAACTGAAGGAGCAAGAGTTCTTTCGCCTTAAACTCAAACACATACTGGACTTGAAGGTAGACATCCAATTTGTGTACTCTGGTCATCACATTGTACCTAACTGGGTCAAAAGCACCCTCTTAAGTGTAACTCAGCCGCTGACATATATTACTAATCAACTTTTTAACTTAGGTGGACATCTATTATCTTCTGAATCTCAAAGTAAATGCGCTGCCTCATCAAAATGTCCTGTTTGAGTCTGACATTTACAAATATCATATCTTCAACATCATAAAGTTCCTGACACATTGAAGTCAATCTACAGGCAAAGCGCAGGTTCCCAGGGAGAACAACCCCGCCCCACTTTGATACTCTGAGATGCTTTCTGCTTATACATCACATAATCGTGAGGCCTCACCCTCTGTAAAATAAACACTGTACCGTATATAAATAAACCCCTTCCCATCTCTCTCCACTGGACATAGCGCCGAACGCCGTGTGCATTTTCTTCCTCTGTAGGAATACCAAGGTGAGAATGTAACTCCACCTGGACTGGACTCCCTGATCCCTTCTGCTGCACTCGCTGATCCTCGTCCATCCACGCGGGACGCCCGCAATGCCCGCATTACAGTAATGCTCAGCATCTCTTGTGTCTGCTCTTGGCCGGTGCATGGCTCAGCACATTTGCTCGGCGTAATAAATAATGGACAGTCATTTCAAATCACATTCCCTCATCTGTAGCTAGGCTAATGAAGCTAGCGGCGATCTTGCGCTACACATTTAAACGACTTGTATTTGAACAAAAAAAGGTGGCAACACATGCAATAGAGCAATCATAGGCATATATTCTTTATCCTCTGCCAAAAAAAAACGACAGTACAGTAATTTAGCAGTCACATTGTTCTGTTCCAACTCTAAAAAGTAAAATACTGTAGAGTGCTATTTTATGGAAAAAAAAAAGCTTCAAAAATGTTTTTTGATTGGGGTTGGAACGGATTAATGTAATTTCCATTCATTTCAATTGGCAAGGATGATTTCAGACAATTGTTTGGACCATAACTGGTAAATTTACCATTGTATTATGGATCTATTCTGGTATATAATCTATTGTATGTGAAGTAACCTGAGCAATATGACATCTCTCTCCAAGCAGGAGAACCGCGCCCGGGACCGGCTCCCACAGAACCTTGAAGAACCACACGCCGACAACGCCGGCCTCAGGAGGAGGTCCGCACCGGCGAGAACGCACAGACCGGCATTGTACGTGCCCCTCCCTCCATATGCTAGGAGGATTAGCTTTGTTCCCAGGCTCGCCGGGGTCAAAAAAAAAAAAAAGAGAACACGATGGAACAAAGTAGAAGAAAGAGGAAGTCTTTGTATGAAAGTGGGTGGAGGGGAATGTCCGTGTGCAACTTTGACTGCTTAGCAAAAAAATGTCAAAGTCAAACATGATGCACAACCTCAAAATTTGTTCCAATAGTTAACCCTTTACTAAGGTATAAGTTAAAAGTAGGGATGGGCAAAGTTAGGCTTGTTTTCTCACTCATTAATCTAGCCCACCTCATACTTTGATTATTAACAATCCTGAAGTATTTTATTTGGGGCATTCAGTTTGACTTTATTTTTTTATTATTTTTAAATAAAAAAATTTAATTTTTTCTATTTTTAAGTTAATTTCTCACAAGATAATTGATTTATTATCAAAATACATGGTAAGATAAACAAAGAATGTTTGTTTAATTTATTTTCTAAATTGAATAAACCATATATATATAATCCATATTATTATTATTTATATATATTATTATTATTCTATTTAGGGGGTAATTTTTTTTAGATAGCTGATCCCAGTATTTGGCAAAATACAATTCAGAAAAATAAAATAAAATTCAGTTTTTTGTACAATAACGTCGGATTTTCCCCAACAGCGGCGAGCAGTCCAAAGCAGCCCGCCGGCGAACGACATGTGGCAGGTGAACACTCTTGAGCTTTTGCCTACGCCGCGGCCAACCAAGCTAACGTCATTGTATTTTTCTCCTCTCACAAACAGTAAGACTACGACAGAGACAACAGAAAGTGAGCAACCGCCGTGTTTTTCTAACCTAGCGCTGCCTTCTTAATAGCAAATCTCCCCCGGAAAGTAAAGTACAACAAATCATTGCTATTTTACACTAAACCATTGGTACTTTTTACAAGACACAACTTCTGGGCACTGCAGGTCACAATCGGTCATGCTCGATGACCGCGACGCGACACACTTTCTACCCGTGGCGGCGGGCATCGGATTGCAAGTCACCCGTGTACGCGCTTCTGACCTCTGACCCAGGGCACAACTAACAAACACTTCAGTAAGTGAGCATAATAAATGTGTGCAAATAGATGCATAAATTTATCTTTTTTGTATTATGTTTTACAGAAATCCCCCAAGCAAGTCGATAATCACGTCTCACTAAATAGAAACGCAATACATGTATGTTTTTGCAAGTCATATTTTAAATAAAGTGTCTTCTCATATAGGTGACATTTGTTGTTTTCTATTTGTGTGTTGTGACATGGTGGATTTGTTGTTTTCTATTTGTGTGTTGTAATTTAGAAAGCCAAGTGCGGACCCCGTGCAATATGATTTGGCGGATCTGTTTTCGCAAGGATGTGGATTGTGTCATTGGGGTACGTAGTATTTGAATAAAAGAGACAGTTGAATTTGCTTTCCACTCATATGAACCCTCATTTTACACATCAATGAATTTTTTTTTTTTTTATCATTCCAATTTGTCAGGATTGTAACCATCGCTTTTCTCCATGATGTATCACATTTGCAAGATATATTTATATTCACTTTACAGGGTCTTCAATTTAGGCCCAGAACAGAATAACCACATTACCATTAAAATCAATAGATTGATTTCAAATGAGAATGTTTTTGCATTGTCATGTCACATAGTATTAAACTTATAAGTTAACTATGGGTGCAAAAATTAATCGATTATTGGATAACTAGTCTTATTTCTGAACCAATTACTTTTGGTCACACTAGTCCTTCCAAAGACTCGCATTTCATCTTTTGATGGAGTTGGAATTTGCGAGTACACCATTACGATCCCTAACTACGTCACTAAGGCTCACCGGCTTGCGTTTCACTCGTCCTTCTAACATCGCCGCGTATTTTGATGCTGATAATGAATTGATTCCTTATCAAAACGCAAGCACTTAACATGTCAATTATGAAGCCCCACACACACACACACACACTATTCACAAGGCCATCTCTCACTCGGCACATCGGGTGCCCACAACTAACGATAAGATACAAAAGCAAAAGGAAAGAGCAAATGTTTAAAGAGTGGGAGGGAGCCTTATCGACTGTGGCTGCGCGTTAATGTGTGTGCTGTAGTCACAGTTGAAGAAAACGCTGGAGGGAATTACATGAACGAGTTTGTGAAAAGGGTCACGGGAGGCTTTAGCATGTCTGAACAGGAAGTGCATTGCCGTTTCATCCTCACGCAGGAAGTTGCCGGCTTGTGGTTGTTTTGTCTGCTGTATGGACTGCTTTTATCTCCCATGTTTTTCCAGTTGGGACGCTTCTAGATTAATCGTAATTAAAACAAATATTAAAGTACGTATTTGTAGTTTAAAATTAAAACAGCTTTAAGCAAATGTTGGGCTTATATTTATGTATTGTGTGGGCTAACAATGCCAATGTGAGCGAATTAATCAGATTTTTGTGAATTTTTCCTGGGGTCTATCCTAACAAACATTTTATTATTAAGTGACAAATAAAAGGAGGTGTTTTAAAACAATTTATTAATTTAGCAAAATATAGCAATTTTAAATTTACAATTCACGTAAAGTATGCATTGGCCTAATAAGGAGACTCTCCGGTCCTGTTAGCGCTCGCATAAAAGTGCCGCGTAGCGACAAAGTTCTTTACGACTTCAGCAACTTTATTAAACGTCCCCCATGTGTGCTTTGGGGGCGAATCTCTGCAAATCTACTAAATAAGAGGCAGTTACGACTCATGCGCAACAGCTCCAGAGGCTATAAATGGACCGGACCCGAGCATGTCCCACATAGTATACAAATGGACCTTACGTTTAATGGCACACATGTGATGTTACCATGGCTACCAAACATGTGAGCCACTTTGTAGGGCTTGCTAAATTCGGCAACTAAGTTCAAATGCCTTAGGTGTATTGATTTACTATTTTAAAATATACATACAAAGTACCCCCCACCCACCTTCCCCAAATAATTTGCCTTTGCCAAACATTCTTCTCTACTGCTCTAATATTCACCAGCTTGGGTAACTATTAGGCACTGGTTTCCTCCAGAGATGGCTAAAGATTGTCAGGGAATTTATAAAACACTTGAGCGTCACTACTACACGTGTTTGTTTTACCTTTGCGATCACACAGTGTCCCATTTGAGGACTATTAATTAGCGATAATGGGATGGCTGAGTCCCTGGAGCTTGGAGAACACCACGGGGACACCGAGGTTTCACTTTGATTGCTGATTACCCCTGATGATCGAAATAAATTCACTTTGACACAGTGTGCCGACTGTTGAACATTATTCAGCGGGTCAGCGTGTTCAGCATCACTATTTGCCTCAAAGGACAAAAAAAAAAAAAAAGTGTGTTGAACTTTTCACTCCTAGTTGAAGTTTGCTGTAAGACTGATGCATAAAACAAAGGATAATAAAACTGTACATTTAAATACCAAAAGTACTTAAATTAATCAATGAATCGACAAGTCAACGATTGTACGATTAATTAATGGACTAATTGATTAGAAAAATATTCGATAGTAACAGCCCTAAGTGGTAATACAGTGAAGGTGTGTGGTTGTAAAACAGTCACGGCCTTTTTACTGATAGCCTTGAGACTTACGTTGACCGTGAAAACTATGAAGGCTTTGTTTATTATCTCGCAGACAGAGGACTCGTGCTGTCACAGGACCGCTCTGAAGCAACAACGACAACAACGTCAGCATGATGCAGCGACAGCAGCAACCCTTGAATGGATCCGCTTATTCATTTAAAGCGCAGCTCCATCGGTAGGAATTCGGGACTATGCGCGCTAAATGCAATTCGTGTCATTGTCTCAGCTTGCCGCTAGCTAGCTGGTAAAAGGCGACGACTAAGTGTCAGAGTCAGACCCCTGTTGACCATGTGTTGAAGAAGTCTTGTCGTTAGAGCCTCCCTACGAACACCAGACACTTGGGGGTGTCGAACTTTTTTTGTCGCGGGCCGCATCGTAGTCGAAGTTTCCTTCGGAGGGCCATTGAAATTACCAACCCAAATAAATGTGTGAATGATTATATATAGCGTAGGCTACACAACAAACTAGCGAATGACTAGATGAATAACTAGTTTTCAAAACAGAGACTAAGAAAAACTGTTTACATATTTTAAAATCCGATAATCCCGATAACCGATTCACTAACCAATTCATTGAAATCGGCAAAAATGGCTCAACCAATCAGGGAGTTCTATTTGAATCTAATTACTTTGTTGTAATGTGTGTTAAAAAAAATATAGAGCTAATATGTACAGTATCCAGATGTGCACAAAAGGCTGCAGGAATTCTACAATATTATATGTGGCAACTGTACAGAGAAATTGAGGAATGTCCTTCACAAAAGTGTCAAAACAAATTCTGGCGCCACACTAAAAGACCGAACGTGTTCTTTAGCGGCGGTCCCGTGCCACACCCTTTGACAAAGTTTCTTGGAAAAGCGCTGAGGTCATTGTGGTGTGATCCCGCTGACAAACAAACCTCCTCGGGGGAGCGAACGTGTTTGGAAATGATGTTTACATGAGAGCACTTGTGGTGTTTTGTTGAAGATCAGTGGTCAGATAAGCGTTTTATTTTTACTCTCACACTCCTCCTCAGCGTTGTGCTTTCTCACTTGATTGCAAAGTGAGAAAAAAGCCAGGAAACGTTGATTCGGGGGGGGGGGGGGCTTTTCTTTTTAACGCGCCGCCGTACAGTAGCCCCGGTTCCTCTCCGGGAGGATTTCCTTCTCGCGTGTCCCGGACTGTGTATAAATATTCAAAGAGAATAGTTTGTGAGACGAGGCATTGTTCGCAAACAAGGCTCTAAATGGCTGCGCTCGGATGGTGTGACTGGGCTAAGCTCGGCCCCCCCTTTTGATTGATCGCTCTATATTACTGTAAGGAAATCAACCGCTTAACTTTTGCCATAGGAAAGTTTGATAAGTTGAACAACATGCTGTTTGGAAAAAAAATTCAAAAAATTTACTTTTTGCATATTTGGATGTCGGTTATATGCAAAGATACGTCCCGGCATTTAATTTCATTTACTGCAGATTTTTTTTTTTTTTTTTTTTAAATCTCTGATCCACACATGATGATGACTTTGATCCCGCCTATAAAGTTAATTTATCCCACGCAATCTCATTGAAAAAATGAAAAAAAGACAAAGGCCACAGGAGAACATTAATTTCCCTCCAGAGACTTTCAGCTTCTTATTGACAGGAGGAGCACAATGAGGGGAAACGGGTGCCATACACACATTATTTTTTGTTATGGTCACCCAAAAAATAAATAAATCACAAGCTCTGGCAGCCGGCTGGCTTTCCACTCAAAAGGGAATTGATGGCCATTGTAATAGTTCTTCTTAAGGATGTCAGGGGGTGGGCAACTGGAAAAGAAAACAATGCACCACTAAGGATGTGCAAAAAGCTCCTGTCGTGCTGGGTAGGTGTGACAGGTTTCCCTTTTAAAGATCACATGACCAACATCCTGCAAGGTTAAGACAATTTCATATATAGATACATGTACATAAAACTAATTGATGACTTTTGGAATCCAGCCAGTCCTTGTTAGCAATATATATATATATATAGGACATACCAAGATTTCTTATGATGGAATCCATCTTCTCTTGACACAAAATGAACCCCTCCCAAAAAATAAGCTCACTCACGGTCCTTTGACACCTGCTAAATCGAGCTCAGGGAAAGCCTTTTATGGTTTCTAATGAAGCGTTGCAAATTTGCGGGTGCTTGGCTTTGTGATGGTGCACAATGCTCTGCTGTTGTGTAACTCCGTGCAAAACCTGCGGTCGCGCTCAGGTCACTGCGGGCATTTAAAAAAAAAAAAAAAGTCGGAGTTCTATCTTTATTTTCTCTGCCATTGTGACGCGGCGCTTTTTTAACATCTTGAATGAACACGTTAAAACAATGAGCTGCTGGGTCCGCTTATAAAACCTGTCGGGGGGGTTGAATGGTGGGAAATGAACCACACCTCCAAAGAACCAAACAATCCTATGGCGGGCCCATCACTTGAACATCCTTTGAGTAAATAAACAACACGGGCTTGACCTTGAAACTCAGATGTACACATTCCTTCTTATCACAAAGATGTTTGCCAAACAGGAAGGAATTCCCCGGTGGTCCACGAGCCATAGCTTGGGAATCTGCAAAATTGAAAAAAAAAACAACTATGAATCGAGATGAGTGCTCCGATACCAACACACTGATACTGATACCAGGTAAGTGGAGTTTGTGCCATATAAGATCCTTTAACAGTCTTAATTTTAATTTCCCTTAATAAATCCTTCAATTCCACCAAGTATCGCCACATTCCAGCACTTGGAGCTTGGAGTTCTTTCTCTGCCGCCTTTCTCTCCCAGGAAACCAGGGATTAAGCCTGGTAGATAAATCCAGCTGTACTGTACCTTTAATGACCAACTGGCACGCATCTTTCACCTTCAGTGAAAAGACCCAGACAACCCGGCTTGTATATCAACTCCCCCTCACGCCACCTTTGCCTTACACGGCTTGTCTCCGGGGCCTTTGCAAAGCACCGTGACTTAATGTGCGGTACCAGGCTCTGCTATGGTGCGGCCTCACTGTGGGATTTAATGGCGGATAATGTAAAGAAGGTGGGAGCTGTGCATATATTGCAGACATGATAGATTCTTAGTAGATTACACGTTCTACACGTTGCCATCTTCCATGCAGCACCATTTACAAACACTACCAGACGTGGATTATAGTCTTTACATTACAATTAAAAGTCAAACCAAAATAAAAACAAATAGACGTATATCCCAAAAAGTAGAATACATTAGTCTCTGTAAAGAAATCTAAAATGATAACAAAAGAAAAGAATACATATACTGATTATACTGTATAATACAGATCAATAATGTAATTTTAACTTGTCCAATTTACAATTTTTTTCTGAAACAAGAAAAATTATCACGTTTTATTGTTGCGATATGTATGTGTATTCACGAGCACGCCCACGCTTGAATTGCCTCCTTTCAAACACACCTGTTATTTATCCTTGGTGTGTTATTTGTACTACAACCAGATTGTAATTTGAAGGCTGTTGCGACCTCGTGCTGACATGACTCACTGCATGCAGCCTGCTTTGTTTTATTTAATTCTGGAAAAAGTGCTTTCTATTCGTACACACATCCTATCCAAGAGATTTGGCAGAAATATTCAAAGAGATAAAAGACATCAGAGAGAAATAAAAGATGTCAGTGAGGGGACAGTGTGGCGCTGTTATGTAACGTAAAAGTAATGTAACGATACTTAGTTCACACATTTTTATTTTAAATCAGCTCCAACTGAGAGTCCAATCAAACCAACAGAAGTAGGAACTAAAACCGGACCAAAATGTCACTGTAAAATCAGTCTGTCGCACTCTAGCTAGCAGCTAGTTAGCTTTTCAGCTAGCATGAAAAGCTGAGATGTCTAAAGTTATTTGTCCACAAAAAACTCCAGCTAAAAGTCCTCTTTGAGCAACAGGAATGGAAATTTCAAATAAAATCAGTTTGTGGCTATCGAGCTACTTTCAGGCGTTCAAAGTCGGAGGTACCATTGCCAACAAGTAGGCACCATTTGGCTGATTCAGTTGATATTTTCTTTCTTTCATTCTTCCTCATGAATGGACATTTTGTGGTGAGGTCAAAATTCGCCGCAAAAAAGTTGTCGGGGACAAAGACTGGGATTCATAAGCATTTTTCCCCAAAAAATCATTTACCCGCTGTGGGATAAAGTCTCTTTGTATTGCAGCGTGTGAATTGCGTCGAGCATACCGTGAAATAACACTGACGCAGTTCATCTTATGAACGCACGCATAATTTTGACAAAATGAAGAAAAAGTCTGTCCTTTTTTTTTTTAAATAACAACAAAAATCCTACTTTAGAATCCTATTGAAAATATAAAGAACGAATGATCCCCGATTGTTCACTGAGCTGTAAAAGAAAAGGCGTCAGTGTCGCTCTGCCGAGCAAACACAAAAAAAAAACAGCGCTTGAACCGTTTTACCCTTTTCTTCCAGACAAATTACTCCAACTGTTATTTTCCCCCCACCCGATGATTCTCTTCTGCATTGCTCTTGTTTGAACAGATGCCGGACCCCCCTGCCCCCCCCCCCCCCATCCTATGGAGTACAATGAGGTAACACTCAGTGGCAGTGAGAGTTCAGCGCCCAGTCGGTTTCTTTCCGAGAGAGACACATCAAAAACCGCCCTGTGTGTCACTTCCTGCACCAAAACTAAATGGAGGACATTAATTTAAGAATGGCTCTTATGCAAGAGGCAGCGACCGCACTCACCTTTTGGATGTTTACTTTAAAGGCAACAAATTTGACAGTACTAACAAATTTAACAATTTTATATCGTTCGAGGGGGAAGACAAAGACGTCAATAATGTTAATGCTAAGGTTTTGACAGCCGCTATGGGCCTTATGTGACGGGACAACCTTTCCCTGCAAAAAGTCAAACCGACCCTGGAGTTTGGACTATTTTACTGAACGCTTCGTTGAAGTCAACTTGCTATATGTTGAAGCATCTCATGTGTGTGGTTTTATTCTACAAATGAAGCTGAGATGAGCAGCTGGTGTTGTCTGTAAATAAGCTTTGCTGTTGGCCTCCCACAAGTGTCCAGTGTCCCGTTTCCTCGTCACAGGCAGGCAAGATATTCCGAGTTCCACGATGCAAAGGGGTCATGTAAAATCCCGGCAATGTCACCCCTGACCTAAAAGATCCAGACAGTTGTCATGTGTGGTCAAATTGACGCTTTTAAAATGACCAAAAAAAGATTTATTTTTTTTAAAAAAACAATATTGCAAACTTCGTTTTAGATACATTAAAATAGTGTTTTTATTTTTTTGTTCTCCATTTTCCCACCTTTTTCCAACAGCTCCAGTTTGTGAAAAGGGGAGAAAATATCAAGCAGTGTAAACATTTATTGCGTGGTGAGAAAAAAAAAAAATGACAGATCACGTAAGGTGGATTGTTATTCTGGAAACTGAAAGATCTGCTAGATGGCCATCAGGAGTCTTCCTGGATTCCACTTTCCAGGCATTTTGGGAAGTCAGGACGGTTGACATCTCTCTTATCACAAAATGTCAACCAAAATGAAAAGCAATTTCCTTGATCCGCATGTACTTTAGCTCGTGGCACATCCTTCCCCAAAACGTCACAAAAGTTCTGCTGAATAGCCAACAAACAAAAAAGAGAACATAATGTCAAAAAAAACAGAATCCTGTCCCTACACCCAATTTTAACTGGTCGTACCTTGGCCTTTGTCGCATCCTTCACATCAACTAACAAACGGCCATGACAATGTCAACGCAAAAAATAACCAGATTGAAAAAAAATGATATCCTCGATCCGCAACTAAATTTAAAAGGTTGCACCTTGTCTGGTGTCACATCCTTCCCCAAACCGTCACTGAAGTCCTTACTAATCGCCAACAACCACCGAAGAGAGCATAATGTCAACCAAAATCATAATACAACCACATTAAAAATAAAAAACAATTTCCTGGATGTGTACCTAAATTTAAATAAGTGTACCTTGGCCGATGTCGCATCCTTCTCAAAAACGTCACTGAAGTCCTGTTTAATTGCTAACAACCAGCGATGAGAACATAATGTCCGACAAAATCATAATGGCAACCGAATTGGAAATAAAAAACTATTTCCTGGATGCGTACCTAAATTTAAGTGGGTTTACTTTGGCAATACTGCATCCTTCCAAAAACGTCACTCAAGTAAATTGCTAACAAACAGCAATGAAAACTTATTGTTATCAAAAATCATAATACAGGGTTTAAATGCGATCGTTTCGACCAAATACCTCTGGTCAACTGTTTGCATGTGATGATCTGTCATTTACCACGATATTAATCAGAACAGCCGTGTGACACGTGATAATGATGTAAACATATTTAGCACAATAACTGCAACTGTTTTTATTAAAGCAACAGTGTGATAAAAACAAGTTAGTAATTCAAGTAGTCGTTTAAAACCACAATTATTATTATATCAATTAACTGCCATGTCCTCAGCCGTTTATCGAACAGAACAATGAAATAAATAAAATAAAATTTCAAGCAATTTAACCACGTGACATTACACACTAGGCCACACCCCTTAAATGCACACATTCAACACAGGAACATGACAGTATGCACACTAATTGCATTTTACGAAACCTATGTCACCACATTCTCTTCATTACATTTTCATTACTTGTTAAAAACAAAAAAAATGATGTTTTAATTTGATGGGGAAATTGATTTGAGATACCATACAAGTTCAGTTAATGAATGAATTCAACTTTGCTCAAAATGGTATTGAAGTCCTATAACTAATTCGGCACTCATCAGTGCTGTTCAAATCCAGCCTAATATTTAATGGTGGAGATGGGGGGTAATTTAGGATACACAAACGTGTGCTTTGTGCATTATTATTCGACATGTATTGACCAAACTGCAGGTCCTCTTCTCCGTTATGCTCCTCGATGCTCACTGCTGGAAATCTCACCAGCGTCTCCCCTTTAAATATCAACCCCGCCCCAAAATCAGTCGATCAAATTCGCCATCGTGCCCACCGGCTTCTAACCAATCAGCGAGCGGAGGGGCTAGTGTCGAGACGGTGGTCCGTGCGAACTTAAACCAATAAGAGGCCGAGTTTGACGCAAGGGGAGAGGGAGGTGGGGGCGGGGGGCGTGACGTCAAGACCGTCATCATTTCAAAGCGTAACTTTTTTGGAATAAAAGTGTAACAAAAGAAGCATTGTAAGAATTTAAGCGGTTTGAAAAGAATATTTGCTAATTACATGTCGAAATAAAAATCATTTAAAGTCACGTCATGATGCCGCTTATTCACAAATTCTAAAATTAAATGCTAACGTTTTTGTTTTTTTTTTTAACCAAAAACCAGTATAAACTTGCCAAATGGAGTGTATTAAAGGATTGAAGACTGAAGACTGGTCGGGCGCGCCAGTAGTTGTGATTGTAATAGACGAGTGGCATCCTTTTTAAATAGTAGCCAGTGGGGGTGTGGATTTTTTTTTTTTTTCACTACACGACGCCCCGCCCGGCTCAGCCTCCGAAAACGCGGCGCTCCGCCTCACGGGCTTCATTCCAGTAGAGAGGGGGAACTAGAGGGGCAGGGGGGCAACGCGGCGGCTCCTCCTCATCAACCACCGGCTTCAAAAACCCACTTCACCCGGCTAAAATCGCCACCTTCGCCCCGGAGCCTTGCACAGGAACTGTCGGGAGTGGAAAGAGAAAGAAAACCTCTCTAAGAAGTAGACCCGAGGGGACGAATCGAACGCACCTCAATTCAGGGACGCCATCCCCCCCAAAGGCTTCAAAAGCAACATTTTTCCACAGTTTTTGTGTCTTTTCTGTCATTATGACTCGGAGATCGTGTGCCATTTACGCCACCGGCATCGTGTGTGCCCACCTCCTAATCGTGGGGATCGCCCTCGTGGTGGCTCAAGTCTTCCAGACCACAATTCACAACCGCTTGAAAAAGGTGAGCTCAGTTTGACCTTCTTTTAAAGTCTGGAATGCCACTAAAAATGCTTTACTGGAAAACATTACACTAAGGCTCAGACCGGCTGATGCAGCATGACCCACTGACACATTCCCGGATACGATGCTCTCTGATCCTGTCTTCCCATTTACGCAACTTCAATGCAACATTAAAGCCTTAATAGCCTTTCCTATTTACAAAAATTGACTTTGCAGGGCAAATTGTTCCCCTCAACAGTAACCACAACGATCCAGTATGTTGCTATTTCATTTTTGTCCCTACTGCTCATCTCAATGTACCTTTTTAGCTATAGAAAATAGATACTGCTTTAGTCTCGAGATATAAAGGACTTAATTTGATGTTAAAATCAAAGCAGAGAATCTACAAAGCCTTTTTCATTCATTGCCATTCATTCATGTGCAGTGATTGGCTCTTAATGTATCGCAGGTTAAATTGACTCATCCATCCATGTGCATGAAATATTTTCAAAACTTGTGCAGAATATTCATATGTATATTTTTTTTGTCTTCAAATGAGTGGGTGACCCACGACCCTGAACTGGATAAGCGATGTTGAAAATGGCTGAATCGGTACTAACCCCAATGACAAGTAAAACCAGAGCGTAGCAATTTAAGAAACATGGATATCAGGTTCTTTTTTCCGACTGTTATCGTGGTATAAAAAAATTCTATGGCACATTAAAACGATGTTCACTATAAAATAGTTCATTCATTCATTTGCAGTTTCCAGTGTCGTAGGTCATTGTGGAGTTGAAACGTCAAATTGTAAAAACAAAACATTTTTTATTGTTTCTTTGTATTTTAATAGTATGTTCAATTTGCATGGTATGTTATATATTAACAGGGACAAATATCTGGTTTTAAACACATAACTGGCTCATGGGGGAGAAAAAAATGAAGTTTTCTGAAACTGAAGCGTTGCAGGTCATCTGATTGACTGGGGGTGTACGTTGAATATTTGCAGTGTGACTGGGTCCAGTCACACTGCAAATCCAGTCCAGGGTGAGGAGAAGAAATGGCATTGAAAATGGACAGATGAATCTGAACAAACACAACAGATGTTGGAGGAACCCTGCCCTGTAGGTTAACAAGCTTTTTTTTTTTTTTTTTTTTTTTTTAACATGAACAAATGCATTGGTGTTGCAATGTGTCCGCTTGTGACAGCAGCAGGAGGAGGGCGGGTAGAGGTTGTCTGTATTTGGATGGAGGATGGGGGATGAGGGAAGGGAGTTGACGGGTGAAACTTGCTTACCTTTAAGTCTCGAGTTGTGTTTACGCTGAGTTGTCTTGTTTTTATTTAGCGAGTGGCCCCTTTTTACACTCTTTGTCATTCCCAGCTGTTGGAGTGGCTTGTTAGCTTCTGAAGCTAACAAGGCATGTTTGTTTCGATTTATACATCACCAATGGTGGAGACCGTTGCTAACATTTTATGGAAAGAAATAATAAGATAGCAGGTTCATCATAACCTTTTTTTTTTAAATTTGTTTTGCTGTTTAACCATCAAAACATTTTTAAATGTCAGGTGAGTAGTTCATACAAATCAAGTCAATGCCAAATATGACTTCAAAATATAAATCATACAAAATAATCAATATAAAGATAAGAATATAAATGATGAGGCAATGGAAAAAGTGAATCTATTCTCTTGTTTTATCAATGCCTATATATTTTCAAATTTCCACACAACGCACCCTCACGGGAGCGGTGAAATTGGCATTGTGGCGATTCAGCAGCTCAATCGGGGGCAGCAGCTGACGCGCTATATGGCGCAGCCCGGCACACCCGCCGCCACCTTTAACCTTTTCGGAATATTTGGCATTCCTCTTGCTGACATGAATCAGCGGCGAGCATTTTCGGGGGCACCATGCCAACTCATCTGGACTACTTAGGGAGGAAGCCAGCCAGCCAGCTAGCTTCCCTCTGCTCCTTGGTGTTGTAAATTAATTTTCCCCATTGACAATCTCTAAATGAAAAGTTAGCAGGGGGTAACTGCTAATCCTCAACTGCCTCAAGGAAGAAAAAAACAAGCCTAATTGCAGATTTGCTTGAAAGTTGTAGTTCAGGATAAGATAAGCAGAGTGCGCAGTAAAATAAGAGAAATTATGTTGTATCGTTTTTAAAAATCGTTAGCCTAAGTGAGCTTGATTTTAATCTCAATACTCAAAACCGCAACTTAATTTTCTCAACATTTTTTTCATGACTGTTCTCATATAATTCTGACTTTTTGATCAGCTTTTGAAATTCTTGTGCGCTTTTTTTGGGCGCTATATAGTTCTGTTTAATTGGCGTCGTGATTATTCAATTCAACTTCATAAAACAGTTCAAATTAAGGATGAGAGGTCCTTGTAAAATAAAGGGGGGGGGAAAAAATCTCATTACGAGCTCCCTGGATTGAAAAGTTTGAGAATCCCAGCTCTAGGGCGTGGAAGGAAATATAAATCATGTGAGGAATTTCTTGCCTTCTTCAAGCCCTGGGGGCAGGACTTCTATATTTTTTTTCTTTTTTCACTGCGCTGGAACCAGTAAACTGCAAACACAGACTGATCGGACGATGACGGATTGAGCGTGAAAGCGTTTGAAAAGTGAGACACGCCGGGTTCCGTCTGGGGTACTTGAACTTCATTTTTCTCATCACATATGTTCTCTGTCAAACAGTGCCGACTATTTGTTTACTGTGTACTAAACTATTTGTTTAAGGGCTGGTCCTCATCAACCTTCAAGCATGTCCTTGGACTGTGTTTCTCCTGATAAACCAGATCCAAATAACAGTCCAAAGCATCAAAGCAACCTTGGGGTGAAAAAAAAAAAAAATCCAAGGAGTCGTGCTTTTTTCTTTCATAAAAGGAAGAAGTTACTTTTGAAAGTGCGTGACATCGTCCTGATTTCACTTCCACGTTTATAATGTGACAATGTGGAGAGGTGAATATTTGCTTATTTTTGTAGAAAAAAGAATTTGAAAAAAAGGTGTAAAGTTACAAAATTTTCCAACAAAAACTATTTGCTTATTTTTGAAGAAAAAAGGTTTTTGGAAAAAAGGTCTAAAATTACAAGAAAAACTACAAATTTTTCCGAAAGTAGGGATTCTTTACATTTTTTCTTTAAATAAGTCTAATTTCTGAACCCAAATCTATGTAGTATTTTTTTCATAGTAACATACTTATATCGTATTTACGATGACTAAAGCTTTATGAAAGTATTACTTAGAAAATCTTGTATGCCTTTCAAGGCAAAATGCTATTTTTCCGAGAAACAAAAAAATAACTTACAGGAACACGAAACGTGTCGGCAAAGTTTGCTTGCCTTGAGCTCGACTGAGTTTTCACGGGAAGCCTGGTGTTGGCGCGAGGATGCAAGCGACCCAACAAATAACCACACCGGCCATAAAAGTCTGCCAAGGTCACAAAGTCTCTTGACAGGAAGCGGCGGCCGCGTCTTGGAGACAATGCCCTCAACGGTTAACCTGAAGCAAACAGAGGCTTTTGAGCAAACTTGAAACGAGCGGAAGTGTTGTTACTTACGTCCACGTGCTTAAAAATAACCTAATCCACTAGTGGTGGGAAAAGTGCAAGTACTTTTACTTTACTTGAGTAGATTCATCTACCGTGCCGACATTTGCCGGCACGCTCGTCCTCTTGTTCGAGCTTGCCCGGACACGCAAATACAGTTTCCATCTTGTGAAGCGTGTGTGCGAGTGCTCTCAGGAGCTCTGTATTAAGTCTTACTTTGTGTTTTAGGAAATAACGCTTACGGAGAAGAGTCAGATGTTCGAGTCGTGGAAGAACCCTCCCCCGCCCGTCTACATGGAGTACTACTTCTTCAACGTCACCAACCCGGAGGTGTTCTTAGCGGGAGGCCGGGCGGCCGTCCAGCAGATCGGACCTTACACCTACAGGTAATGCGACACCCCCCTCCGGACCCCCGATGAGCCTCCTGGCGTCTGACCCGCGTCTGACCCGCGTCCTACCGTTTCCCCGCCCCAGGGAGTACCGGCCCAGGGAGAACGTCACCTTCCTGGAGAACGGCACCAAAGTGTACGCCCTCAACCCTAAAAGCTTTGTCTTCATGCGGGAGAAGTCGGTGGGGGATCCCGAAGTGGACCTCCTCAGGACCATCAACATCCCCTTTGTGGTGGGTGGCCGTTGGTTTATCTTTGCCCTTATGAACACAATGGTTCTTCTATGGCTGGTGCGACTTATACTCCGAAAAATACAGTTCTGTATATTTGACTTTTGCTTGACCGTGTCCTCCCAGGTGGTGATGAACGAGCTCAACTCGTACTCATTCTTACTGCGCAGCATCATCTCCATGTACATCAAAGGCCTGGGGGCCGAGTTGTTTACCACGCGCACGGTGCACGAGTACCTGTGGGGCTTCAAGGACCCTATCCTCACCAAGATCCACTCCATGAAGCCGGACGTGGACGAGTACTTTGGGCTCATGTGGAAGGTGAGCGCCGAGGGCTCACGCAGTCGTGTCTTTTTGCAGACTTCCTGTTAGCGTGACGCAACTTCTGCAATGCTGCGGCGAGGTTACCAGCCACTCTGAGACTCTTAGCTGACTTGGAATTAAAGCCGACCACCCAAGACACTACGTCGACAGTATTGAGACAAATTCTGCAAACATTTGATGACCGCTAGAATCTCAATATTATTGTGCCCCCCCCCCCCCAAATTAACGGACTGCTTTCCCCCTCCCCATCTCCAATTACGAGCCTTCCTTGTGCTCCGTTTGAGGCTTATTGTCCCCTACGAGGACATGGCGTCAGCCAAACACAAAGCGGCGTTTCTTTTCACGGCTCATTAAAGCGTAGGGACGCAAACGCGTTCTGACTCAGTGCCTGGCCAGCATGCGGCGCTTCGTGTCTCAACCCGTCTCGCTCGCTCTCTCTCGTCTCGACAGAAAAATGGAACCCACGAAGGGGAGTTTGTCTTCAACACCGGCGAGCAGGACTACATGGAGTACGGCAAAATCGACACGTGGAACGGACTCAAGTAAACGCTTTTTCTTTCATTATTTGGATCAGCTTTTGTTTTTTTTGGGGTTGTTTTTAAATAGTCCTTCTTAGGTCCACTCGGTCAGATATTCTCAGTATTTGCCCAGTTAGACAACTTTTGAGTTGTGTCCAGAGCAGGGGAACCCTTTGCTCTCTGGATTTGAATATTGCAAAATGTTTGGCTATCTATTGCGACTTTGTACTTTAGATCCAGGTCGGTAGATTTGAGAACGCGCCAATACATCAAGCATTGAATAGATTGTCCCATTTCCCGAGGCAAAAAAGAAAAAAAAAAAAGCCTTTTACAGCAAATTAGATAATAAAAACATATGACACACTTTATTGTACACATTAAAACGAGCGCAAAATGGAGCTCTACACCAAAATTAGCTACTTGTGTCAATCTGACTCCGAAATTCACTTCCGTCATTCAACCCATGAAAACAAAGTGACCACGATGACTCATGTCAATCAGACGAGAAAAATTTTGATTTCCAAAGCTCTTTTTTTTTAACGTCGACATGTGACAGTAACAGCTAACATTGCCGTTTGTTTTCTCCTCGCGACCAGGGAGATGACGTTCTGGTC
Source organism: Syngnathus scovelli (assembly GCF_024217435.2). Taxonomy (NCBI): domain Eukaryota; kingdom Metazoa; phylum Chordata; class Actinopteri; order Syngnathiformes; family Syngnathidae; genus Syngnathus; species Syngnathus scovelli. The sequence goes on from NC_090849.1 coordinate 21,023,804, forward strand.
ATCCAACCAGAGCAACATGATCAACGGCACGGACGGCGCCGTCTTCCACCCGCTCATCAACAGGAACGAGCTGCTCTATATCTTCGCCGCCGATCTCTGCAGGTATGCGCGCACGGATATCGCGTCCTCGCCCGCCCTTGTTTACCATCCAGGAAAAACACAAGATCGTGAATCACAGATAAAGACTATCTCAGGGACTGATAAGTAGTTTGTAGCGGACACTCCCCGGAAGCTAAACGATACACAGGAAACCGTTTTGAAGCTGAGATGAGCGCGCAGGGTTCACCCACTTCGTTTTTTCTGGCAGATCCATCCATCTGGCTTACGTGAAGGACGTGGAGGTGAAAGGCATCCAGGCGTACCGCTTCGCGCCTCCCGACGACGTGCTCATGAGCCCCGTGGATAACCCGGCCAACGAGGGCTTCTGTGTGCCCGCCGGAGACTGTCTGGGCACCGGCGTGCTCAAAGTCAGCGTGTGTCGACAAGGTAAGAGGAAATGACGGCAGGAAATGCCAAGTGAAACTACACAAAGGCCAACTTCTGATGTTACCCCACATCTTCATTCATAGTCGAACTTATTCGGCACTTTGGCCGTTATACAAAGTAACGGCAAAAGTCAGCAAAGCAATTTTCATGGGCGGAAATATAGCTTCATTGTCAATCATTAGCTCAATTTAAGTTGTTCATTATCCCACGGCTGTTCACAACAACACGATTGAAAATTCATTTTACATCGAACCCGTGACGGTTCTCAGCAAATTTCGACACCCAATTCCGATCTGCCCGCTTCAATCGGAATGTTTTTTGACTTCATCATCCGAAGATGGCCCTGTGCATTCTGGTCCTTTCTGCTTGCTGTTCGACCGTTCGGGTGAATGTTTAACGGTGTCGGTGCGCTCGTGTCGCAATGATTGAACTATTTGACCGTGTTGAGTGAAGAGCCATTGCTGCGATAAGAGCACGAGGAGCATCCCAGACATACACTACACACGCTCACCTCTGGACTCTGCTGTTTGCATTCCTTCAACCATTCATCGTCCTTATCAGACACTTGTACTGCCAGATTAGCATATTGGATGGACTACTGTGCAAAAAAAAAAGCCCATTTAACAATGTAATTAGATCAACCCCCCCAAAAAAAAAACACTAGATTGAGTTTGTTTTTTTTAGCAAATTTTTGCACCATTGCTAATTATTCAACTTTCAGCGGGCGTATTGACACTGAAAAGTTTCAGACCAGAACTAATTTATTGTAAAATGCAGTTTGGTTGTTTTTATTATAAAGGGAAAATTTGAAATATTTCTGGCCCTATGAAAAGTTTTTGCCCCCTGAACCTTCTAATTGGTTGTGACACTTCTGGCAAAATGTTTCTTCTGTGACCTCCTTGATGAGCTGTCTGCGTTGATGTGTTTTTGGAGTCATTTAGTTCGACTGGTCGCCCGCCCGCACGCACCACTTTCTCCATTTGTGGAGATTGGCTTTGTTGTTGAGGTCACAAAGCCCTCAAAGCCTTTGTCCTTTTTTTTTTTTTTTTCTTCATGTTGTCATATGATGCTTTTCTTTTTGAGGAAAGTGTGAAAGGTGTTTTCCAATCTCAAAACAATCAGTGCGGCCATTGTGGACTCTAGATGTTTACGATCACCATGTCAGCATGTCGTTAAAAGACGTGCCGGCACTATCAATAGCGCTCCATCGACTATAGTTCTCCTCGAGCTCACGTTTCTTCTTATCTACAGGACCTTCTGGAGGTTAACAGCAGTCATTGACCTAGTATTACTTTTGTGCCCTCCCTCCAGGCGCTCCCATTGTGGTGTCCTTCCCGCACTTCTACCAGGCCGACCCAAAGTACATTAACGCAATCGAAGGCCTCAATCCAAACAAGGAGGACCACGAGACCTATCTGGACCTGCAGCCGGTACGGCGCGTTCTAGAACCTACAATGACAATCCCAGATGCGGACAAATGTGTTCACACTGTGCTCTGAATTGACAATGACTTTTTTTAAGCAACTTGTGTGTGTGTGTTGTGTGTACAGACCACAGGTGTTCCCATTCGTGCCTGCAAGCGCGCTCAGCTCAATGTCATCCTGAAGAGAGTGTCAGGCTTCCCGTAAGTCCATTTGTAATTCCCCCCCCCTTTAAACGTGCTAGCTAACATGCCACCTCCTGTCTCACAGGACGACCAGGTACATCAACGAAACCATTTTCCCCATCATGTACGTCAATGAGGTGAGCATGACTCCCCCACAGACACACAACGTGCTAGAACATTTGAACTTCAACCTCCCTAACGGAGACTTTTGTTCCTCTGGTAGACGGCCACGGTTGATGACGACTCTGCTGCCCAGATGAGGACGCTGCTGCTTATTGTCACCCTGGTGTCGAACTTTCCTTTGCTCATCGTGGGCATGGGCCTCATCCTGCTGCTTGTCCTGGTGGTCCTGTTCTGCCGTAACCGCCAGAAGAAGGTAAGTTCACACGTAGACCCCCGAGCTTTAATAATCTGTTAGCTCGCAGTATCCCTACTAGATTTTTAGTGTTGTTATGCTAAACGAAATGCTAACTCTAGACTGTGTGGAAGGTTCGAAGCCCCAAACTTGTCGCATGCTAACTAACGCATTGCATGCATCCTTACCTTAACTTAACCCGTTTTTTTCCCCCGCAATTCTAAAGTTGTCTGTTAGAGCATTTTTTTTTTAAAAGACGCAATAGCACTGCTTTAGCTCGCTGTTTAGTTGAGAAAACTTCATTTGTGTACTATTAGCGTAGCAACTGCTAGCAAAACAACTGTACCTCAAAGTCACAGTTGTGTTTTTAAGCAGCAAGTAATCACATTTTTAAAACAGTTGAGAACACAACCTATTAGCCTAGCGTCTCCACGGCTTGCTTGTTTTTGCTTACCAAAGACTAACAATTGGTGTGCTGTTTGTCATTGTTTGAAAACTAAGCATGCTAAGCTAACAAAACCAACTTCACATACCAATGTTAGAATTTGTTGAAAAGCGATCTCCAAATGCAGGTTTTTAAGGTGTCTTAGCATGATGGGAAATGTTGACAATGCTAAATTGCCATGTGAAGCATTTTGGTTGTTTGTTGCTGAATTAACCTGTTTGAATTTTCTGTAACGCTCCCCTTTTTTCCCCTTTTTCTGTTTTAGAACGAAGTAAAACGCATTGATTTTACTGAGGCTTTTCATTCTTTTGCTGTAAGTCTTTTTTTCCATTTTTGTTGCCTTGTTTGCTGTTCCATGGTTTTGCATTTTGTTGCCTATCTCGAGTATCGTTTTTCATTCCCAGTTGGATCTTACAGTGCATTTTCCTCATTTAGTCTGTTTACATTTCATCCCATAGTTACTTGAGTCCCAAGTGTTCCATATTTACCGTATTTCCTCAAATGGTGCTACATGGTTTACTTGAGGGAGGGGGATAAATAGATGAAAAGATCTTTATCCCTATGGATACTTTTTCATCCCAACCAGGAAACAGTAAGTTCCCTCTTCTGGCTGACGTCACCGATCACATTTGACTTGGCTTGCTAACCAAAACCGGAGCTCGGAAACATTCTTTGTGGTTTTATATTTATCATGAGGCATTCAAATTTACTAAATTTGTCCTTATTTGGTTTTACACTGCACATTCACTTGATTAAAAAAAAAAAAAAAAAATTCTTTTAGAATGCCTCTCTATAAATTCAGTAAATGCTCACTTCATGAGGAAATACGGTCTAATGAAGATGTCACTGTAAACATTTCAAGAAGTAATTTTCAATATGATGAAGTTTGGTCACCTGATTTTGTCTTGAGCTGTGAAGCTGATATATATTTTTGAAACTAAGTGTTTACGTGCTTTTTATTCTGCCGGTTAGCGATTTGGCGCCTTTGCCATCTGTTACTAATCTCCTTCCTTTTGTTTTTATTTAATTTTTTTCCCCTTTCTGGATCGCTCCGCTGCAGACGGCCAAAGACGAGACCGCGTACACGCAGGTCAGTGACAAGACGGACGAGTCGCCCGATGCTCCCCCCGGCCAGCCGCAAAAGAATGGATCCTACATCGCCATGGATCCAGTGGAGGCCCAGAAGTGTTGATCCAGGATGGACCCCCTACCCCCCACCCAACCCTCCCTCCCTTGCACTCCAAGCCAGAAGCTCTGGCGTGGCGGCTGAGGGAAGTGGGTGGGCTCGCTATTTCGCAGGGGTGGGTCCTCTCCCTGATCTCATGCCTCACTACGCTGAGCCCGAGTCAATCAGGAGAAGATTGCTCTTCCTCTCCTGGTTGGCTCCAAAGATGAAGGACTCGACCAGGTGTTGTTTTCCGCCCCCTCACACCCAAAATGGTCATCATTCCAACACGGATGCACCGTCCCACCAGTGGGAACCGCCTTGCCCTATTAAGTATTAGGTTTAAAAAAAACAAAAAAAACTGAGCCAAACAGTTTTGTCATTTTTGCCTTTGTTTCACACACTAGCTGGTTGTGAAAGTGTGTGTTCCACCACTCCTCCTCCTCCCCCTTCTAACACTAGACTTTTCCTAGCTGCTCCGTTTGTGCCCTTTCTATAGCTAGTCAAAGATTATGATTTTTTTTTTTTTGTCCAATGGGGAACCACAACAACAAAAAGACTTGCGGAACTTACAAGGGAGCCTCGAAGTGGCTTTCTTTGCCTTACCGCCACGACGGTTTGCACGTCTACACTGTTACTCAAGCACAATTGGAGCCTCGTGCGGTCCTCGGCAAGTCTTTTCTTCAAGAGTCAAAGACACTTCAAGAGTCCAAGACACTGTCAGTCTTAGTGTGCAAAACGCAGCACTTGAATCACATGTCTTATCATTTCAAAAAAAAAAAAAAAAAAAAAAAAACCTCCAGACACACACACACACTTTTTGCCTGGAAAATGTGCCCCATGTGTATTATTTTTTTTTGTTCTTGTTTTTGATATTTCTACAAGTTGGTCCAGCTACACAACATTTCACGTGTCTTTGCTGCTTGGACGTGGCCAGCCAATAAGCTGTGGACGGTCCTCCGAGACGTATTCACGCTGCCATTCCAGTCAAACTTTCTGAGAGCTTAAAATCCAACGAGACGTACGTTTGTGACGTACGTTCAACAACAACACTGTGGTCATTTATTTAGTTTACTAAAAGGCCTTTTTTCCTTTTGTGTGAAAAGTTTCCATCAATTTGGTGTGGTTCAGATTAACAATAATTGTTATCATGGATGGATGGATGGATGTTAAATGAGCTACATTTCATCACTACGTAAAATAAATTTTGTCAATATTCAGCACACTAATGGAAGTAATTGCAAAACGATTTATTCTATTCCACTTGTAGCATTTTGTTAACACCCTAATCTACATCTTCACCAACGGTTTAGTTAAACTGTCGGACCAACCATCTTGTGTACTTTGAAACCGCAAAATCATGTTAACTACTGAACCACCTGATGGAAACTTTCTTTTTTTTTATGTCATGTATGTGATACGACACGTGTCATCCACTTTGGGCTAGCTGGGTAAAGTACAAATCCTTGTCAGCAGTAGGGACATTTTTGGAACCTTTTGCAAAGGAAACTGTTGCGAATTTTTTTTTTAGAACTTTAAGCCTGCCTTCGATCCCCATCTTGACTGGCAATCTAACGGTTTCAAAGAGTTTGGTTATTTTGTGACCAAGAGAAACGATAAATGCCGAGCCCAAAAACTTTTAGGTCAGTGTTAAGGGCTCCAGTGCATTTTGCTTTCATTATGGGTTGGATCGGTTGTTTTGTTCCAACTGCAGGCGAGCTCAGAAAAGAACTCATAGGAATATTTTTTTGGGGGGAAAAATTGAACCACTTTTTTGACGTTTGATTTCTTAAAAGTGTGACGGTTTGTTTACTTCTAGCACTTCTTTTGATTTTGCCAGCATGGTTAATTCCGACATTTTTATATTTTTGGGACCATTCACAATGCCACCATAACCTTTTTGGAGACCTTACTCACGACCTGTGACCAAAGACATCCCTGTGCCGCAAACCTTATTTTTTTTTCCCCCCCTTCGCCTTGTGCCACCGTATTCGCTGCTGTGCCTTCTTGACATCAAGGCTGAAAAAGGAACACTTTGGCGTGGAATCTCAGTATTATTATTTTTATTATGTAAGATAAAAGCAATACAGAGTTGTGTGTACAAATGAATGGTTTTTATAACAAGGGCCGCGTATTTATGTTTGGGTGTTCCCCCAGGAATTGTCCGTTTTTGTTTGTTTTTGTGTAGTTTTTGTCCAGTACCACTTGGGTCCAATTTGATTTCATTTATATTTTGAAGTTTGAACATTTTTGTCGAGTACCACTTGGGTCCAATTTGATTTCATATTTTGAAGTTTGAACAAAAAAAGTTGTGGGGAAAATAAAAGATGTAGCTGATGCTAACATGCTAATATTGTGGAGGGCTTTGATGGCCAGGCTGATTATCTTGATGTGACGAATAAGATGAATGATGCCCCCCCCTCCTCTTCCTTCCTCTCCTCCTCCTCCTCTCTCACTATTCAGGGACCAGCAGTCGTGCCATAAACCTACTCGGGGTCCCAACACGTTTCAATTTGCGCCTCTTTCCGTTACGGGCAATGTTGTCACACTGGTTTGATGGTTGTTGTTTTTGGTTATCCGAATGACAATCCCCCCCTTTTGGCAGGAGAGGTGAAAAAGAAAAATTCCAAGTACTACTCGTTTTGAGTTTTGATAATTTCCACTGCACACACCTTTCTTACAGAACTTTTGTAAACGTTTCTAGTGTATTTGCAAGAAAATAAAGCTTGCCATCAAGTACAAAGTGGCCTGCTGCTCTTCATTTCTGACACATTTCATCTCGAAGTTCCTTTTGTTTTCATATGCAATAGTGTACACCACTTTATATTGTTAATATGTATTTTATAGATTTCTTTAAATATATATTTTTCACTACAGAGAGTTTATTTGAGTTGCATTTATTGGTTATACTGCCATGTCATTTAGTGCGCTTTGTCCGACATTGACTACATGATGACCCAGATAGTGAAAACACACATATTGCAAATTTGTTTGCCTTGATGTAAGTGTGCAGAGTGAAAGGTTACTAGTCCAGCCGTAAGCTATTGCATCACAAGCTGCTCTCAGAAGTGCACAACGGGACACGTTAATGTTTGTCTTTTCTGGACTCTTCCATAAGCGTAGAAAGAAGAGTTCAACATCTGTTCATGTAAAATACTCAAATTAAATGACCTACAGGTGCCCTTCACACGTGGCTTATTTAAAAAGAACTTTATTTGTATATTATTTTGTTCAGCTTCATGATCATGCTGTGCATAGTTCCACATATTTTGAATACTGCAGCTGAGAATGGCAATTTTTGTAAGGTCAATGACCTTGAAAGGAAAAAAGGACCTTGTTAGGAAAAAATACTTGCTCACATGCAAAGAGAAGATGAAGTCAGCAAAAAGAAGACCGCACAACAGGCCGCAAAAAGATGACAGTGAGTCAAAATTGGCACTGGTGAAGATTCCCATGATTTGAAACCCTGCTTTGAAACTCACCCTAGTTTGAAACACTATTTAGAAACACAATTTTAAAACCCTAATCCTAATTTGAAGCCCTACTTTGAAACCCTAACCCTACTATGAAACTCATAACCCTAATTTTAAACCCGATTTTGAAATCTGAACCCTAATTTGAAAGACTTTACTGAACATACTCGTACGTTATTAACCACAACTGATGTGTACTATAATATCAAGACAAATACCTTGATAATCAAACACCTGAAAACCCATCAATAAAAATTTTCATTCCATAATAAACGTTTGTAGGATTCCTGTAAAGAGCCACTTAAATTTTAATAAGCGGTCTTCATTACCCTCTTGTGGTAACTTTACGACACTGCTCAGAAAGATTGTGCAAAATTCGCACAGCTTCAAAATATAAACATGTAATACGTATTCTACTTTTGGATGCCCATGAAGAGCTGAATAAAGTCAGAACAAAAGAAAACTAACTGTAGATGAAAGTTGTTTTGAAGTGTATCCTACTTTCATCAACAGCACATTTGCACAATGTATTTTCACTGACAAATACATATATATATATTTTTTTAATGGGACTTAAAATCTAAATTGAATACTATAAAGGACAGGATGTGTGTTTTTTAATTTTTTTTAACGTACATTAAATAAAAATGTACATAACAGCTGGAATATTAATTTCATACTTATATCAGACTATATTTACATAGTAAATATGTATTAACGTAATTAAAAAATCAATTTTAAAAAAAAAGCAATAAAAGTTCAAATGAAAGAGTAGAACAACCTTTTTTAAACACAGTACAGCAGCTTTGCACATATGAAACATACAAACTCTTTCTACATACAGTGGATGGAAAAAGTCTACACACCCGTTCAAATCTCAGGCTTTTGTGATATGTATGGAAAAAAAGGAGCCTGAGCTGAAACATTTCAAAACTTTTGTCGTCATTAATGTGACTTAACTTGTACAACTGACTTGCGGAAAGATCAAACAACTGAAATGATCTGATTGCACAAGACTGATTAACTGGGGATGTTTTGAAGGCAAGTCAGCACCAACCTGATGAAAAATCAAATCACTTTAATCCAGTTTGTGGCCTAAGAAACGGGGATACAACAGAGAATAAATGTTTGTTTATTATAAGGATTACGTCTTTCCAAAAAAAAAAAAAAACACACACACACACACACACACAAAGTCAATCAGCTGAGCTGCGTTCAAACGTGTTCATCTTGGTCGAGCGCGGTGAGGTCGGGCGCAGTGGCCATGAACATGCTGCGGCCCCTCTCCAGTCGACTCTTCTTGTCGGTGAGACGGAAGGCTTCCATGAACTCGTCGATATCGATGGCCCCGTCACGGTTGCTGTCGATGGCCACAGATAACTCCGAGATGGCCTCGTCTGAGATCTCCATCTTCAGGTACGCGCTCAGCAACTTCCACGTCTGACGGAAGTCCGATGGCGAGATGAAGCCTGGGAATCAAAAAGAAAGACTAACTACCAACAACCTACAAGTATCGGAGAACTGTAAAACATTCCGGTTACTTTGGGGCCTTTTGTTCAGGTACATTTTGGTCAATCTAATGCTTCTGACAGGAGAAAAACAAATGTGTCTCGTGTCCCCGGGAAGGGAAGAGCAGTAGATCGGTGGGTTAATCTCCCGTTTTAATCAGGAAGATTCCAGAGGACGTCACAGCCGGGGATTAGTGCATCACACATTAGCGTACACAACACATCACATGACAAACACATGTTGTGTGACGACAATGTCAGCACACAAGCTTGTGTGTGTGAGGGAATTCTTTTGGCCTGGTCATATATAGATGCAGGGGGGAAGGGGGTAACTTTATAAGTACTATGAATACAAATAATTTGAAGGTTTAGATTTGATTACTTATGAGTTTGTCACGTCTCGCCCCCTATGTGTTTGTTGTCATGGTTTCTGTCTGTGCTCGCCCCTCCCCTCCTGTGTGCCTATGATTAGTTTGATTATTCTCACCCGCCTCTTGTTACCTGTCGTGTATATAAGTCCTGTCTGCCCTCACATCCGGTTGGATCATTGTGTGTTGTTGTTGTCTTGATGTCTTTTGGTTGCTGTTGTCTTAATGTCTTCACGTCCTTTGTTTTGCGTCCCTGTCGGTTAGTCATTAAGTCGTGTCGGTTTGCCGAGTCCATTAGTTTGTTTGCAGTCAAAAAAAGGAATGAATATTGTACAGTCAGATTAAGCGATTTTTGGCAGGCATAGGTTTGTGTGGCAGATTCAAGAAAAACGTTGCCATACTTTGCTGGAACGTGGTGTTAGCGTGTGTGTTTGACCTGAGTTATCCGTGTCGACGATCCTGAAGATGGTTTCCACGGTGGAGCGATGGCGATACAAGGTCTCCAGCAGACACTGGTCAATGTGCTGCATGAAAAAAAGACATCACTGTGACAGGTTCTGTAGACATTGAAATTACGTTGCTGGGGAAATGTGGAATTTGGTGAAACAATAATAATGTAGAAAGTTTAAAGAGCGTTACGTCAGCGTTGGCCCCTTTGATGGCGAGCTCGTTGAACCACTGCTGGTAATCGATGAGGCTGTCGGAGCTCTTGCCGCTGACCAGCTGAGAGCGCAACATCCGCCAGGGAAGGCCCAGTCGCATCACGCTCTCCACCGCCGTCGCCCAGTCCGTCACCGACACCAGACCTACAACCGCACGCGAGATACTCTGAAGGTCTCAATCATCGACATCACATTCATTTAGCGAGGTCATTTTGAGATACCCTACTTCGTGAGCCCTGCGTGCTGAGACTCACCCGTGTTGTCGCAGTCTAATCTTTTGAAGGCACAAATGAGGTCCGACTTGTGGGAAAAGAGCTGCTCCCGAAGGACTTTGAGGGCCGAGCGCTCCGTCTGCCCCATGCTGCGCACCGCACAAAGACACAAAGAACCTTCAAATCAAAAGCGCAAGATTAAGTGCCTGGACCCAAAAAGTTTGAGAAACTGCTACCTTTGTCGGGCAGTGAGTTCTCTGGTCATGCTGCTGGCCTGGTACTGAACCACGTAAGGCACGAGGTTGGGGCCCAGCTTCACGTAGGCCCCTCGGTTGCTCCCCACGTCGTAGTAATTGGAGGCCGAGAAGAGCGTCAGGACCTTTGTGTCAAAGGGCAAAAGCTTGTCACTTTGTCCTCGAGCCTGATTCTGAGGCCAGACTATTGCTGGAAGGGATCGCCACCACTGGACCAAGACCGAGTCGGCGGTCACCTTGCGATTGTGGCAGAACTCGTAGCCGTCCTGCTTGCACTCGTGCGAGCGTATGATGAACTGCATGTTGTGCTTGCTCAGGAAGTCCTCGGTGACGTCGGGGCCCCAGTAGCATCCGCCGCCCCGAAGTTCGTTGGGTATGCAGCCGTCTTGCGACATGGGGTCGCTCCACAGCAGGTCCAGGATCTGGTAACAATGTTGTTTTTTCATTTGGTCACCAATAGTGTAGAAGTTGACTCAGTTGACCTTGGTGAGTGTGACTGGGAGATCGTCAAAGTCCAGTCCCTCAACCATGGCCCTGATCAAAATGAATACACTGGCGGTGCTAGAGGGGGTTTGCGAGGGCGCTGCCCCCCTCCTGAAATATGCTTGGACCTCCCCAAGCCCGTTAAATGCCTCTGATATGGCCGGGATTTTTTTTTATCCACATTTCAAATGAAGTGATACTAAAAACTGAGGCACTTGTGTCGCTTTCCCGTTCTTGCTAGCTTGTCACTCAGACAGGCATCAGCGCGACAAGCCCGCTCAGTCGTGCTTGCCTGAACCTGAAGCAGATCTTTTCCAGCTCCTTAAGGTAATGACGGAGCAGTGGAAAAGCAGATTGCGCCTGGGGAGGATTAATGACGCGTGGATTAGCGCATTTGAAAGCCAAGATGTTTCGGGCAACTGCCGCTCAAGTGTTGATTACTGACTGCCAGGGCGCTTTAGTTCACCGTACACAGGCCCGAGCGCAAAGGTCTTAAATGACGTCGTTGTGACAGCTTGGGGATGACGTCTACGGTCTGGGGAACCCGTTGACGCGTGACCAAGGAGGAATCCACAGAACAAAACTTATGCTTGTGACTCACCTGCTTCCACTCTTCCTTGGCGGTGTCGCTAGTGACCGACTCAAGGGAGGCATCTGCTTCTTTTTCGGCGCCAAAGCTCCCTAGACGTACCAACGGGGCTCTCTGCTGGCCGGGCTTCAGCTCGCCCTCCACGTTGACCTTGATCCGATCGGAAAAGTCCTGCAGGGAGCGGTTGAGGAAGCCGTCGCGGCTCACTATTGGCTTGGGACATGTGAATGAAGCCCGCCGCTGGAAGAGCCTGTGATTGGCCCACTCGTCGTCCATGTCGGAGTCGATGGAAGTGCCCGTGGAGCTCTGCGGGTTTCTCTTCTTGGGAGGCCTCAGCGCCGAAACATACTGAACAAAAACACGGCGTTGGGAACGTTTCACTCAGAAACAAGGAACCGTCGCCCACTCACAGTGTGTCGGTCCACTCGAGCCAGCAGACCGAGGTCCGTGGAGTCTGAAATGCCGCCGTGCAAGACCAGAACTTTCTGGTCGATCACCGTCGCCAGTGGCAACCAGCTGAAGATCTTCTGGAGCAGCTTCAGGATCCGTTTGCCGTGCATCTGAACAAAAAAAACCTCTACTGGGTCTTGTCTCGCTTTATTATTTCAACTTTTTGCCATCCGGTTATTTGAAGGGCCCAACCCATATGGACGGAATGGATTGAAATTGAGCTAGCAAGCTAATTTTGGAAGCGAAACAGTGCTGAACTAACAGACTTTGACATGACATAAACAGAATGAAAAAGAAAACCAATTCATAACTAAATATACAAAATGACAAAAAGCCGTCTGAGTCATCAAAGGTTGACATCAACTCAAATGCCCTACGAGTATCCGAACGAATGACCTTTAATCCTCTTAAGTGGCGAGGAGGAGTAACAGTGTCAGCCCTGTGTCGCTTAAATAGAGAAGATATCAAAGGAGGGAACCGACCTTGTATTTTGTCAACACTTCCTTAGTGAAGCCGTATCTGAAACAAGGAAAGAGAATTATTTGCTGGCATCTTCTGGCCTCGGCGGAGGTCGCTCGTTTACCTCAGGTTGATGATGTGGTCCTCGTGGTTGCCTCGGTTCAAGTGCACCTCGGTGGGATAGACCAGCAGGAAGGAGAAGAGGATGAGGAGGATCTCGATGGAGTCCTTGCCTCGGTCCACAAAGTCTCCGTTGAAGACGTAAGGCTTCTCCAGGGATGGCGTTCCGTTCTGTTAGCATAGGTCGTAGAGTGGCCCGACTGCTTCTCAAAGTGTATTTGGTGTACGTCGCTTGCAAGTTTACCTTGTAGAAAATCAACAGCAGGTCTTCCAACTGCCCATGCAAATCTCCTGTCGACATGAAGGGAGGAAAGGTTAGCGGTGGCGATTCGTGCCGCAGTTGGATGTTTGTATGAAACACAGAGCAGCGAGCGATTGGCTGGCCAAACAAAGTCTCACCACAAATGGTGATTTCCTTGCTGTGGCAGGTGGAGATGCGGCTGATGTTGGGCAACATGCGCAGCAGCTTCCATGTCTCCAACAGGAGCTGCAGGACGTAGCGGGAGTGCAGCTGCTGCTGGCGAAAAGGCGGCATTACCGGGCAAACAGTTTCGGTTAACAATATTGTAGTCCTAGCCTCATTGAATGCGGCACAGTGATGTCAAATAGAAGGCAATCAATCGTACTTTCTTGTTCCGGAAGGCCTCCACCAGGTAGACGGCCTGCTCCAGCGTCAGAGGGAAGCACAGGTGAGGTCCCGAGTAGATCTCGGGCACCTCGATATTCTTGTAGCAGAAGTAACGCTCCCACTCGGCGTCGCGGCACACCTCGTTCTCACGGAAGATGTGCGAGATCAGGTTTCCTGCAAGGTCACACCAACATCTTCTCATGAGGAGTCCAGTCAGTCAGTGTGTCCATGCGGGGGTTCATATTGTGGAGAGTCCAGCTCACGTTCGTTGCTCGACGGTGTGAAGTTGTCCATGAGGTAGCCCAGGAAGTTATACAGCTGCCAAGACACAAGTGGGATGAACTTGCAACTCCAGTTGTGATGGACATGAAAGTTTTTCAAAGCCTCACCTTGATCTGAGCCTGCTCTCCCGAGTACTCGATGGACTGGAAAATGTGCCAGGTGTACCTCCTCCTCATCTCCATGCGTGCCACATACTGACGGTACCACTGCTGAATCAGCACGGCCGCCCTTATTGCTGCAAAACCCAACAACACCACAAGAACAAATCAAAAGCGTCTTGTCCAACTGCTAACCACAACGGAAAATAACTTATGTGGCTTACATGTGATGCCTGCAACAAGCACAGCAGAAAGAAAAAAAAAAAAGAAAGGCAAGAAAATATCGTCATTGATGATTGAAAGTTCACTGTTGAACGTTTTTTGCATGGCGATCTGCAGAACATGACAAGCTCACCTTTGACCGGGTGTTTTTGGAACTGGCTGGACTTGGCGACGCCACATCCCATGACTCTTCCTAAAATCACAATGACCACTCTCAAAAAAAAAAAAAAGAAATGGTAGTGTATGTACACAAGATAGACAAAAGTATTGGAACAGTGAAGTGAGGCTAATCAGCAAATATGAGAAGGGAGGGTTGTTGCGAAGAAATATTTTTTTGCAGAGGATAAAGAATATACACCTGTGAGTATTGTGTGTGCTACCTCCGTTTGTGATAGGATGAAAGTTGCTTAAAGATTGATGCTAGTTTCATGAGCCTATCTATGGCATCTTACGTTATGTGTTAGCATTAAGCTAGAAAGATTTCACAAGGTAACATTATGTGGCAACGTGCAAGAATCTTTGTGTTTGCTTTCAACAAGGAGTAGCAACAAATAACAACTCAAGTTTTTGGGAGTCTCAACGCAATAAAAACATTGTCCAAACGACTGCTTACATCTTGCAAAAGGTGTAAGTCAGGTCACTGTATTAAAAAATTTGCATCCGTTTTGTCGAACACAAAAATCAAAGAGGCAGCTCGCATTAATCCCCTTAACTGCTGGGTCACCTCTGCCGACCACCGGCTGCCCAATCGGCGGGAACGAGAACCGGAACCTCATAAAAATGTATGTAAATGCATCATTTCTTTTTAACAAGCTGTGTGCAACCCATCAATTCTACATGAAAGATATTTAAAAAGATATTTAAAAACTTACGTGGTCTATCCAGTCACCACATCCCGGGTGCTTTCATTGGGACATTTGTCGTGCGTCATGCTCCACCCGTCTAGTCAGGTGAAGAGGTTAAGGGTGGCCATCTTGAGGAACCATTTGTTGAGAATCTCAAATCCAAAGGAGGTCTTCGGTTGTCTTCGGTTGCGCGTCTTTGCACACTCTGCGCTGACCCAAAGCCGCTTCGCTCTTTAGTCCCTCGTGGCATTGTCGAGGCACAAGTGGATTAGAAGCGCTAAAGACTTAATGAGACGAGATAGGCGGCTTGCACGAGACGGCAGGAAGTAAGCACAGGTGGTAGGAAGCAGGTCAGCATCAGCATTGATATCATCAATTTTCTCAGTCCAAGATTAAGCATGCATTTGTGGAATGGGATGACCGATTTAGAGAACTTTCCTTTAGCCTTTTATAGGAACCAAACCATATTTGCTAACTTTAAGTCAAAATGGTCGACACATACCTCACTATATGGGTACTAATCCTAATGAAGAAAAGTTGAGAAGTTATAGTGTTTCAAAGCAATAGCACCATTTTTTCAAGCAGACATTGTATGTTTTGTGCGTTAATTGTGTATAGAGCAAACTATATATATCTTGCTTTTAATATTTTTTTTAATAAACATTTATGTTAAAACTTGTCTGGTGTTTTATTCCTTGTTTTTATATTCGCCAATTAAAACAAAAATCAGACATTTTGTTAACTGCTTCATATGACAATATGTGTACCTTCATGGACACTTCAATAGGTACACTACACGAGGTAAAAAAAAAAAAAAAAGAATAAATACATAAAGGGTTAATTTCACAATACAAGCAGATTAAAGTATATTTTCACATCTGGGATCGAACCAAAATCTTACAGAGCAACAGCCTGTGTCATCAACCATTCGGCTATTTGGACATGGAAGCATAGGGTTGTCTGCACTGCTTTGTACTAGTGATGTGCATTCCAGTTTCTAAGTGAATTGAATCTTTAGAATCGGTATCACCTGACATGTTTCGGCGGGTTCTTCCGCCTTCATCATTGTGTCACTGGCGTGGTTGTGACGCGTCTTTATCAGCTGTTCATCAGCAGGTAATGCACCTAAAATAATTTGTTTGATATAAAAGAACCAGTGAAGTAACTGGCTAAATAATTGTGAATAATTTAAAACTATTCTACTTGTTAATACCTACGCGCAAAATGGAAAAAAATAAGATATTCTAACTGGAGATTGCATTGACCTAATTTTCACATGGTCCTTGTTTACATTTTGCGTTTGACACTGACAGCTGTCAAGTGCCACTTTAGGACTCTTCTTGTGTACGTTTTATTTGTTACGGTTTTTCTTTTGTAAGTTTAACTTTGGGTACTTCGAAAGTGTCATTTTAAATTGTAGTTTGCTAGGTGTTCGTGTACACAATGTGTTGTGATGACATCTGCTGTGGAGTCTTCAGCTATTCGCTTGTGAGCTGCTCCATAAAGTCATACATATTCCGGTGAGAGGGTCATTTCAGAGGGTTTCAACGATTTTCCAGGATATTCCAGGGGTTTCCAGGGTCAGGGGTCTAGGGTTAGGGTTAGGGTCTGGGGTTACGGTCTGGGGTCTAGGGTTAGGGTCTGGGGTCTAGGGTTAGGGTCTGGGGTCTAGGGTTAGGGTTAGGGTTAGAGCTAATGCGAGGGTTAGGGTTAGAGCTAGGCTTAGGGTTAGAGTTACAGCTTGGGTTAGGGTTAGAGCTAGGGTCAGGGTTTGAGCTAGGGTTAGGGTTAGAGCTAGGGTTAGGGTTAGAGCTAGGGTTAGGGCTAGGGTTAGGGCTAGGGTTAGTTCTAGGGTTAGGGCTAGGGTTAGGGTTAAGGCTAGGGTTAGAGGGTTAGAGGGTTAGAGGGTTAGAGGGTTAGGGTTTCCAAGGGGTTAGAGTTTTCCAAAGGGTTTCCAGGGGGTTTCCAGGGGTTAGGGTTTTCCAAAGGGTTTCCAGGGGGTTTCCAGGGGTTAGGGTTTTCCAATGGGTTTCCAGTGGTTTCCAGGACTTTCCAGGACTTTCAAGGACTTTCAAGGATTTTCAAGGACTTTCAAGGACTTTCCAGGGTCTGGGGTCTGGGGTCTGGGGTTAGGGTCTGGGGTCTGGGTTAGGGTCTGGGGTTAAGGTTTAGGGTCTGGGGTTAGGGTCTGGGGTTAGGGTTAGGGTTAGGGTTAGGGTTAGGGTCTGGGTTTAGGGTCTGGGGTTAGGGTCTAGGGTCTAGGGTTAGGGTTAGGGTCTGGGGTTAGGGTTAGGGTTAGGTTCTGGGGTTAGGGTTAGGGTTAGGGTCTGGGGTCTAGGGTTAGGGTTAGAGCTAGTGCGAGGGTTAGGGTTAGAGCTAGGGTTAGAGCTAGGCTTAGGGTTAGAGTTCCAGTTTGGGTTAGGGTTAGGGTTAGGGTTGGGTTAGTGTTGGGGTTAGGGTTAGTGGTTAGGGTTAGGGTTAGGGTTAGGGTTAGGGTCTGGGGTCTAGGGTTAGGGTTAGAGCTAGAGCGAGGGTTAGGGTTAGAGCTAGGGTTAGAGCTAGGCTTAGGGTTAGAGTTACAGCTTGGGTTAGGGTTAGGGTTGGGGTTGGGGTTAGGGTTAGGGTTAGGGTTAGGGTTAGGGTTAGGGTTAGGGTTAGAGGGTTAGAGGGTTAGGGTCTGGGGTTAGGGTTAGGGTTTCCAAGGGGTTAGAGTTTTCCAAAGGGTTTCCAGGGGGTTTCCAGGGGTTAGGGTTTTCCAAAGGGTTTCCAGGGGGTTTCCAGGGGTTAGGGTTTTCCAATGGGTTTCCAGTGGTTTCCAGGGGTTTCCAGGGGTTTCCAGGACTTTCCAGGACTTTCAAGGACTTTCAAGGACTTTCAAGGACTTTCAAGGACTTTTAAGGACATTCAAGGACATTCAAGGATTTTCCAGGGTCTGGGGTCTGGGGTCTGGGGTTAGGGTCTGGGGTTAAGGTTTAGGGTCTGGGGTTAGGGTTAGGGTCTGGGGTTAGGGTCTGGGGTTAGGGTTAGGGTTAGGGTCTGGGGTCTAGGGTTAGGGTTAGGGTTAGAGCTAGTGCGAGGGTTAGGGTTAGAGCTAGGGTTAGAGCTAGGCTTAGGGTTAGAGTTCCAGTTTGGGTTAGGGTTAGGGTTGGGTTAGTGTTGGGGTTGGGGTTAGGGTTAGGGTTAGGGTTAGTGGTTAGGGTTAGGGTTAGGGTTAGGGTCTGGGGTCTAGGGTTAGGGTTAGAGCTAGTGCGAGGGTTAGGGTTAGAGCTAGGCTTAGGGTTAGAGTTACAGCTTGGGTTAGGGTTGGGGTTAGGGTTGGGGTTGGGGTTGGGGTTTGGGTTAGGGTTAGGGTTAGAGGGTTAGAGGGTTAGAGGGTTAGAGGGTTAGGGTCTGGGGTTAGGGTTAGGGTTTCCAAGGGGTTAGGGTTTTCCAAAGGGTTTCCAGGGGGTTTCCAGGGGTTAGGGTTTTCCAATGGGTTTCCAGTGGTTTCCAGGGGTTTAAGGGGGTTTCCAGGACTTTCAAGGACTTTCAAGGACTTTCAAGGACTTTCAAGGACTTTCAAGGACTTTCAAGGACTTTCAAGGACTTTCCAGGGTCTGGGGTCTGGGGTCTGGGGTTAGGGTCTGGAGTCTGGGTTAGGGTCTGGGGTTAGGGTCTGGGGTTAGGGTCTGGGGTTAGGGTTAGGGTTAGGGTCTGGGGTCTAGGGTTAGGGTTAGGTTCTGGGGTTGGGGTTAGGGTTAGGGTTAGGGTTAGGGTTAGGGTTAGTGGTTAGGGTTAGGGTTAGGGTTAGGGTCTGGGGTCTAGGGTTAGGGTTAGAGCTAGTGCAAGGGTTAGGGTTAGAGCTAGGGTTAGAGCTAGGCTTAGGGTTAGAGTTACAGCTTGGGTTAGGGTTGGGGTTAGGGTTGGGGTTGGGGTTAGGGTTGGGGTTTGGGTTAGGGTTAGGGTTAGAGGGTTAGAGGGTTAGAGGGTTAGAGGGTTAGGGTCTGGGGTTAGGGTTTCCAAGGGGTTACAGTTTTCCAAAGGGTTTCCAGGGGGTTTCCAGGGGTTAGGGTTTTCCAAAGGGTTTCCAGGGGGTTTCCAGGGGTTAGGGTTTTCCAATGGGTTTCCAGTGGTTTCCAGGGGTTTAAGGGGGTTTCCAGGACTTTCCAGGACTTTCAAGGACTTTCAAGGACTTTCAAGGATTTTCAAGGACTTTCAAGGACTTTCAAGGACTTTCAAGGACTTTCAAGGACTTTCAAGGACTTTCAAGGACTTTCCAGGGTCTGGGGTCTGGGGTCTGCGGTTAGGGTCTGGAGTCTGGGTTAGGGTCTGGGGTTAAGGTTTAGGGTCTGGGGTTAGGGTCTGGGGTTAGGGTTAGGGTTAGGGTCTGGGGTTAGGGTCTGGGGTTAGGGTCTAGGGTCTGGGGTTAGGGTTAGGGTTAGGGTCTGGGGTTAGGGTCTGGGGTTAGGGTTAGGGTTAGGGTTAGGGTCTGGGGTCTAGGGTTAGGGTTAGGTTCTGGGGTTAGGGTTGGGTTAGTGTTGGGGTTGGGGTTAGGGTTAGGGTTAGGGTTAGGGTTAGTGGTTAGGGTTAGGGTTAGGGTTAGGGTCTGGGGTCTAGGGTTAGGGTTAGAGCTAGTGCGAGGGTTAGGGTTAGAGCTAGGGTTAGAGCTAGGCTTAGGGTTAGAGTTACAGCTTGGGTTAGGGTTGGGGTTAGGGTTGGGGTTGGGGTTAGGGTTGGGGTTTGGGTTAGGGTTAGGGTTAGAGGGTTAGAGGGTTAGAGGGTTAGAGGGTTAGGGTCTGGGGTTAGGGTTAGGGTTTCCAAGGGGTTAGGGTTTTCCAAAGGGTTTCCAGGGGGTTTCCAGGGGTTAGGGTTTTCCAATGGGTTTCCAGTGGTTTCCAGGGGTTTAAGGGGGTTTCCAGGACTTTCCAGGACTTTCAAGGACTTTCAAGGACTTTCAAGGATTTTCAAGGACTTTCAAGGACTTTCAAGGACTTTCCAGGGTCTGGGGTCTGGGGTCTGGGGTTAGGGTCTGGAGTCTGGGTTAGGGTCTGGGGTTAAGGTTTAGGGTCTGGGATTAGGGTCTGGGGTTAGGGTCTGGGGTTAGGGTTAGGGTTAGGGTCTGGGGTTAGGGTCTGGGGTTAGGGTTAGGGTTAGGTTCTGGGGTTAGGGTTGGGTTAGTGTTGGGGTTGGGGTTAGGGTTAGGGTTAGTGGTTAGGGTTAGGGTTAGGGTTAGGGTCTGGGGTCTAGGGTTAGGGTTAGAGCTAGTGCGAGGGTTAGGGTTAGAGCTAGGGTTAGAGCTAGGCTTAGGGTTAGAGTTACAGCTTGGGTTAGGGTTGGGGTTAGGGTTGGGGTTGGGGTTAGGGTTGGGGTTGGGGTTTGGGTTAGGGTTAGAGGGTTAGAGGGTTAGAGGGTTAGGGTCTGGGGTTAGGGTTAGGGTTTCCAAGGGGTTAGAGTTTTCCAAAGGGTTTCCAGGGGGTTTCCAGGGGTTAGGGTTTTCCAAAGGGTTTCCAGGGGGTTTCCAGGGGTTAGGGTTTTCCAATGGGTTTCCAGTGGTTTCCAGGGGTTTAAGGGGGTTTCCAGGACTTTCCAGGACTTTCAAGGACTTTCAAGGATTTTCAAGGATTTTCAAGGACTTTCAAGGACTTTCAAGGACTTTCAAGGACTTTCCAGGGTCTGGGGTCTGGGGTCTGGGGTTAGGGTCTGGAGTCTGGGTTAGGGTCTGGGGTTAAGGTTTAGGGTCTGGGGTTAGGGTTAGGGTCTGGGGTTAGGGTCTGGGGTTAGGGTCTAGGGTCTGGGGTTAGGGTCTGGGGTTAGGGTTAGGGTTAGGGGTCTAGGGTTAGGGTTAGGTTCTGGGGTTAGGGTTGGGTTAGTGTTGGGGTTGGGGTTAGGGTTAGGGTTAGTGGTTAGGGTTAGGGTTAGGGTTAGGGTTAGGGTCTGGGGTCTAGGGTTAGGGTTAGAGCTAGTGCGAGGGTTAGGGTTAGAGCTAGGGTTAGAGCTAGGCTTAGGGTTAGAGTTACAGCTTGGGTTAGGGTTGGGGTTAGGGTTGGGGTTGGGGTTAGGGTTAGGGGTTTGGGTTAGGGTTAGGGTTAGGGTTAGAGGGTTAGAGGGTTAGAGGGTTAGAGGGTTAGGGTCTGGGGTTAGGGTTAGGGTTTCCAAGGGGTTAGAGTTTTCCAAAGGGTTTCCAGGGGGTTTCCAGGGGTTAGGGTTTTCCAAAGGGTTTCCAGGGGGTTTCCAGGGGTTAGGGTTTTCCAATGGGTTTCCAGTGGTTTCCAGGGGTTTAAGGGGGTTTCCAGGACTTTCCAGGACTTTCAAGGACTTTCAAGGACTTTCAAGGACTTTCAAGGACTTTCAAGGACTTTCAAGGACTTTCCAGGGTCTGGGGGCTGGGGTCTGGGGTTAGGGTCTGGAGTCTGGGTTAGGGTCTGGGGTTAAGGTTTAGGGTCTGGGGTTAGGGTCTGGGGTTAGGGTTAGGGTTAGGGTCTGGGGTTAGGGTCTGGGGTTAGGGTCTAGGGTCTGGGGTTAGGGTTAGGGTTAGGGTCTGGGGTTAGGGTCTGGGGTTAGGGTTAGGGTTAGGGTTAGGGTCTGGGGTCTAGGGTTAGGGTTAGGGTTAGAGCTAGTGCGAGGGTTAGGGTTAGAGCTAGGGTTAGAGCTAGGCTTAGGGTTAGCGTTCCAGTTTGGGTTAGGGTTAGGGTTGGGTTAGTGTTGGGGTTGGGGTTAGGGTTAGGGTTAGGGTTAGTGGTTAGGGTTAGGGTTAGGGTCTGGGGTCTAGGGTTAGGGTTAGAGCTAGTGCGAGGGTTAGGGTTAGAGCTAGGGTTAGAGCTAGGCTTAGGGTTAGAGTTACAGCTTGGGTTAGGGTTAGGGTTAGGGTTGGGGTTGGGGTTGGGGTTAGGGTTGGGGTTAGGGTTAGGGTTAGGGTTAGGGTTAGGGTTAGGGTTAGAGGGTTAGAGGGTTAGGGTCTGGGGTTAGGGTTAGGGTTTCCAAGGGGTTAGAGTTTTCCAAAGGGTTTCCAGGGGGTTTCCAGGGGTTAGGGTTTCCAGGGGTTAGGGTTTCCAGGGGGTTTCCAGGGGTTAGGGTTTTCCAATGGGTTTCCAGTGGTTTCCAGGTGTTTCCAGGTGTTTCCAGGACTTTCCAGGACTTTCAAGGACTTTCAAGGACTTTCAAGGACTTTCAAGGACTTTCAAGGACTTTCAAGGATTTTCAAGGATTTTCAAGGACTTTCAAGGACTTTCAAGGACTTTCCAGGGTCTGGGGTCTGGGGTCTGGGGTTAGGGTCTGGAGTCTGGGTTAGGGTCTGGGGTTAAGGTTTAGGGTCTGGGGTTAGGGTCTGGGGTTAGGGTCTGGGGTTAGGGTTGGGTTAGTGTTGGGGTTGGGGTTAGGGTTAGGGTTAGGGTTAGGGTTAGTGGTTAGGGTTAGGGTTAGGGTTAGGGTTAGGGTTAGGGTTAGGGTCTGGGGTCTAGGGTTAGGGTTAGGTTCTGGGGTTAGGGTTGGGTTAGTGTTGGGGTTGGGGTTAGGGTTAGGGTTAGGGTTAGGGTTAGTGGTTAGGGTTAGGGTTAGGGTTAGGGTTAGGGTTAGGGTCTGGGGTCTAGGGTTAGGGTTAGAGCTAGTGCGAGGGTTAGAGCTAGGGTTAGAGCTAGGCTTAGGGTTAGAGTTACAGCTTGGGTTAGGGTTGGGGTTAGGGTTGGGGTTGGGGTTGGGGTTTGGGTTAGGGTTAGGGTTAGAGGGTTAGAGGGTTAGAGGGTTAGGGTCTGGGGTTAGGGTTAGGGTTTCCAAGGGGTTAGGGTTTTCCAAAGGGTTTCCAGGGGGTTTCCAGGGGTTAGGGTTTTCCAATGGGTTTCCAGTGGTTTCCAGGGGTTTAAGGGGGTTTCCAGGACTTTCCAGGACTTTCAAGGACTTTCAAGGATTTTCAAGGACTTTCAAGGACTTTCAAGGACTTTCAAGGACTTTCAAGGACTTTCAAGGACTTTCCAGGGTCTGGGGTCTGGGGTCTGGGTTAGGGTCTGGGGTTAGGGTTAGGGTTAGGGTCTGGGGTTAGGGTCTAGGGTCTGGGGTTAGGGTTAGGGTTAGGGTCTGGGGTCTGGGGTCTGGGGTCTGGGGTTAGGGTCTGGAGTCTGGGTTAGGGTCTGGGGTTAAGGTTTAGGGTCTGGGGTTAGGGTCTGGGGTTAGGGTCTAGGGTCTGGGGTTAGGGTTAGGGTTAGGGTCTAGGGTTAGGGTTAGGGTCTGGGGTTAGGGTCTGGGGTTAGGGTTAGGGTCTGGGGTCTAGGGTTAGGGTTAGGTTCTGGGGTTAGGGTTGGGTTAGTGTTGGGGTTGGGGTTAGGGTTAGGGTTAGGGTTAGTGGTTAGGGTTAGGGTTAGGGTTAGGGTTAGGGTCTGGGGTCTAGGGTTAGGGTTAGAGCTA